>NC_061094.1:70801773-70896773 GCF_015104395.2 Macrobrachium nipponense
ATAACTTTATGGCTCTTGACTGAATCCAGAAATACCCAATGATTATGTCTAAGTGATGAATCATTCAGCCCAACTGAAGTGAGTCGTGTGAAATACTGCTTCTCTGTCAAAACAACCGCGAGGATAAGGAATGTTTCCCGGCCAAAGTAAAGATTAAATAAGTATAAAAGTTAACCTGAATTGAATTCATGACTTCATATATCTGGTTCACTTAAGGTAGAGATTCTTGGATGAGCCCTATGCTTGCTAGACGTTTGTTTGGCGGCTGCTGATTGGCTGGTATACCGGGAGGTAGTAGTAGGCAGCTCCCAGCCAATCAGCGGCTGCCAAACAAACGTCTCGTAGGCATAGGGCTCAACCAAGAATCTTCCTTAAGTGAACAAGCTGTAGTAATGAATAGCCTTGAGAAATGGACGAAATACGATAGATTTTTCTTTTTTTATTACGATATTCATTAGAAATTCATTCCTAGGTCACCGCGTCTTATTGAAACTAAATGATTGACAGAAGACTATGTGAAATCCGACCGAATTCTGTAACGAAGCAATTGGATCAAATATGATTAAAGTATAAGCAAAAAAAAGACTGCAAATGCTATGATATCCATCGTCAAATGAACGAATAATCTAATAAAAAAAGTAAAGAACAGCAGCAACCAGCAGACAAAGACGGTATCGCGTTACGAATCCCAATGACAAACTTTCTCAATAACGTCGGCAATTTAAAAGTAACAAACGCGTCTATCACTGACTTCGATTCTAAGAGACATTTGTGACACTATTATTATTACTTATTGCATCCTCAGTTCTGGATCAAAGAGGTTAAGCGGACGTCCTTCCGAGAGACAAACTATAATAGATTCACATCAGCTCCTGATTGGCTGGTGATAAGCCAATCACAGGGCTGAAAACTCTCAGTCTCTCTCGAGATTTCACATAGGCAGGGTGCATGTTCCACCCCTCCTCAGGGATACTTTTGAAAGACGTATCCCTCAGTTGAGTTGGAACATAGCTCCTACCCATGTGAACTCTCGAAAGAGACTGAGAGGTTCCAGCCTTGCGGTTGGCTTATCAACAGCCAATCGGGAGCGTCGTAAGGGACTGGCCTAAACATCAAAAGCACGGTTGATGTGAGTCTACTATTGTGCTTTGAAATTGTTTATCAATGAGTACATTTTCTCGCAAGGGGTGGGCGGGTCTAATTTTGCCTTGTTTACCGGAGGGGGGGGGGGGGGGGGGGGGGGGGGGGGCATAAATTCCTGTATATGCTCCCCACAGTACTGAGCGATTTGTACGACTGTGCAAAAGTCTCCTGGGTATCACTTCGAATGATACATAGAATAGAGAATATAGACCAGATTTTTTTGGGGTTAAAATTAATAATAATAATAATAATAATAATAAATATAGAATAATAATAATAATAATAATAATAATAATAATAATTCCTATCACAGACGTGACCTTGGAATGTTTTGGCACAGAGGCAGATAATAATAATAATAATTAAAATAATAAAATAATGATAATAGATTCCTACCACAAGATGTGACCCTTGAATGTTTGGCACAGAGGGCAGATAATAATAATAATAATAATAATGATGATAATAATAATAATAATAAATATTAATAATCATAATAATAATAATCTCAGGCTGTTGATTACTGTCGTTGTGTGATCAGTTTTTTGCTGGATGACGACCTCCAAGTACTGACCCGTCTTCCCCTTCAATTGGGTTGAATACCTGGTTGCCGGACGAAGCTCCTCTGTTGCCAGAGTTCCATTTACGTCGTTGTCGTTTATTCCTTCATTCTTTCCCATCATTGCTGAGTTTTGCTATTTAACCCATAGAGGCATGATTCAGTAGCAAAAGCCCTCCACTGGAGCCTGTGCAAGAACACAGCTACCTTGCAGTAATAAGGTGGTACGAGCCCAACCTGAAAGGAGTGATAGAAAACGATCACGCAAGATCCTCTGGGGACTATGGTATCAGAACGGATAGGGTGATACGTGCAAACAGACCAGACGTGACGTTGATTGACAAAGTCAAGAAGAAAGTATCACTCATTGATGTCGCAATACCATGGGACCAGAGTTGAAGAGAAAGAGAGGGAAAAAATGGAAATAAGTATCAAGATCTGAAAATAGAAAAATAAGAAGGTATGGGGATTTTAATATGCCAGTGGAAATCGTACCCATAATCATAGGAGCACTAGGCACGATCCCAAGATCCCTGAAAAGGGAATCTAGAAAAACTAGAGGCGAAATAACTCCAGGACCTCAATGCAGAAGAGTGGATCCTAGAAACGGCGCACATAGTAAGAAAAGTGATGGACTCCTAAGGACGGCAGGATGCAACCCCGAACCCCACACTATAAAATAACCCACCCCAGTAGAATTGGAGGACTGTGATAGAGCAAAAAAAAAAAAAAAAAAAAAAAAAAATGATAATGACAAATTCCTACCACAAGACGTGAACCTTGGAATGTTTGGTACAGAGGCAGATAATAATAATAATAATAATAATAATAATAATAATAATAATAAATAATAATAGGTCACTGGTTTATGAAGAGCTGTGAACATGGGCGAATATTGTGGAAATTAAAGGTGAAAATAACTCGGTATAACTTAGCAGTTCATTTGCATAGACAAATAGTAGACATAAAACCGAAACATTATTAATAAAAAAAAAGCGAAGCGTTTCTGTAGCGCCTAAATCTGACTTCTAATAAACTAGGCGCCATTCTGTCTCCAAGCCAAACACGTTTGAAACCTGTTTACGATGACACCTATAAAAAAAAAAAAAAATTAAAACCAAGAGAACATCACACTTCCGGCGTCTTAAAAAAAATCCTGTTTGTGTCAGGATCGGATTCTCCACTCTTTCTTGGAAATGTTATTTTAACCAAGAGGAGAACGAAAACAAGGCAAAAGTGGGTCAAGGAGCTTATAAATGTGGGTGGCTCGCTTTGGACTGGCTTATTTCCAAGGTCTCTCTCTCTCTCTCTCTCTCTCTCTCTCTCTCTCTCTCTCTCTCTCAAGTGTTTGTAAACCGTAACATGTTCACGCTCTCTCTCTATCTTCCAAGTTTTGTAAACCAAAACACGTCCTCTCTCTCTCTCTCTCTCTCTCTCTCTCTCTCTCTCTCTCTCTCTCTCGTGTATTAAACCGAAAAACACACACACACACACTCTCTCTCTCTCTCAAGTGTTTTAAAACCGAAACACACACACTCTCTCCCAAGTGTTTGTAAACAGTAACACCCCACCCCCCCTCTCTCTCTCTCTCTCTCTCTCTCTCTCTCTCTCTCTCTCTCTCTCTCTCATGCTGAAGTGGGAAGTGATTGTTTGTGGTTTTTTGACTTGGCACAATCCTCTCCACTGAGTCACCATCAGACACCAGCCGAAATAGTAATTGTTGTCAAGGGATGTGTGAGGATTGTTGCTACCTTGTACATATGTTTGTTGGTTCGACAAATCGTCTCGGGATTACAACCAGTATTTCATTGTTGCCTACTAAACGTGGATCTTTCATTTTGATGATTTCAGATCGTTTGACGATGATAATTGATATCTCCCTGATTTAGACATGTATAACGCTCATGCATACGGGTATACACAGTCGCAATATATATGTGTATACATATATATATATATATACATATGCATATAAAATGTGTGTGTGTGTATGTGTGTGTGTGTGAATACACAAACGCATATCTATATATATATAAATTATAATATTTGTATTATATAATATATATACACACATACACACACACACACACACACACACACACACACACACACACATATATATATATATATATATATATATATATATATATATATATATATATATATATATATATATATATATGAATACACACATATATATCTTCATGTTATATATAAATTATATATATAGTCTTTATATATAGATATATATAAAATAAGCATCTTGCACAATAAGAAACATAACTAATTAGGAATAAATAAAACATAAGGTAACACAGGAAAAAAATACCACTGAACAAAAAAAAAAAATAAAATTTAATAAAATAAAAATAAAACTGATAACGGGACATATACAAACATGCGACAATCACAATAAAATGAACAAGGCGACGATATAAATAAATCAAAATCTCATATGCTAAAAAGGCTCAAAAAGGGTAACAAACCAACATTAAAAAAAAAAACATTGCATACACAAACCAGCTCCAGGGTCTGTTGCGGTCGACCTCTGCTGTTGCAATACAGACCCAGGTTTGTATATATAAGGTCTCGGGAGGGGGGATGGGGGGAGGGGGAAGGGGGTGGGGGGGGGGGAGGGGGAGGGGGGGGGGGGGAGCTGAAGTGTCACATTTCGCGCACCTCGTGCGTTAGTAACCAGGTGGGACTCGATCTCTGAATGTGCATTTAAATGCTCAACTTACTAGTGGCTGAAGAATAGTGGAGTACACTGTGTGTGTGTGTGTGTGTGTGTGTATGTAGAATGTACAGTTAAATGCTGACCTTACTAGAGGCTGGAGAATAGTGGATTCCAGTGAGAGAGAGAGAGAGAGAGAGAGAGAGAGAGAGAGAGAGAATGTGTGTGTGTACTAAGGACTTCCTTTTGACTGTGAATATGATTTTGTTGACAGACCTCCAAATGTATTAATGTATCTAACGTAGAAATAAATTTTTCGATTTATTAAAGGCCAATTGCTAACTGCCCTCACTATTCTTTCACCCATCTTACATATCAGCTAAAAAAAAAAAAAAAAAAAAAAAAAAAAAAGTTACATATCGAGAAGAGAACTCCGTAGAGAGTATACAATATCGCCAAGAGATCTCTATACATTAATGAATCAATTCGTTACCATTCTCGGCCCCTATATACGCATATACAGAACAATTATTATCGGGTCATATGCGCATATATGCAGAAAAATGATCTGCTCTTATGCGCATATACAGAACAATTATCTTCTCATATGCATATTTAAAGGAAAATTATTATCTGTTCATACGCTCATATACAGAAATATTATTATCGGCTCATATGCGCATATAGAGAACAATTATTATCGGCTCACATGCGCATATACAGGAAAATTATCTGCTCATATGCGCATATACAGAACAATTATGATCGGGTCTATGCACATATATACAGGGGAATTATTATCTGCTCATATGCGTATATACAGAAAATTATCATCTGCTCATATGCGCATATATACACAAAAATTATCTGCGCATATGCGCATATACAGAAAAATTATTATCTGCTCATTTGCACATATACAGAAAAATTATTATCTGCTCATATGCGCATATACAGAAAAATTATTATCTGCTCATATGCACATATACAGAAAAATCATTATCTGTTCATATGCGCATATATACATGAAAATTATTATCTGCTCATATGCGCATTTATACAGTAAAATTATCATCGGGGCATATGCGCATATATACAGTAAAATTATCTGCTCATATGCGCATATACAGAAAAACTACTGTCACCTTGACCTTTGAAGGTCACGCCTAATACACCGGAATATTGGGAATCCTAATTTTCAAAAGGGCACCACAGAGCAGTGGTGTTAGGGGGGTCGACAACTTGCATTCCACACTTTAAAAAATGGCTTCCTATCGTTAATTATAAATAAATATGTCCCTTATTTTCTGGAGAGGGAAAAAGCCTATTAATAAAACTTAATGTCACGCAGACAAAATGAACAAGGACGCGTGATCAAGCATCTGAAGGAATTAATTTTGGAAGGCTGTCAAAGAATCATGCAATGTTCAACAACACAAAAAATGGAGTCAGTTAGACTAAGTGATCCCAATAATGAAAACCTACCTAGTAGTATATATATATATATATATATATATATATATATATATATATATACATATATATATATATATATATATATATATATATATATATATATATATATATATATATATATATATATATGACCGGTAAATATGTTCTGTTACAACAGAATTTCACCTAATAAAAAGAGCCCATAAAAGCGCCAAAATATAGAGAAAAAATACCATATTCCAGAGACTAACGTTTTCTCATTCATCTACCTATATGAGAAATATAGTAACTCAGAATGTGGAACTAATAGCGGTAGAATTTGAATCTGAAAAATTGATGAACATAGAATATATAGACCTCTAATACTAAAGAGTTTGACTAATAAGTTGAAAAATTGGATGATATATGTAGAAATCACAAGGACTGGACTATTCTCCTATCTGGTGACTTCAACTTTCCTTTCGTAGAATGGAAAAAGACAGAATAGGAGACTGTGGTTGTACTTATACATATAAAACCAAAAAAGAGAGTAATAGTAGTGCAGAAGATAAGAGGCAATTTGAAAAGCTATTAGATATGCTACTAGAAATACAACATTCAACAAATAAATCACCTGCAACAAGAAAGGAAAACTACTTTAGACCTAGTATTTGTGAACGAGATGAATTATGTTAAAGAAATAATAGTTTATAATGCGAGTATTTCAGATCATAATGTCATAGAATTAACAGTTCATTCCAAAGCAAGTGAAAATAGAGATAAGCAAGAAATGAAAAAGTGGGAAGGATATGGAAAATACAACTTCTACAGTAAAAATATAAATGGTCAGAAATTAATGAAGAATTAAACAAAGATTGGGATAACATTTTCGTAAGTGATGACATAAGGGTAAATACGGAGATATATATAAAATATTGGAGAAAATAGTGGATAAATATATACCGAAGAAGAAAAAGTAAACATCATTCATGCATACCAAGAGACAGAAGGATCTTGTTCCAGAAAATCAGAAAGTGGGAAAAAAAAAAAAGGTCTTGCAAAAGAAAAAAAATGCATGGAAAGTTATAGAACTAAAAAGTAAGATAGAAAATGCAGAACAAAAGATTATACAATCAAAAGAAAATGAAAAACTGGGACTTTGGAAGAAAAAACCCTATTAAATATCAAGCAAAACCCCAAACTATTATACTCCATATGCGAAGAAGATGAATAAAAGAAGAATAGAAATAGGCCCTCTGAGAATTGAAGGGAGATTAACGAATGAAAAAAAGGAATTTGCAACATACTGGCAGAACGATATAAGAGAGAATTCACCCCTAGAATAGATAATGAAGATAATGATATAGAAGTAAGGGATGAAAATAGTGAATATTAGCTGACATAGATATTAATGAAGCTGATATTGTGCAGGCTATTAATGAAATTAAAAATGGAGCTGCTGCAGGGCCTGATGGAATTCCTGCTATTTTGTTAAAGAAAGTAGTTCATTCTATCGCAAGCCACTTGCAATATTATTAAGACAAAGTGTAGATACAGGCAAGATATATGATGAGCACAAATTAGCATATATTACCCCTACTTTCAAAGTGGATCTAAGACTAGAGGCAAGTAATTATAGGCCTGTGAGTCTAACATCACATATTATGAAAGTGTATGAAAGGGTAATGAAGAAAAATATTATGAAACATTTAATAAAAAATAATTTGTTTAATATAGGACAACACGGTTTCGTACCCGGAAAAAGTACACAAACCCAACTGTTAGTCCACCGTGAGGAACATATTCAAAAATATGAAAGAAAAGCGGAAATGAAACAGATGCGGTTTATCTAGACTTTGCAAAAGCTTTTGACAAAGTAGACCATAATATATTAGCAAAGAATTAGAAAACACAATATCGTAGATAAAGTAGGAAGATGGTTAAAAGAATTTTTACATAACAGAAAACAGATAGTTATTGCAAACGATGAGAAATCGGATGAAACCAAGGTAATATCGGTTGTGCCACAAGGTACCGGTGCTAGCTGCAATATTGTTTGTTATTATGATTGAAGACATAGACAGTAATGTTAAGGATTCGTAGTGAGTAGTTTCGCTGATGACACAAGAATAAGTAGAGAAATTACTTGTGATGAAGATAGGAATGCTCTACAAAGAGACCTTAACAAAGTATATGATTGGGCAGAGGTAAATGGATGGTATTTAACTCTGATAAATTTGAATCAAATAAATTATGGAGACAGAGAAGGAAAGCTATATGCATATAGGGGACCTAATAATGACAATCACAAATAAGGAAGCAGTTAAAGACCTTGGTGTGATGATGAATAGGAACATGTTATGCAATGATCAAATAGCCATTCTGTTGGCAAAATGTAAAAGCAAAAATGGGAATGTTGTTACGGCACTTCAAAACAAGAAAAAGCTGAACACATGATTATGCTTTAATAAAACATATGTTCGTAGTCCACTTGAATATTGCAATATGATATGGGTACCCACACTATCAAAAGGATATTGCACAAATAGAGAGTGTACAAAGGTCCTTTACAGCTAGAATAGAGGAAGTTAAGGACCTAGACTACTGGGAAAGACTACCAATCCTTAAAAATTATATAGTCTAGAAAGGAGAAGAGAACGCTACATGATAATTCAGGCATGGAAACAGATAAGAAGGAATAACAGAAAATATCATGGAACTAAAAATATCAGAAAGAGCAAGCAGAGGTAGATTAATAGTGCCAAAACTATACCAGGAAAAATAGGAAGGAAAGCACACAGAACATTAATCCACTACGCACCAGCATCGATAATGCAGCGTCTATTCAATGCGTTGCCAGCTCATCTGAGGAATATATCAGGAGTGAGCGTAGATGTGTTTAAGAATAAGCTCGACAAATATCTAAACTGCATCCCAGACCATCCAAGATTGAAGATGCAAAATATACCGGAAGATGTACTAGCAACTCTCTGGTAGACATTATGAGGCGCCTCACACTGAGGGACCTGGGGCAACCGAACGAACTGTAAGGTCTGTAAGGTAAGGTCTGAAGAGAGAGACAGCAGTCTCTGTAAAATAGTATTTTCTCTCTATATTTTGGCTTTTTTTATGGGCTACTTTTATACTATATATAAATATATATATATATATATATATATATATATATATATATATATATTAGATATAAATCTGTGACGGTACTTACTTTCTCGTACACAGCTCTAAGGTAACGTGTGCCGACACTGGAGGCTATACTTTGGAGAATTTGACTTATATAAATTTTTCTTACCTTGCTGAATTAGCTAAAAAGGGTTATCGTTTTGGATGAGAAATGAAGATTGATATTTTCTTAACATAGGTTTATTCTTCGCTGGGGTACTTATAAAGTTTTTCCACCTTCTGAGTTTACTGGGCTTTTGGACTGATAAAACTTAATTGGCACTTGTTGCAATACGAATCTATAGGCACGAGGGAAATTTACTGAGTATTGATTGTCACTTTCACTGTCTTTGATTGATTCGCACACCACACTTTTGCACCTGTTCTTCTTCTGGGGATTCTTCTGTCTTTCTCTGTTTCACGCCATGCCACTGCAGTTCTCCCCTCAGGCCTCCCGGTTGTTTTGTTCTCTCTCTTGGCTTTCTCTGTTCCCCTTTTTTCTCTCTCCCTTTTCTGCCTGCTCTCTCTCGTCTCGCCTTTTTGTTCAGTTGAAAATCTCCTTAGCCCCGCCTTTGGATTTTTGGATTCTGACTGGGTGTGGCATTTTCTGAAAAGACTTTTTGTCTCTTAGTGGCTACTAACTTCATACGAGACCGCCTTCCTGTCAGGTCTTCTACAGTAATTCGTAGGCTTTGAATTTGTATACGCCTCCTTCTTCATGTCCTGGCTTCTTAGGGGCGTATGCCTTGGTAACCTCATAGGTCATTCGTTGATACCCCTTTTGGGCTGTCTTATGACCGACACTCATGGCTTTTGATTCGTCGATACTAGAGGCCTATATTTGGGAGGGTGGAGCTTTTAAGAATTTGGTACTTCCCTCCTTCTAACAACGGGTCAAGAATTCCTTTTAACGTATGCCAGATGGGCTCTCTCTGACCTGTTCACGAAGGAACGCCGATTAGTCATAGGCGCTAATGAGAGTAGTTTCCAATTTCTCGAATATGCCTGGTAGATATCGCTCGTCGCCCATAATCTCTTGTTGGTCACTAATCGCTGGTACGGACAGAGGCTTTTTGGGGGAGATGAAAACCAGATGTCTAATGGCTAAAAGCCTAATGTTTGGAGTAACAAAATCCCTTCACTAAGAAAAATCATTATTGTATTCCCTTTCCCTTTCTCTTCTCTTATTATCTGTTTCGTGCCTTTTTCTTAAGTATTATTAAGTTATTGCCTTTGGAATAACGACACTGTGCCACACTATTACAGTCTCGGCCCGCTACCTCGCTGACTCCGACAGCGTTATCTAAGCTGAAGCAAATATTATACCTACAAGAGGACTCCTAACTTATGCTTCTTGGAAATCATATTGAAACTTTAACTCAAAAACATCAAAAGTGAATGTAAACATGAGCAAATCCTTGATTAGGTAACGTTAAGGGCAACAATCAAATTGAATGTAAACATGAGTAAATTCTTGAGTAAGTAACATTCAGAGAAACATAAAAACTGAATATGAATAAATACTGATTAAGTAATATTTAAAAGAATCATCAAACTGAATTCAAATATGAGTTAAGTCACATTAAGAAACATGAAAACTGATGCAAACAAAATAAATCACCAAAAACAAGAAAAACTGAAAGTAACATACATCGCCCTTAAGTCACAAAAGTTATATAAATGCATGGTAGAAGCAAAAAACAATGGTAACTATCCAAGTTTACAGTACATGATTGGTTCAGTCCTCTGTCCTATTCTGTCTAGGTGGATATCGTTTTTCTTTTATGGAAAAATAAATTTCGTTCTTCGTTGACGACACTTGATGGCTTCTTGTTTGCTGCGACCTACTGCTTGGAGACAAGTCCTGGGAGAAAATATCCTTGTGTATTTGTATGCAATAACAAGTGTGTCCTTGACTTCCTACTGAGATTGTGTATTGTGTTTATGCAAAATTTCATTGGCCATTCTTACTGTAAATTCTGAGTAACCTTGTACATTAAACAATATAACTTCACTGCTTGATACTAAAACAAAATTGGCAACTCGGTTAAAGGAACCGGTTAGTGGTTAATACTTGTAGGTTTCTTCTACTGTGACAACAATTAGTAAGCTTTCACCAATCAATATCTTGTTAGTAAGTTTTCAACAACTACTATCTTGTTAATGAGTCTTCATCAATTAACTTCTTGTTAGTGAGTTCTCATCAATTAATATCTATTAGTAAGTTTTTTCATCAATCAACATCTAATGGATTGAACAACAAAGTAATGTATTAATTACCCCTTCAAAATTATAATCATTTCTGAAACGAATTGTCTTATCTTAAATCTCTTAATATCTATAACTTAACCCGTCTTATTTATTCTTTTACTTCTAAGAATGTTCTTATGGAACGATTAAACTAATATACGTCTTAAAATTCTTATACTACGCATTGAACCGTTTCTTAACATACCCAAATAATTCCTTCAAGTCAAAATAAATTTGAAGTTAAGTGCACTTAACCAAAAAAAAAAAAAAATTGCTACAAACCAACTAATTAAAGTAAGAATTGCAACAATAAAGGATTATTCCTAAGTCAACCGGTGAAGGTAAACTTAGCAATAAAGAAATCAAATAAATACATGGGAATAATTGGATGAATTAATGGGTTTGCTCTTCTGTTTCACTGAAAAGTGACTCTTCTATTTCTTAGGTTATATCTATTCCTTCTTCTGGAATTTCTTCTGACGTCTCTGTCATTTCGGATTCTTCAACTTCTTTGGTTCTCTTGACCTTGTCCTTGTTTTTATCCAAAATTCTTCTTCTTCTAATGATTCAGCATATGTGGAAGGCATTGGTTATTCATTTTCTTAACCTTTATCTTAGTTTCTTGTACGTCTACGACCGTGTATGGTCCTGTGAATTTTGTGGCTAACTTATATTAATACCACTTCTTACTTCCTTCTTAATATAGACTTCATCCCCTTTCTTGTAGTCTACAGGTCTTAATCCTTCTTGATGCTTCTCTATCATATTCTGCTGGGCTTCTTCTAAATTCTTGTGCAATTGCTTGTGTATTACTTTAAAGTTTCCGATTCTTATCTTCATGATATCTTCAGAGTAATTAGGCTGTATTGGCTGATTCAGCCATGATAAGGTAATCTGGGTTCATATCCCATCAAAGCTTTTATGGGAGTTGCTCGAGTACTCGTATGATGCCTTGCATTTAAGGATAATTGGACTAAAGGTATAATTGACGTCCCAGTCAGGATCCTGTCCTACTGTGTGACGCAATACGTCTAAAACCTTCCTGTTATTCCTTTCTACCAAGCCATTACTAGCTGGGTGATACGGCTGTATCGCTACCTTTTCTACTTTAAAGGCGTTACAAATTTCTTGAAACTAACGAGTTGTTGAAACTCGGTCCCATTATCAGAAATAATGAGCTGTGGCGCAGAAATATCTGCAAATATCTTATCGAAGAGAGCGATTGCACAATCCTTGGCACTTTTACTAGTTAGTGGTACCAACTCTGTATAATCTCGTGAGCGCGTCGATACATAACTAGTATATTCTTATTCCCTTTACTCGTGGTATGGAGATTTGTGATAAGATCAATGATACTCTTTCGAAAGGAGTCTGTGGGATAGGATATTTCCCTAGTGGTACTTCCTTGTCTGTTTCTTCCTTGTAGCTGTTGCATATATTGCAGCTTTTCACATAATTACTAACATCCTTGTGAATTCCCTTCCAATGGAAAGTTCTTTGGATTAATCTAATTGTCTCATCCCTTCCTGTGTGAGCTCTCATGTCATCGTCGTGCATTAGCTCAATGACCTTGTTTCTTTAGACTCTTAGGTACTAACCTTTTGTGCAGTACACCTAGAAATTGACCAAATGGGTCCATATTCGTGACACATCCAAATTCAATACGCCATCTATGTCCGTTAATGCATCTGTTGGACATCCAACCTTCCTACCTAGTTCGGTTAACTTCTTGTTGGCTGTGTTTTCTTTCGTTTTTCGTAACGTATTTTAAACAGTTTTTCCCTTATATCTTCATCTCTTTCTTTTTCCTTTATGAAATTTTGCCGGGAAAGCTCTCTGTATAATGCATGGTAAGTACATTTACGTCACTGCACATTGTTTCATTCTTTTCTTCTTCTTGACTTATCATATTTATACTATCATCTTGTGATACATATCTTGATAATGCATCTGCTACCTTATTCGTCTTCCCAGGGACATATTTCACCTCTATATCATAATCTTGGGCTGTCATAACCACGGGCTCTTCGTCCAGAAAAAATTAGGGTTCTTTAACATTTCTACTGCAGCTGAATGATCCGTGAACACGGTTTATCTTGTAACCAAAATGAATATATCTGAAATGCTTTAAAGCGTCTATAATAGCTAGAGACTCGAGGTGGTCTGTTTACTGAGTAGTTCACTTCTGAGGCTTTAATTTTCCTACGTAATAAGCTATCGCATTATACTTATTATCTTGTCTTTGCATTAAACACCGCTCCTATACCAATGTGGCTTGCGTCCGTGGCTAAAAAGAATTCTTTGCCAAAGTCTGGAAAGCTAAGTACTGGGGGATGTGTTAATCTTTCTTTCAATTCATCAAATGCTTCTTGCTGCTTGTCTGTCCATACAAATGATACGTGTTCCTTTAAAAGTTTCAGTTAGTGGTGCGGATATGACTGCAAAGTTCCCTATGAACTTGCGGTAAAACCCTGCTAAACCTAAGAATGACTTTACGTCCTTCTTGCATCGAGGTGTAGGATATTCCTTGATTGACT
Organism: Macrobrachium nipponense; assembly: GCF_015104395.2. Classification (NCBI taxonomy): domain Eukaryota; kingdom Metazoa; phylum Arthropoda; class Malacostraca; order Decapoda; family Palaemonidae; genus Macrobrachium; species Macrobrachium nipponense. Next base: position 70,815,551 of record NC_061094.1, read on the forward strand.
TTATCTTTAAGTCGTTTACTTTTACGCCCTTTTCACTTAGTGTATGACCCAGGTAGTCTATTTTCCTTTTAAGGAAGTTACACTTCTTTAATTTAAGCTTCAGGTTGGCTTTTCTTAATCTCTTTAGGACTTCTCTGACTAAGTCTATGTGTTCCTCTATAGTGTCTGTTGCTATTACCAAATCATCTATGTAACAGTGTACGTCCTTGCCTAGTAAATCGCCCAAAATTTTTATCCATTAATCTTACAAAAGTTACCGGGCTTGACTTTAGACCAAATGGCATTCTTACATACTGGTATCTGCCGTTACTAGTGGAAAAAGCAGTCAAAGGTTTACTTTCTTCGTCTAGAGGGATTTGCAAGAATCCCTGCAATAAATCTATAGTGGTGAAGTATCTCTTGGACCCTATAGTGGCGATAAGATCTCGCATTGACGGCATTGGATAAAGGATCTTTATTTTCAGTAATTTGGTTCAATTTTCTGAAATCCACAACTATTCTATAAGTTTTTGTCCCTTTTAGGAACTAGCAAAAGTGGAAAAGACCATGGGGATTTAGATGGTTCTATTATTCCTTGCCTATTCATTCTTTGTACTTCTCTTTCAATGATCTCCTTCTGGGAATGTGCTACTCTGTAGGCTGGTATGTAAATTGGCTTGGTGTTTGATGGAATGTCTATCTTGTGCGTTATTTCGCGTGTATTTCAAGGTGTCGCCGTCTAGAGCGACTATATCATTATATTCGCACAGTAAGTCTATGAATTCTTCTCTAACATGGTTTTCCTTAATTTCCTTTAATGAATCCTATTTTAGCTCTTCTCAGTTTTATGTCCTGAGCGTAATTTTCATTTCCTTTACTAATTGCTGCTACTGTTTCCCGTTCTACAACTCGGATAGGTATGGAGTATACTTCTGCTAGGCCTATCTCTGTACCTGGTGTTAACTTAACCTTTCCTCCTCTGTTATTCGTAATCTGTAACGCTATTTTGCCCTGTCTGACTTCATGTAAACTAGAAGAATAATGTATTCCATTTACTTGCGACTTTTCAGTAAGCGTGAGAATTTCCTTTCCTCAAAAATTGGATTTTCTATAAATTCTACCCAAGTACTTTCTCCTGGTTTTAAGTCTTAATTCCCTTTCTAACTTTAAATAAGTGTATTGATTTGATTCTAAAAGGTTAATGATCTGTTGTGAACTCGTGATGCATTCTGGATATCTTCCCTCTGTCTTATCCTTCCTTAAAATACCTTTCATCGTGGGATTCTCTTTAGTCTGGGTTCTTTTAATTAACTTGCATATTGGTATTCTAGAAATCTCACGACCGTTGTTAATCACTAGTTGTTCTCTAGGGGCATCAATGCTTATCCCTTGTCTAGCCATAGTTGGATAACCTATCAGCAAATGAGCAAAAGCTAATTGTATATCTGGTCTACCAGAACATTTTCTCTTAGAGCAATTCTTCCTAGCCTAAATGGAAAATCTAACTGTCCAATTACGTGGATATCATTACCCTGGACGTCTGTAATTCTACAATCTACCGCTGGATTCAAACTTAAGTGAGAAAAATACAATCGATACACCTTTTCTGACATTATATTCTTAGGACTTCCTGTATCAAAGAATGTAACAATAGGTTTCTCTAGACCGACATGTGCGGGAAATAATGGTCTATAATTATATTCATTCCCTACATCAACTTTGCTAACCTGTGTAGCTGGGCTTAGCCTTGACATTCCGGACGTTCTCTCTGTTATAGAGGAAGATTCATTGTACCAGTAAGCAGAAAATTTCCCATTGCGTCGTCTGACATTGACTGAACTGGTTGATACCCTATACTTGCTGTTTGATTAGCATATCTATTTGGGACGGAATCCCTATTTCCTCTAGCTGGGGGAGATTGACTATTGTTTCTACTTCTGCCTCTCGACTGAGATCTACCTCTAGGAGCTGAAACAAATTTATTTCTGCATTCTCGGGCACTATGTCCTGTTCGCTTTATGGAAAGGACAGAAGGCTATCCTCGGCAGTCAACTGGCATAATGTCCCTCTCTTCTGACAGTTATAACACGTGACTGTCGAAAATCCTCCTTGAGAAGATTTACCTGGCATCTTATTCTGATTTCTAGATGGTGTCCTAGATCTATTTGGACCTCTTTCTTTTTGTCCTAAAGCGACTAAAGGTCTGTATATAGGATTCCCTTCAGGTCTTCTACCTAGGATTTTTGTTTCCTCCTCTTCAATCTCTGCTACATCATCGGATGTCTCCCACTTACGGGTCATCCTTGCAATGACTTCTGTTGGCAGGCTTCCAATCATTATTGCTAGTCTAAATATTTTTTTTAACATGACTCATTAGCATTTTTTGCTTGCCTCCTTCTACCTCTATCCAACCTGTGGATTCCATGAAGTTACCCCATTCATTCATATTGTTATACAACTGAGAGCTAAACTCTTGATAACGTCTTTCGTCTAACTTAAATTGACGCACTATCCTTGCCAAGCTAGTAACTGGATCTCTTTCACCAACTGTGGAATAAACCTTCCTAAAATACCGTTTCAATTCTTCCCAATTCTTAAGATCCTCGGAAGTCTCGGAGTGGACGTATCGTTCTAAAAAAGTCCTCCTCCCCGGCTTCCAAATCAAGATTAACTCTTGGCTTCAATAAGCTTTTCTCTATCTGTCCCCGTTATGCTATCTAGCGTGTCCTCCAACTTGCTCTATACCAGTTTCTCTAAGTTACAAGCTAAACTGACCATATTTCTTCCGCAAAATTTAGCTATGTGATTAATCACATGTCCCTTATGTGTTCCCATTACTGCTGTGTTCGAATTCGCGGACTGTGTACTCTCCGTCATGGTTGATTTCCTTGTTTGACTTCTCGTGAGCACAGGCGTTCTTACGTTCTGATAAGGAGTCGGTCTCCCTTTGACCGTCGACTCGTTAATGGAAATTTTCTTAAGTACTGAGTATCATTAAAAGTATCAAAGTTATGACAGTAATATCCCAAAAGAAAAATAATGATAATGACATTAAATTATTTTTACTTTAGGATTCGATCACCAAAAAAAAAATAAAGGAATTTTCCCCTGAAATATTCTCAAAGTCTTACGTTACCGGTAAGCGATTCTTAAACAACAACAAAAACCCTCTTAACAGTTCTGGTAAAACGATACTGAACTGACCGTAAACCGTACGCTAACGAGAGACCTCCCGTGAATTACCATTGTTATCCTAAACAAACAAAATAAAAACAAGTAAACATTCACTCGACGTAACGAATAAAAGTAAAAAGCAAATACTAAAACAAAAAAATCAAAGTATAAGAAATCACAAAAAACAACCAAAATCACAAAAATAACATAAAATGACACAATCAAAATTAAAATTAAAATTTAGAGTTATTGGTTAGTAAATACAAATGTTCGGGAAAAGGTCTTAGTAGCTGATTAGTTATAATTAGTAAAATTAAGAAATATCGTAGAGTTTCGTTGCCAAAAAAAAAAGTTCAGTGTGAAAATCTTTTAATCTTGAAATACCAGAAATTGTCTAACTGAAATGTTAATCGCGTAATTTACTTTCAATAAAGTTTGATGTTATGTAAGTGTGAGGATATTATTTTGGACTTAACTTCTTTCGTCGTCTTCGACTCCCGGGTTTACGTCTGACAGCTTGCGTTCGCCTACCAGCGCGTTGAATGATGCGTTGTTACGTCTGCGGGAAGGGGACTTCTCTCTCTCTCTTCTTTCCTTCGGGAAAGGGGACCTCTCTCTCCCTCTCTCTTTCGATGGCGTTGACTGATGCGTTTTCGGAATTGTTTTCTTTCCTCTTGATATATTTTTATGCGTTAAAAATCTTCATCTTCTGGTAGAACGACCGTTCTTGTTCTTCGGAGTGGAGTTTTTCTTCGCAAAGTGTGGGTGGCTTTTATTGTTACGACTCGATAACTGTCTTTGAATTTGGGGAAGCACTGATAACTGTCTTTGGGGGAGAACTTTCTTTTTCGAGTGGCGTGAATGGATTGAAATCTCTTATGCCGACACTAAACTTTTGATTCCGTTTCGCGGCCGCTGTCTTTTAACTGTCATTCGTGTCGCTGATCGCCATTTCTTTGCTGTGTCTTTTGTCTCTTCCTATCCTTACCGCTCGACATCAATTAATCTTGTCACTATATCAATCTTTATCTCATCGTATCCCATCGCTCTGCCACCAATAAATCTGTGACGGTACTTAATTCTTTCGTACACAAGATCATAAGGTAACGTGTGCCGACCACTGGAGGCTATTACTTTGGAGAATTTGACTTATATAAATTTTTCTTACCTTGCCTGAATTAGCTAAAAAAGGGTTATCGTTTTGGATGAGAAATGAAGATTGATATTTTCTTAACATAGGTTTATTCTTCGCTGGGGTACTTATAAAGTTTTTCCACCTTCTGAGTTACTGGGCTTTTGGACTGATAAAACTTAATTGGCACTTGTTGCAATTACGAATCTATAGGCACGAGGGAAATTTACTGAGTATTGATTGTCACTTTCACTGTCTTTGATTGATTCGCACACCACACTTTTGCACCTGTTCTTCTTCTGGGGATTCTTCTGTCTTCTCTGTTTCACGGCCATGCCACTGCAGTTCTCTGCAGGGCTCCCGGTTGTTCTCTCTCTTGGCTTCTCTGTTCCCCTTTTTCTTTTTTCTCTCTCCCTTTTCTGCTGTCTCTCTCTGTCTCGCCTTTTGTTCAGTTGAAATCTCCTTAGCCCCGCCTTTGGATTTTTGGATTCTGACTGGGTGTGGCATTTTCTGAAAAAGACTTTTTTGTCTCTTAGTGGCTACTAACTTCATACGAGACCGCCTTCCTGTCAGGTCTTCTACAGTAATTCGTAGGCTTTGAATTTGTATACGCCTCCTTCTTCATGTCCTGGCTTCTTAGGGGCGTATGCCTTGGTAACCTCATAGGTCATTCGTTGATACCCTTTTGGGCTGTCTTATGACCGACACTCATGGCTTTTGATTCGTCGATACTAGAGGCCTATATTTGGGAGGGTGGAGCTTTTAAGAATTGGTACTTCCTCCTTCTAACAACGGGTCATAGAATTCCTTTTTAACGTATGCCAGATGGCTCTCTCTGACCTGTTCACGAAGGGAACGCCGATTAGTCATAGGCGCTAATGAGAGTAGTTTCCAATTTCTCGAATATGCCTGGTAGATATCGCTCGTCGCCCATAATCTCTTGTTGGTCACTAATCGCTGGTACGGACAGAGGCTTTTTGGGGGAGATGAAAACCAGATGTCTAATGGCTAAAAGCCTAATGTTTGGAGTAACAAAATCCCTTCACTAAGAAAAATCATTATTGTATTCCCTTTCCCTTTCTCTTCTCTTATTATCTGTTCGTGCCTTTTTCTTAAGTATATTAAGTTATTGCCTTTGGAATAACGACACTGTGCCACACTATTACATATATCCAAAAGAACTCACAATAACGTGATTAGAAAAAAAAAATCACAAAGTAATAAAAGTCCACACTTATGTAAGCTGTGTATTAAAAAAACTGTTAAAGGTAGGAGCTTTCATCTACTTGAAAAGTAGACTACTGATTTTTCTTTTTTATTATTCCTTTTATTTTTACTTAATATATATATATATATATATATATATATATATATATATATATATGTGTGTGTGTGTGTGTGTATGTATATTTGTGTATATATATATTTTTACCATTTTTAAAGAATGGAAATCATATGTATTATATGAAAAGATGTTTTATGACTGTAATTACATCACACGACCATACTGCACAGAGAGAGAGAGAGATGAGGGAGAAGAGAGAGAGAGAGAGAGAGCGAGAGAGAGACAGAGAGAGAGAATCATACCAGCAAAATCCGGAATATTCCTACTGGCCTAATTCTTACGTTCTATTTTGCAAAAGAGAAAAAAAGAGCTATGTATGGCAAGTATCACACATCTCAAGTGCCCATATTATCTTATCTCTCAAGCCTCATGGCCATACAGACCTGAAATGCTTTTGCACTTCTGTACCTGTTTCATATACGACCAACGTATTATATAGAGATATACTATATATCTATATATATATATAGATATATAATCATAATATATAGAATACTAATATATTAATATTAAATATATATATATATCCTTAAGCCACGGTAGAAAGGTAAGTGAAACAAGGACTTGGAACATGTACTTTCGTAGTTACATTCTACGTTTTTCAAGTTAACACTGAATATAATAGAAGTATTTCTTCCAAGTCCCTGTTCCTCTTACCTTTCTACCATGGATTTTAGGATATTCTCAAGTACGTGCTCCTTCGTGCTACATTGTGTGTATATATATATATATATATATATATATATATATACTATATATATAAATGTATATATATATATATATATATATATATATACATATATATATATATATATATATATATATATATATATATATATATACTATATATATATACATCACACATAAAAACACGCCTTATATAAGCAATCAGGAACAAAACCCACAACTCAATAAATTATATTATTGCTCTTGGTATACCTAACTCTCTTGGAAAAATAAAGAGAAGCCAGAATTATTCACCAAATTCTCTATTCCATTTCCTTGACACAAAGTTTTGATTGAAAAAAGAAAGCCATTTCCTGGAATTGGTTTTACCCAAGTTCGAAAATATAATGTAATGGAGCTTTTTTTTTCATTATGTAAATAATATTTGTATACGCACACATGCGTATACGCGATAATGAAATCACAAATAACGGTGAAATGAGAGAGAGAGAGAGAAGAGAGAGAGAGAGAGAGAGAGAATGCTATAAAGAGTACTAAGGTCAACGACCTGACATTCACCGACTCGCTACTGCTGCATCCATCTCCAATTCCCCCCCTTTTTACGATCACTTTCTCTCTCTCTCTCTCTCTCTCTCTCTCTCTCTCTCTCTCTCTCTCTCTCTCTCTCTCTCTCTCTCTCTGCCTTCGAAAAATCAATTGCTTTCAACTCCATTTCCTCTCCAGCGATGATGATACGTCTTCCTGAATAGATCTTTTACGTTTTCGTTCAAAGGATGCTTTTATATCTTCACTGCGGGATATTTACATCTTTGAAGTGATTCTGTTTGTTTGTATGGTGTTTTTACGTTGCATGGAACCAGTATGGTTATTCAGCAACGGGACCAACGGCTTTATACGTGACTTCCGAACAACGTCGAGAGTGAACTTCTATCACCAGAAATACACATCTCTCACTCCTCAATGGAATGTCCGAGAATCGAACTCGCGACCACCGAGGTGGGACGCCAACATTAAACCAACCACGCCACTGAGGCGATTTTGAAGCGATTCTGCATCTCAAGAGATACTTCACATTCTTTTTTGTAATATCTTCCCGTAATATATCTAGTAAATCCTTCTGTAGAGTGTAAAACATTTTCAAGATTTTCATTCTGTTGCAACATTTTTTACATCTTCTTGTCGATATATTGGCATCCATTTTCATTCTTTTACTTTCTTTTTACACCGTCTCGAAGTCACCTCTTACATCGTCATGAGATATTACCGTCAGGAAGTCATCTCTTACATAGTCATGAGATATTCTCTTACATCGTCATTGAGATATTACCGTCTCGAAGTCACCTTCTACATCGTCATAAGATATTACCGTCTCGATGTCACCTATTACATCCTTGTTGAGATATTACCGTCTCGATATCACTTTTTACATCGTCATAGAGATATTACAGTCTCGAAGTCACCTTCTACATCGTCATGAGATATTATCAACATTAACAACAGATCCTGAGACACATTTGACGTATTCGCAAATTTTCTCTTAACGTCTTCGAGGTGACGAACTTTTACAACTGAAATGTCTCTTGGTAGATATTTCAATTATGTCTCTTGAGATTTCTGCAGTCTTTCTTTCAGTGGGTTCCCACTGTAACTAAGAAAGAATCTCAATATTACAAAGGAAGGCGAACTTCTTGGTTGGTTTGTTACAGTGCTCTTTTAATGAAGAAGAAGAAAAAACTTAAAGGTTACGCTATCACAGCTCTGTACACCGTAATTCTGTACCATGACATCCCACTGTTCTTGCTCGAGGGTAGACAGAAATACCTCTCTCCTCGCTTATCCAATTTCACAAGCATTCATTTTATTTACTTCCTTAATTTTTACATTCCTTACTTATTTCTCTCAGCAGCTTCTTACTTATTCATTGGCATTTGTTATCGACGAGCTTTTCGAGGGTCAAAAGCGAATTGAATTAATTATTATAAGCTGCTTGATAATTGCTTATCTATTGACGAGCTTTTCGAGGGTCAAAAGCGAATTAATTTAATTATAAGCTGTTCGAATAAGGAAAAGCTAAAGGCAACATGCTAAGTATTGCAAGAACAGACTCTCCCGTTATTTTTTTTTATCACGTGGCAAAATCGTAGCGACGAACTCACAGAATAATAGGTCAGTTTGGGAGGGAAGCTTTCTCGGTAAATGACGTCAGACAGAAGCTGTGTCGTTTATTATTTAAATGAAAAACTGATGAAAAACCTTGACCTTTCACTGAGATGAGTATTCTCTCTCTCTCTCTCTCTCTCTCTCTCTCTCTCTCTCTCTCTCTCTCTCTCTCTCTCCTGACTATCTCTTCAACTGTTCTCGAGCGGATGTAACTAGATTCAACAGGGGGTCACCATGATATACTTAAGAGACTTCTACCAGGGCCTGTGCTAGATATTAGGGGGCCCAATTAGAAAATTAGGGAACTAAAAATTATATTCTTTTTTTATGTCTAACATAAAAATGATTTTCTAAATTTCTGCTAATATGGTATATGCATTTTAATGCGAGGTACAATACTTCCTCATCCTCCATTCCATGTTTTCAGTGGTGGTATATATCCTCTTAGGAGACAGAATATTCTTCAAATGGTAACTGTGGCAGAGTTTTTATTTTTTTTTTTTTTTTTGGGGGGGGGGGGGGTTCGGGGGGGGGGGGGCGGGGGGGGGTGCTTTATGGCGCGGGGCCCAATTTTGATCAAATGATCAAATAGGCTAAAAAAACCAGCCACCCTGAACTTCATGACTGGAAGCCCAGGGGCATCATTATTATCCAGAAACAGATGGTGAAATGAAATTATATTTCCAGCTTCAGGAATTTCATACGTAAGCCTTCTGGCTTTCTGTAAAAACTTCAGGGTTCTATACAAAAGCCTTCAGGTTTTCTATAAAAACTTCAGGGTTTTATACAAAAGCCTTCAGGGTTTCTATAAAAAAAACTACAGGCTTTCTATACAAACAAACTTCAGGCTTTCTACTAAAATTTCAAGTTTTCTATAAAACAAAATCCAGGCTTTCTATAAAAAAAACTTCAACTTTCTATAAAAAAACATTCAGGCTTTCTATAAAAAACATCAGGCTTTCTATAAAAACTTCAACTTTCTGTAAAAAACATTGAGGCTTTCTATAAAAAAAACTTCAACTTTCTATAGAAAAAAAATTCAGACTTTCTATAAAAAACTTCAGGCTTTCTATAAGAACTTCAGACTTTCTAAAAAAAAAAAAAAAAAAAAAAAAAAAAAAAAAAAAAAAAAAACTTCAGACTTTTTAGACAAAATTCAGACTTTCTATAAAAGACTTCAGGCTTTCTATTAAAAAAAATTCAAGATTTCTATAAAAAAAAACTATTCCTGTTAGCTCAAATGCCCTTGTACTCGAGATGTTACAAGTATGCTTAATAATAAAGTTGAAAAAAAAAAAAAAACTTCGTATAACACATAAATACACGAAACATACGTAAGATACACACACATACAAACTTCAAGATAAATACGATTCCATCAGTAACTGAAATGAATTGTGTCCGGCTACATTTATTTTTCTCGAAGGAATTTATTGATTTCCGGTAATCGGCGTCAGCATCAACATTTCCATCTGCTATCCACGTGAGTGGGGTGACTTCTGGGAGCTAGGCCTAATCAGATTCTAAGAGATTCTCAGAATTACATACATACATACATACATATATACACACATGCATACATACATAATACAAACCAGATTCTAAGAAGATTCTGTGAATACATACATACACAAATCAGATTCTAAGAGAATTTGAGAATACATACATACATGAATCAGATTCTATGAAATTCTGTGAATACATACACACACATACGTACATACATACATAAATCAGATGTGAATATATACATATAAGTACATACATCGATTCTAAGAGATTCTGTGAATACATATACATACATACATACATCAGATTCTAAGAAATTCTGTTATTACATACACACACATACGTACATACATACATAAATCACATGTGAATACATACATACATACATAAATCAGATTCTAAGAGATTCTGTGAATACATATACATACATACACACATCAGATTCTAAGAGATTCTGTAAATACATCCATACATACATAAATACAAACATCTGTCTATCTATATACATTTTTTGATATGTCAACAGATATAAGTCACATCGCAAGTAATGGAACTACACTACCATTAAATCAATAAAGCATTTCTTTTTTTTTATTTTACCACTTAATCTATAAACATTTAAGTTATTTTTTTAAAAATTCTCAGTAACCCATAACAGCGTCATTCCCTTCCCATACCATCTAAAAATCTAAAAATACTCCACACGCAAAAATCACCATCTGGCAACTCTCCGTAGCATCATCTGGCATCTCTCCGTAGGCTCGGCGCAATAATGTTCACGAACGGCGGAGGATCGGCTACTAACAAGACGGTATTGGACCGCTACCTGAGGCTTGATATTCCGGACCAGAAATGTCAGGCCATGTATATCTGGATCGACGGGACGGGAGAGAACCTGCGTTCCAAATCCAGGACCTTGAACTTCACGCCCAAAAGTGCAAGTGGTACGTGATAAGAGCGCTTTCGATATAGTTTTCTCACGTTCCTTAAATTTTTTTTTTTTTTTTTTTTTTTTTTTTTATTTTTTTTTTTTTTTTTTTTTTTTTTTTTTTTTTACATAGTTTTAGTCCAATTTGGTATTTCTTTCAGTACTTTGCTAAGAAGCGAATGAAGAAAAAGATGGTCTTTTGATATAAAAATGCAAAGCACAAGATCTTGTTATATATAAAAAAGCACAAGATATATATATATAGATATATATATATATATATATATATACGTATAATATATATATATATATATATATATATATATATATATATATTATATATACGTTATATAATATATATATATATATATATATATATATAATATATATATATATATATATATATATATATGTGTGTGAGTGTGTGTGTGTGTGTGTGTGTGTGTGTGCATATAAAAGCACAAGATATTGGTATATAAAAAAGCACAAGATCTTGTTATATAAAAAAGCACAAGATATTGCTATATAAAAAAAGAACAAAATATTGTTATATATAAAAAAGCACAAGATATTGGTATATAAAAAAAGCACAAGATCTTGTTATATAAAAAAGCACACGATATTGTTATATAAAAAAAGAACAAAATATTGTTATATATAAAAAAGCACCAGGTATTGTTATATATAAAAAGCACAAGATCTTGTTATATTAAAAAAGCACAAGATCTCGTTATATAAAAAAGCACAAGATATTGCTATATATAAAGACACCAAGGTAGTCTTAGTCCCAGTCAAAGTACAGAGTAAAATGAATTTCTCAAAAGGTTTTAAGGTTAACTTGGGCAGCTAGAAACAGATAGTTACCAAGGCTTGATTCTAGCATACTACTTCTAGTTAGCAAACTTTTCTTAAGAGAGTAACAGAATGATTTTGGATCATTATTAACGTTACAGTCACGGAGCTCAGTTAAAGGAACTCCCTTTTGGGAATTGTTCAAACGACTCTTAGTTCCAATCAAGTTATCACCAAGGAATCATCACACTTTTCTCAAGTTAAAAATAGTTCACATATACTGTCTTGGTACAATGAACAATATAGAGTGCACTTAACGTAAAATACAATTTATATAATAGCAAAGTTTTAGGGCAATATGCACTTTCGTAATAAAATTATCTGGAATTTTTCCATTGAACAGAATTACCAATATGGAACTTCGACGGGTCCTCAACGGGCCAAGCAGAGGGAAGCAACAGTGACGTTTACCTCCACCCGGTGGCTATGTACCGCGACCCCTTCAGATTAGGCAACAACAAGCTGGTCCTTTGCGAGACCTACAAGCACGACAAAACCCCGAACGACACGAACCACCGCTGGCGATGCCTGGAGGTCATGCAGAAAGCAGCCGACCAGCACCCCTGGTTTGGCATGGAGCAAGAGTACACCCTTCTGGACGTCGACAACCACCCTCTGGGATGGCCCAAGAATGGCTACCCAGGCCCGCAAGGACCTTACTACTGTGGCGTCGGAGCCAGCAAAGTATACGGTCGCGACGTCGTCGAAGCTCACTACAGAGCCTGCCTCTACACGGGCATCAACATCTCGGGAGAGAACGCCGAGGTCATGCCCGCCCAGTGGGAATTCCAGGTCGGTCCCTGCGAGGGCATCACGATGGGCGATGACCTCTGGATGGCTCGGTACCTCCTGCACAGGGTAGCCGAGGACTTCAACGTAGTTGTCACTCTGGATCCCAAGCCCATTCCAGGAGACTGGAACGGGGCTGGAATGCACACGAACTTCTCGACGCAGAAGATGCGCGAGCCGAACGGTATAGACGAGATCGAGAGAGGTATCGAGAAGCTCTCCAAAGTGCACACGCAACACATCATCGCCTACGACCCCCACGGAGGCAAGGACAACGAGAGGCGTCTGACTGGACTCCACGAAACCTCGTCCATCCACGACTTTTCGGCGGGTGTTGCCAACAGGGGAGCCTCCATTCGCATCCCCAGGGGCGTGTCCGAAGAGAAATCTGGGTATCTAGAAGATCGAAGGCCTTCCTCGAACGCTGATCCTTATTTGGTTTCAGAGAGGCTGGTTAGGACCATCTGCCTTAATGAGTTCAACTAGTCACGTAGGGAAAGCTTACGATTAAATTAAATCTAAATAACAATAAACACAAATCCTGTATTTTTATAAGTCTATATTACAGTATTTTAAAGTGCTAGACTCATCTTATATATTGTTGAAATTTCTAATAATATTTCAGTCCCACTAAAAGTGGATTATTATTAAACATTTATTACTAACATGTACAAAATGGAGAATAGAATATAAAGAGAAAAATCTGAAATTATTTCCTTTTTACTAGCAGCCCTCATGAGACGGGAACAAGGAACAAACACTGAGCTTAGAAATACTGGAACAAACACTGAGCTTAGAAATACTGGAACAAACACTGAGCTTGGAAATACTGGAACAAACACTGAGCTTAGAAATACTGGAACAAACGCTGAACTTATAAATCCTGGAACAAACACTGAGCTTAGAAATACTGGAACAAACGCTGAGCTTAGAAATACTGGAACAAACGCTGAGCTTAGAAATACTGGAACAAACACAAACGCTGAGCTTAAAAAAACTGGAACAAACGCTGAACTTAGAAATACTGGAACAAACGCTGAACTTAGAAATACTGGAACAAACACTGAGCTTAGAAATACTGGAACAAATACTGAGCTTAGAAATACTGGAACAAACACTGAGCTTAGAAATACTGGAACAAACACTGAGCTTAGAAATACTGGAACAAACACTGAGCTTAGAAATACTTTCAGGCAACAACAGAAATCGAAACAACCATTCAACACTAATATGGAATATGAAAAACAGCATGGGGTCTCTTTTGAAAAACTGTAAAATTACCAATGACGAAAAAAATATATGAAATGGCCATGATAAAGGAAAAAAATCTTAAATTGCCTATACCAACAAAGAAAAAATATAAGACAAAGGAAAAATATATGAATGGCCATGACAAAGACAAAATCTGAAATTACCTATGCCAATGAAGACAAAATATAAGAATGAAAATATATAAAAATGTCTATAACAAAGAAAAAAAATCTGAAATGGCCTATGCCAACAAAGACAAAATATAAGACAAAGAAAAAATATATAAAAATGGCCATGACAAAGAAAAAATCTGAAACTGCCTATGCCAACAAAGACATAATATAAGACAAAGAAAGAAAAAATATATAAAAATGGTCATGACAAAGGAAAAATCTGAAATTGCTTATAACAACAAAGACATAATATAAGACAAAGAAAAAATATAAAAATGTCTATGACAAATAAAAAATCTGAAATTGTCTATGCTAACAAAGACAAATTATAAGACAAAGAAAAAATATATAAATGTCTGACAAATAAAAAATCTGAAATTCCCTATGCCAACAACCACAAAATATAAGACAAAAAATAAATAAAAGTGACTATAACAAATAAAAAATCTGAAATTGCCAATGCCAACAAAGACAAACTATAAAAATACCTATGGCAATAAAAGAAAAATATAAAAAAAACCAAATAGCTGAAACATTACAAAGCAGAACGGTACGAAATGACTAATTTGGATCAGGAAGACAAGAAGATGCGTTTAACAAAAAGGAAAGGTAGAGGTGAAAACACTTCTACTGGTTACTCACCAGAACGCGTAGCTCCTCACTGAAGCTTGCAGAGAACTTACCTGAAACGAAAAAAGAAAAAGAAACATCAAGGTTAGAACAATTCAAACAGTGAAAAAAAAAATGCACAACTATCTAATGACGAATAGTTGCCATACTCGAGGAATAACACATGACAATAACATTTCGTTTCTGAGTTTTCCATTCTCCTCCGACTCGAATTAATCATTTGTTTGTTTTGTATGGTGTTTTTACGTTACATGGAACCGGTGGTTATTCAGCAACGGGACCAACGGCTTGACGTGACTTCCGAACCACGTCGAGAGTGAACTTCTATCACCAGAAATACACACATCTCTCACCCCTCAATGGAATGCCCGAGAATCGAACCGACTCGATTTAAGAATCCGATTCTAAAAATACATTTTAGATCTACTACAGACATTATAACAGCTCGTGTCAGATTATATTAAAAAGGCTAACAAATATTAATTCAAGACACAGACCAAAAAGGAAAGATGTAAAAAATACCCATCACACACCAAAAAGGAGAGGAGATGCAACACAAACCCAGGATTTTTTTTTTTTTTTTTTTTTGCTGACAGGTAAGATGGGTGAAAGAAGATTGAGAGCAGTTAGGTAGCTAACCGTGGTAGGGAATAGTTTAGAAAGTTAAGTATTAGTAAGAGTAATATAAAGAGGGGTTTTTCCCCGGAATATAGAGAACAGAAAGGCGTCCCCATACGGCGGTAGAGGCTTAGAGCGTTTAACATCCCTATGGGCGCCGATGTGTATAGGTATATGTGTACACAAGTACACACGCATTTAAAAAAAAAAAACACGTATACAGAGTCAACCTGGAGTCCGTATATAGATTTTTAACCAGCACAAAAAGGGGGTAGCAAATAAGCAGTATAGTGGCCTGTCGAGAGAGAGAGAGAGAGA
This sequence comes from Macrobrachium nipponense, assembly GCF_015104395.2. Taxonomy (NCBI): domain Eukaryota; kingdom Metazoa; phylum Arthropoda; class Malacostraca; order Decapoda; family Palaemonidae; genus Macrobrachium; species Macrobrachium nipponense. Next base: position 70,831,096 of record NC_061094.1, read on the forward strand.
GAGTCACTCTTTGCATCGACCAAAGGAGAAACCACTCCGTGGTGAACAAAAGACTGCAAGATGTAGGAGCGTTAGGGCTAACCAGCGATCACAGATACAAAAGAGAGAGAGGAGAGAGAGAGAGAGAGAGAGAGAGAGAGAGAGAGGTCATAGGAAATTTCCACCACCACCACCGAGTAATACGGACACGAGAACCTTTCTTCTCTTTCTGGAATTAGTTAATGTTTGTTGTCTTCTCTCTCTGCTAATCAAAACACACGAAGAGAGAGAGAGAGAGAGAGAGAGAGAGAGAGAGAGAGAGAGAGAAGACAGGCAACATAAATTGAAGCCACAAGAAAATAAACAAGTAAAAATAGATCTATGTTTCGGTGGTCTAGGTATAATGCTGTATGAGACGCGGCCTATGAAACTTTAACCACGGCCCGATGGTAGCCTGGTCCATATCGTGGCCAGACAGACGCATGATTATGGCTAATTTTAATCTTAAATAAAATAAAAACTATCAAGTTTAGAGGGCTGCAATTTGGTATGTTCGATGATTGGAGGGTGGACGATCAACGTATCAATTTGCAGCCCTCTAGCCTCAGTAGTTTTGAAGATCTGAGGGCGGACAGAAAAAATAGTTTTCTATTCAGAAAAAAACGTGAAAGGTTTTATAATAAGGGGAAAAAAAAAGAAAAGAAAAAAAAAAAAAAGGGGAAAAAAAATGAAAATGATTAAAATAATTCCTAATAAGAATGACGTTTTAAGTATATTACAGCAGCAGAAATCACTGACCAAACGAACACGAATGACTGAAGAGTTTAAAGACGTGGAAATTATGGCATTCTAAGGGTATACTGCCCCTTCGCGGGGCGAGAGTCAAGGAACCAACAGGCGGCCCCCTTTAACCACCAACCCCAAAATCTAACTTGGCAATTTCTCCGGATCATGAGACTAAATCCGTACCGATCCCTCCCTCCAATGAATAGCGATGAGATATATCTTAAGCGAATCGTTCAAGGGGAAACGAGATAGGAAAAGAAAACGAGAAGAAAAAGAAGAAAAAAAGGAAAAAAAAAAAAAAAGAGAGATTTAACTTGAAAGGAACTGCAGGTGTGTTGTGGCACAAATAAGTCCGTTTCTGAGAACTTGACACTAGATTAATTTCGTCTGAATTTTTTTCTCAGAGTTTACATTCTCTCTCTCTCTCTCTCTTGTCAGGTCGTGTACTATAATGCCAATCGTACATGTGTATGTATAAATTTATACATGCATATGTTTTATATATATTATATATATACATATATATAATATACACATTTATACAAAAAATTACCTATATACACATACACACACACACACACACACACACACATATATATATATATATATATATATATATATATATATATATATATATTGTTACAAAGTGCCAAGTATCTGGTTACTACACTTGCCATCATTTATTGTTACCTCACAAAAGCCAGACACCTGAACCCTCATCCACAGGTATTGAAACGACCCGTGAATACTCTTAAAGGGCACAACAGTGATCCCTTAATAACTTACCAGTATTGCAGAAAATCAGACTAAGTTCATCAAAAACAGGTGTGAGGTAATCTTGTAAGTAATTAAATTAATCAAAGGCATCACACTCCATCAACAACTTTAAAAGTCTAAGTATTTCCCTGATTTCAGAAGGTCTAAGTACTTCCCTGGTTCTAAGTCACTTCAAGTAAATTGAAGGAAAGCTGATCAATTACCACTCTATGTTTCTACCTAACATCAATATAATCAAAATTAAATGCAAATATACTGGTTAGAAATGAAATACTTATAAAAATTTTAAATACAAAAATTTATTATGAAATTAAAAATTTATAAGTGAAATTCACAATATCAGGGAAAATTACTGTTACTTGAAAACAAAAAAAAGTAAAGTTTAATTAATTCTTGAAACTAAATTAATAAAATTAAATCAAAATTAATTTATCACAAAATTCAAGAAAATTAATTCAATTGAAATTCAAAAGTGTTAGGCAATAATTGAAAATTTGAAATTAATTCACAAGTGCTAAACAATAATAAAACTTGAAAAGAATTCTAAGTAAAGGCAAATTAATTAACAAGTGTTAAATTTAATTAAATGTGCAATGATTAAGCAATGAAAATAACTAAGTCAATTAAATTGTGAATGCAAATGAAATTATAAAATAAAAAGGCACTCTTCAATAAGAAAATGAACAGATACACAAAAAATGAAACAAACACAAAACACAAAAATTTGCAATGTGTAAAAGTGTAAATGTTTTCATTCAAAACATTGTAACCATCAGTTATTACCAAACCTTCGTAACCATCTGTTATTAGTTACTACTTAATAACTGTTTCTATCAGTTATTAGTTAACCACTGTTCCTATCCGTTATTAGTTTCATACCAAACCATCATAACCATTAAATATTAGTTGCAACTAATAAAAATATAACACACTTTACCTTTTTGGTATACCAATTTCTTTCTTTGCTGCAGGCTTGTTTCACTTTACCAAAAACCAGGTGCCGTTACGAAACAATGTTTGTTCAGATTCCACAAAAACACTATTCAACACTAAATAAACTCTAAGAAATATCAAATATGAAATTCTCAAGTTACGAGTGACCAGTTTATAGTACGAAACTGTTACGTTACTTTAAGATCAAAAGTGCCATGTGATGGAGAGAGAGAGGGAGAGAGAGAGAGAGCGAGAGAGAGAGAGATCTGAATGCCTCGCGGTTCTAAGATATAATGAATCTCTTTTCCTTGCGAAAGCTGGACAGGGGATATGACAAAAACGTTTTTGGGCAATAACTCTTCCAGAAGCTTCGAAATCTTACGCAACTTTTCATACAAAATGTGTAATCTGCACATGGCTTTGATCAAAGACATACACGTATGAGACGATTCTGTTAAAAAAGACACGTACTCTATTCAATCGACACGAGGAGAAGGCTTATCACACATGATGACAGATTCCCAAAGCACAAATGAAGTCTGGAGCTCGCTTATCAAACGTGTTGACAGATTAGGAAAGCAAACGGATCTCGCAGACCCTCTAATCTCACAGTGCTGACATAATAAAGGGAAACAATCGTAGTTTCGAATGTGGACAAAGAAAATCTCTCTCTTTTTACGTTCTACGTTATATAAATATATATATATATATATATATATATATATATATATATATATATATATATATATATATATATTCTTTTAGATTATGTTATGTGAAACTCTGAACACACATGTTTAAAACATCCTATTCTCTTAAGGCTAACTTAGGAAGCTGAAAAAATGTTGCAACCCAATTCTACATAACATTTTATACAATCACAGAGAAGATATATGCATTTTGAAAGTAGCAATATATAATAATATATATATATATTTCCACATTTTTGGATATGCTTGTCACTACAAAGCCTTGAGATCCAACGTCAAGGAAATATGAAGAAATCATGATGTCCGGGAACGGGAAACGAACACGCGATACCATAATCACACACACACAAACATACTATTTACATATATGTATAAAATGAAAGTAAAAATAAAGACACAGAGCAATATACACATCCCTTTTCAAAGCCCACAGACATCACCAATAACACACAGACCACACAGTCACAACCGACAACCTAAATTCTTGACAAATCCCTCTATAGTCTTGACCACCGCCCTACTTCTCCTTAACTCCGCCCGCTTCCAGACACACGCCCTTCCATCTACGACGCCCTCTCAGGTGTCAACTGCATCCAGTGGCACTCGAGTGCCATCAATTCGGGATGAATATCTCGTTCGGGGTGACGGACACGCCATCTAGCCACGTCGTTCTCGTGGAACCTGATCTGTCCCGTTCGGGGGTCCCGAATTTCCGTCGCTTCGAAACGTGGCCGGAGAGAATAATTGCTGACGCGAAAATGTCATTCGTTGGAATGATCTGATCGAGTGGAAAGTCGGTGTATGGAAATCGATATTAAATTTACTTTGCCTCTCAACTTTTTCCTACACCTTTTTTTTCGGTGTTTTGAAATCAATAATAAATTCACTTTGCCTTTCAACTTTTTCCTACGCCTTCCTTTTTTTTTTTTTTTTGTTTTTTTTTTTTTTTTTTTTTTTTTTTTTTTTACACTTTGCAGGAAAGCAAAATAATAATAATAAAAAAGCAATAAAGAACATGTGTGCTAAATGGTATCCGTTGCCAACCGAGGTAGTAAAAAAAAAAAAAAAAAAAAAAAAAAAAAAACAACAATAAAGAACAGGTGTCCTAAAAGGTATCCGTTGCCAAGCGAGGTAGTACGTAGGTAGTCGCTGGCGATGCCCTGACCTGCCACGCGTACAATATTGTCACTAATGCCCCCAACTTCCAAAGTTGAATTGAACTAATACCAACCCTTGAAGTTCAGCGGTGCGTCCAAATGACCGATTACCATTTTATTTTCTTTTCTCTTTTCTTTTTCTCTCTCTTCTTATCTCTTGTTGAGCTGTGAAAGATTTTTTTGGTTGTCGGGTTTGTTTGCTACCGAGGATTAAAAGATTGCAATTTTGTGCATAAATTTTATATATATATATATATCTATATATATATATATATATATATATATATATATATATATATATATATATATATACATATATATGCAGAAGCCAGGTACTATGTCGTACCTTTAAGTAAATGGGGATACAATCCACAATGAAGTAAAATCCTCTTGTACTAGAAATATATATTTTAAACTACAAGAGGATTTGACTTCATTGTGGATTGTATCCCCATATATATATATATATATATATATATATATATATATATATATATATATATATATAAAATCTCTTCCAAAGCCACAAGATTAATATTAATGTTACATTTTCTTGAAAATGGACACAATTTTCGGCTTCTTTGACAGAAGTAATAATAAAAAAAAAATATTTATATGTATATATGCATACATACATATACTATATTATTTGATAAGAAAGGACAAAGTATATGTTATCTTGTGTATGTGTGTGTGTGTGTTTGTGCGTGTGTTTGTTTACACTCGTATTGGAGTAAGTAGGTTCCATTTGTGTGCATTATCTCTTACTAGATTAATCTAGTAAAGAGATTACTGTTTGTGACAGTCATTATTTTTTTTCAAGTTTTCTGAAAAGTATGCAAGCTCTCTCTCTCTCTCTCTTTATATATCTATATATATATATATATATATATATATATATATATATTATATATATAGATATATATACACATGTATATGAATACATGTATTATATATTATACAGAGAGAGAGAGAGAGAGAGAGAGAGAGAGAGAGAGAGAGAGAGAGAGAGAGACCTACTTATATTTCAGACATCTTAGAAAAAAATTATCGTCAAAAACAAGATATCATTCACGTAACTGCTCTTCAAATGACCGCAGTACGAGATAGATGAATCACAGAAAAAAAATGGAACCTACTTATTGCAAGGAAGCATAAACAAACACACACACACATATACACGTGATAAAACATACTTCGTCCGTCCTTATCAAATTGCAGCATCTCTCGAAGCAGTGACAGTCACTTACAAGTGCTTGAGAGTCGACTTATTTTATATATAAATATATTTTTTTTCTTGTGAGTGGGACAAGTGTTTATCAAGAAATAATAAGGATAAAATAGTCAAGTGTGTATGTACTACACTCGAGATTCATTTTCGTGTATTCAAAGGGATTTTATCCTTCTACATCCATTTATCACCACTTTTGTTTATTCTAGGTTTTATTTACTTCCCCATCGTTTATTCGTTTTTAAGCTCCTTCTGTCATAAGCCAACAAACGTCCCACAAGGAAAATATTTGCAAAAAAAGAAAGAAAAAAAATCGAGGGAGCGACACACCCCCCTTGCCTTTTAAAATAAGGAATGTTGTCGTGGTCATATAATAATGGAATAATAATGAAGACAAGAGGAAATACCACATTCGATTAAACAGGAATAGAAGTACGTGCCTTTTAGAATAACGATATGGTAGCCATACGACAAAACAGGACAGCCACAAGTCCACTGGTATATCTTAAAGGGAATGGTTTAAATCTGGCAGTTACTGTCGTCTTATGCATATATCTTATTATAATTTTTACGTATAAACTAAATGTAAAATATCTAAAAGGCAAAAATGCGGTTAAAAAAAATATACAATTCTTGAAAGACAATTTATAAACGGTGAGAATGACTCGTACCTCCACAAAAGAGAGAGAGAGAGAGAGAGAGAGAGAGAGAGAGAGAGAGAGAGAGAGAGAGAGGCCAACAGTACCGGAGAAATAAAATAAATTTAAACTAAATCTAAAGGCTTCAAAGGTGTAACAGGAGGAAAACCTTGTAACTGCACTATGAAACGAGTGTTAGGAGAGAGAGAGAGAGAGAGAGAGAGAGAGAGAGAGAGAGAGAGAGAATATGAACGGAGGTGCAGTCAAAAGGAACGAAAGGGGTCGCAGCTAGGGGCCGAAGGGACGCCGCAAAGGACCTTAAATAGTGCCCACAGGTGCCCCCCGCGGCCCTGCCCTCCTACGGGGCTTCAGTGCGTCAAGTACCCATTGCAAGAAAACAGAGAAACACAGAAACATCCCGGAAATACAGGCCTATCAGTCACACCACCACTAACCCCTCTTTTGCCCAAAGTTGTACCCCGCCCCCCGGGGACGACTTGATAATAATCCAGCTATTAATTAAACAATCCTCATAGTAGCACGAGTCATCACATGGAGAAACAAATCCACAGTTATGAAAATGTACATATATTTAAGTTTAGAACTTTAAAGAGGATATAGCTTTCGGGAATCTGTTCGGTTCTCCCTTATCAATCTACAGATTCCCGAAAGCTATCCTTAAAGTTTTAAACTTGAATATATAGTACATTTACATAACTGTGGATTTGTTTAACAGATTCCCGAAAGCTATCCTTTAAAGTTTTAAACTTAAACATATATATGTACATTAACATAACTGTGGATTTGTTTCTCCAATAATCCAGCCGCTATGCCGAAGGCCTAATAAACGCTGACTCGAAGAAGACTGGAATATAAATGTAGCGCAGACTGGGACTGTCACACTCTTAGCACGTGAGATGCTAAGGCTTCCAATGTGACAAGTGTGACACCCAACAGATGGCACTAGAATGACGTATTAAATATCAAATAATCCTGTTAAACTTCCTGGATTCACACTTAGTCGTCTCGGTAAGATTTCCATAATTCGTGCATGTTTACATGCGGACACAACAGAAGTCGTGATGATAATATCAAATATGAAAATAACTGCTTGCTTATTGCAAAGGAGTCAGTCCTTCGGGTGAATTAAACTATCGGCAATTTAATATAGAGTGTACAATGTAGTTTTTTTCGTATAATGGCATTTATAAATATTCCCATGTCGACAACTTTAGTGGCTTCCTTGTTACCAAAAATGACGCAGTTCTATGAATATTTATTATTTTGATTTTATCTTTTTTTACAGAAAGATAATGTGTAAATAAACAGGTATTAGGTGATTATACATATGTATATATATTTAATATATAATAATATATATATATATATATATATATAGTAAATTATAATATATATATACTATATATATATATATATATATATATATTTATATATATAATATATATATATATATATATAATATATTATATATATATATATATATATATATATCCACACACGTATACATACATCGAACTACAAATGTCCTTTAATATCTAATTCGCTCTACCTCGGAATTTGTTGGTTCGATGGTTCGCGCCCGTGAGCCGACAAATTTCTTATCGACTAAAAAAGATTCCCCTTCGGTTAACATATATGAAAATATATTAATTCCGAGGTAGAGCGAGTTAGATGCTAAAGGACATTTGTAGCTCGATGTATGTATACGAATCACGATAATGTGATATGACTCATACATACGTATATAAACTTCACTAAAAAAATGGAATTATAAAGCATTCGGCGGAACAAATAATAAAATGCTATGTCAATAACAATAAAAGCGTCGATAAACTATGTAACAAAACAACAATACGAAGAGTAAGCAGAGAAAAATGTATGTGATTAGTTATACAAACCTAATTAGTATGCAAATCTACCTGAAGAAACGCCAGAATGGAAAATAACAAAAGCTTAAAAATTCAAAAATTCATGAATGCCGAGGGCATTAATATGGATTTCGTTAACGTAGATCTCTCATTTTTAACATCATTATAGGACCCAAAGGGCGTCCCTGCTGTATTTAGGACTGTCTTCCAAAAACATAAAAGGGCCGGGGTGAAGGAATCTGATTATTCGATATACAGGATCCATCACCATTTCCTTGGACCTGAATTTCTCTCTCTTAAAGACGGCCAGAGAGAGAGAGAGAGAGAGAGAGAGAGAGAGAGAGAGAGAGAGAGAGAGAGAGTTGCTCTGCTAAAGAACCACCTGGTTTTCTTGGAACCCGTACAAATGTCCGTTAAATCTGGCTATCAGGATTTCTTTATTTGAACACAAAGGAGGAGACAGGAAGCAGAACAAAGAACGGCTGTCAATCTAGGGGTATACAATTCCAGCAGCTCAGAAGGATTTGAATACGTAGCTATAATACTAGAGACTGTTTATTCAAATTCAAATTCAAATTCAAAAGGTTTATTGATATACATCAAATGGAGTGTGGCAGCATGCTGCTATACCCACTTAAAAAATTCAAAAGATTCCAGGCAAAAAATAAAATAAAATAAAATAAAAATAAATACACAAATAAAAAGAAAAAAAAAAGTAATGAAAAGCAAATATTTAACATGAGAAGAATTCAAACCCAATTTATACAAAAGTAAGTGCCAAACGATAATGTAAATTTTATACAAATCAAATGTTGGTAATATACTACAGAAAAATTACAAATATATATATAATATATATATATATATATATATATATATATATTATATATATATATATATATATATATATATATTACATACTTTGGGAGTCTCCGCATTCTGACATAGGAATCAACTAGAGCCATCTAGAAGTCATTAAATTAGTGATGATAATTTGAAGCTTCTATTTCTATTAATTGATTCATAATTATTTGAGATGACTTTCACAAATGGAAGCAGTACTGTTTTCTCTTACCTTCACGCCGTTCTTTTAGATTTTCTTTTATACTAAAGGAACGTGTGTCATTAAACTGCTTACCATTATCTTTCACTTTTAGAATCTGGGACTCTTGCTTCTCGAGTGTTCATATTGTCCAATTCTCTTTAATTCTGTAAAGTTCCTCTGTATCAAGGACGAGAAAGCCTAATTCTGTAAAGTTCCTCTGTATCAAGGACGAGAAAGCTATTTAAAAAATGACTGACAGTCAGTATTTGACTTGTCCTAGTTTCTGTGCTCTTGTCAAGCATAAATTTTTTTTTTCTATCCACAAGCGACAGTAACCACACGAACCCTTAGGAATAATTGGAACATAAGTATTTTGGAAATATATCATTTCCCCGGATCATTTTGCAATAATGATAGTTTATCTGTAAAATTCAAATATGTACACCGATCTTGGCCCTGTATTTGATAATGACCTCTTTAGGAGCTCTACTAGCCTGTTTAAGTAGCAAGGAAAAAGCCGCTATTCGAAAAAATAGAGAAGAATCTCTACAAGTGTAACGCTGCTGAAGTAGCCATTACTTTTAATAATAATAATAATAATAATAATAATAATAATAATAATAATAATAATAATAATAATATTAAGAAAACATCAGCTACCTTGCAGTAATAAGTGGTACGAGCACCAACCTGAGGGAATGATAGAAAACGATCAGGCAAAGATCCTCTGGGACTATGGTATCAGAACAGATAGGGTGATACGTGCAAATAGTCCAGATGTGACGTTGATTGACAAAGTCAAGAAGAAAGTATCACTCATTGATGTCGCAATACCATGGGACACCAGAGTTGAAGAGAAAGAGAAGGGAAAATGGATAAGTATCAAAGTCTGAAAATAGAAATAAGAAGGATATGGGATATGCCAGTGGAAATTGTACCCATAATCATAGGAGCACTAGGCACGATCCCAAGATCCCTGAAAAGGAATCTAGAAAAACTAGAGGCTGAAGTAGCGAAGTAGCTCCAGGACTCATACAGAGAGTGTGATCCTAGGAAACGGCGACATAGTAAGAAAAGTGATGGACTCCTAAGGAGCCAGGATGCAACCCGGAACCCCACACTATAAATACCACCCAACAGTCGAATTGGAGGAACTTGTGATAGAGAGAAAAAAAAATAATAATAATACTGTTAAGGAAAATGGCAGAATTAAGCGAGTTGATTTTATATATTGTTTTTGTTTCTATTTTTCTCACAATCCGCTTCTCTAATTGTAAGAAAAATAGAAAAAAAACAATAAATAAAATCAACTCGTTTAATTCTGCCATTCTCTTTAACAGTATTTGCGTGAAGGAGGGTCTTTTACCAAGATAAATAAATAAATAAATGAAAAAAATAATAATACCATCACCCTAGCAATTATAAATGGACGTGCTTTAGGCCACAAATGAAAGTCGTTTGAAGGACACTCATTGACATTCAAACACTGTACGTGAGTAGGAAATATTCATGGCTTCCTCTTAAAATTTACGACCATCTGATCGTATGCAATTCCGAATGTAATAATGACATTCCCTCCCTAAACTGACCACGCTGCAGATAAGGGGGATTCCTTGGGCTGGTTTAAAGCTTTTACGAGGTCCTCTATACGTAAGAAGGTCCGTCAGTGTGACTAAGGAAGATATAAACTTTTTAAAAAAAGTCCTACCGGCCACTGTCGTAGAAGCCACTGCGAAGGTGACTTTCTCTTGCACTTCCGTTTATCTGGCCTCCCGCGGAAGAATTACCAGCGTGCTACCGCAGGGAGAGCATCCCATTCTGTTCGTATTTCTCAACGGGTTCCTCTTTAGATATGCTATCGCATTCACATCTTCTTTTCCGTTGTGTCGTTCCACGGACGAATGATAGTCATTTTCCGGTTTTCCTACCGTGCCCACAGGAGGAGAAACTCACTTTTATTTGTTTTCTTACTCACCATGGTAATTTACGTCGAAAATAATAGGGATAATTGCTCGAGCCTTGACACAACAAACAGCGCCTTCGATGAGTTATTAATTTTTTTTTCGAGAACCTTGAAAGGTACAAAAGTCAGTGCTTCCGTCTAAGCAGGGATGGGCCGATGGGGTTACAAGGAACCGCTGTGAGACTGTATTTGTTTGCTGCGTTTCTGTCCTCAGCAATGGGATGCTATATACTCAAAAGAACTTATTAGTCCATCCTAAGAGGAGACATCGTGTGCTCACTTATTTCTTGGAGCAGGTTTTACTGCTCATTCACAGTGTCCTAATGATTTTGTCTAGCTTTCTTTCAAACTCTTCCACCACACTGACTGTTGCTGTTTACAACTTCTGGTGGCATGTTATTCCACGTGTCACATTATCTTGTACGTAAAGAAGTTACCACAATGGGATGTGTTGTATCTCTTTAGTCCTAGTACAAAATACAACTTTCGGTCGGACCTCCAACTTTTACAGAGAGAGAGAGAGAGAGAGAGAGAGAGAGAGAGAGAGAGAGAGAGAGAGAGAGGCTGTAGCAACCAGGGCAAACTTTCCCAGTCCTCTTGACCTCACCATTCACCCCTGGGCATGAACTCTGGGAATATTTTTCGAGCATTCACTATTCAAGGATCAATTGTTGCTCATGAGTAGGATCTTTTTTCCGTCCCATCATGCAACTGGCAGATATTCTGTTCTTGAGCAACGCCCAGTTCTTGCTTTGTCTCGCCTCCGAAGTGCATGCTGGCATAACTTGAAACAATAATCTGCATTTAGACTTTTGTTAGACTTCCTTAGGCCTTCCAGGTATTTTGGATATTGTTGACAGCTGAATGAGTCATTACATATATATATATATATAATATATATGTATATATATATATATATGTATATATATATATATATATATATATATATATATATATATATATAGATATATATATATTCTAAACATGAATTTAGCACCAGTGATTCAACAATGAATGAAAATAGCAAAAATTAGCAAATCTATAAATTCCTCAATGAAACGGGTAGGTATAAATTCTGGACACAGCACACATCATTTAGTTTCACGCGAAATAAATCTCATTTGATCCTGTAAGCAACAATGACTATGAGGAAAAAAGAATAAATTGTTGAGACTGAAAAATGGTTTACATGTAACATGACACTTACAGTCAGGAAAACGTCATGGTATATTTGTAACGTAAAAAGCTTTAACACAATAAGAATTATAACTAATTACGAGATACTATAAATTGCACAGTCCACGACAGCTAAAGTCGCGTGTAATGACCTAAACAACCAAATGGCATTTGCCTGACACTAACCAATTGTGAAATGGTCACCGCAATTTATCATTATACACTATTATTTTTTTTTAGCAGAGATGGAATACACAAAACAGTACCAAACAACAGAACCACCGCAGGCAACGTTATTTACCGCGAGCAATTACGTCGATTGTGCTTCGTAACAAAAGTCGTAAGCACTCTGGAACGTCGCGTGCACGAGATCTCTCTTGTGCAATGGGCGTGACCTTGAAGCAATAATGGCCTCGACGAAGGTCAACAAACACCCAACTTCTCGGTAATGGTCGGTTGCATAACACAGACAAAATCGGTTCCCGGAAGGAGGACTCACTTCAAGGAAATTTCGGAGCATCTCCAGCTCAGGTATAAGACAACGCTTACGTTCAGTTGGATATTATAGCACTTAGCCCAAAGGCCAGGCACTGGGAACTATGAGGTCATTCAGCGCTGGAGCGGAAATAGAGAGTAAAAGGCTTGAAAGGTGTAACAGGAGGAAAACCTCAAAGCAGTTGCACTATGAATCATTTGTCAGGAGAGGGTGGAAAGTAAGATGGAAGAAGTTATGAAACGGGTGGCAGTTAGGGGCCGAAGGCACGCTGCAAAGAACCTTAACTAATGCCTACAGTGCACCATATGAGGGCGCACTGACGGCACTACCCCTACTATGGGGATGCTTACGTTTCACCTGAAGGCTGATGTTCACGTCTAAACAGTTCTATTCAACAGTAACTCAGGTTCATCCTGCTCTTTCGTTAAATTAGTTTTTCATAAAAGATGCGATGTGAACTCACCTGTATTAGGGTTTGCATCTGTACCCTCTTCCACGCGTCAGGCAAATGCCCGGCGGGCAGACGCCATTACCAATTTTGTGGGCGGAAATCGATCGCCAGTGTGACCCAGGTCATAAAATAGGTTGGCCTGCCTGTGCCTGAACTGCCTGCCTTGGTTTGATATGGTAACGCTGTTTAAAAGCGAGGGTATTACGGGCAAAATTCGAGTGCCCGTCGTGTCTTTACCCCTTGCGCGGAGGGGCTTTCATCTTGAGTTAGTTACGTATAATTCCCGTGTTTATACTATAGGAACGGTCAGGCTTACACTATAGGAACAAGCAATCGCTTGAGAACAGTAAAATTGATTTCTGGTATATGAGGGAACCAGTTGCCCCGGCTAGCTGAGAAGGGGTTTAACTTAGAAGTAACTGTAGGAAAGTGAGGAAACGCAGTCATTAGCTTCTTTTCCTATGCAAAACATGGTTTGCTCACAGGTACCCCTGGCACTTAGGCTTTGAGCCTACCCTTGAGGGCCACATCCCGTGGCATGCATAGACATTTGAATACATAAATATATCGACGAATACTTGAATACATCGTTAGAAAGACGCACGTGAATCGACATACAGAGAGGAATGAAAACAATGAGGAATTCTCCTCATAATGGACATCAATTATTTTAGAATATTAAACAAAACACTACAGAAAGACGCACGTGAATCGACCTACAGAAAGGAATGAATACAAAGCGAAATTCTCCTCATAATGGACATCAATTATTAAAAATTACTTTAAAAAAACCACGCGCATAGCGGAAGAAAAAAAACAAACAAGCAAACACGTGTATTTTAAAGCTCTTACAGTTAAAGTATACGCTTGATGTAATTGCCGCTTGAACCAGACATAACTGTGGTTTTGTGGATAAGAAACCAAAGTCATCACGCACAAAGAATTCCATTTTCTGCGTATGTTGGTGCTGATGTACTCCTACGACTATTAGTTAAAAATTTTTTTTGACTTTACGATATCTCTGTATATATATATATATATATATATATATATATATATATATATATATATATATATGTATATAAAGAGAGAGAGAGAGAGAGAGAGAGAGAGAGAAGAATAGGATAATATAATATAAACAAATAACAATTCTTAAAACTGGCCATTATTATGCAATGAAAATGTGTTAGAAGTGGTTTAAGCTAACAATAGACAAAATAATTCAGTGAAGGCTAAAAAGGAAAGAAAAAACGCAACAAATTGCAAGGTACTGAAAATGCAACATATGGCAAGGACTGAACTGCAAAGGCCACAAAATTGCAAGGACTGAAAATGCAAACAAAATGCGAAGAAACTGAAAAGGCAACACAAATACAGCCTGAAAAATGCAAGCAAGAATGCAATGGACTGGAAAATGCAACCAAATTGCGACTGAAAATGCAATAGGAAATGCGAAGGACTGAAAATGCAAGCAAATGCAAGGACTGCAAAAATGCTAACAAATTGACGAAGGACTGAAAAATGCAACAAATGCAAGACTGAAAGAATGCAACTAAATGCAGGACTGAAAATGGCAACCGAAAATGCTAAGGAACTTGAAAATGCAACAAATGCAACTGAACAAAATGCAACAAATGCAACGGAACTGAAAAATGCAACAAAATGCAAGGAAAAACTGAAAATGCAATAAATGTAAGGGACTGAAAATGCAACAAATGCGAAGGACTGAACAAATGCAACAAATGCAAGGGACTGAAAATGCAACAAATGCAAGGACTGAAAAATGGCCAACAAATGCTAAGGACTGAAAATGCAAACAAATGCAAGGAAACCTGAAAAATGCAAACAAAATGCAAAGGACTGAAAATGCAACAAATGCAAGGACTGAAAATGCAACAAATGCAAGGACTGAAAATGCCAATAAATCAAGGCTGAAAATGCCAACAAATGCAGGACTGAAAATGCAACAAATGCAAGGACTGAAAATGCAACAAAGTGCAAGGACTTGAAAAAATCGCAAACAAAATGCATAAGGACTGGAAAATGCAAGCCAAATGCAAGGACTGAAAAATGCCAACAAAATGCAAGGAACTGGAAAAATGCATAACAAAATGCAAGGAATGAAAA
Organism: Macrobrachium nipponense; assembly: GCF_015104395.2. NCBI lineage: Eukaryota > Metazoa > Arthropoda > Malacostraca > Decapoda > Palaemonidae > Macrobrachium > Macrobrachium nipponense. The sequence goes on from NC_061094.1 coordinate 70,846,454, forward strand.
TGCAGACAAATGCAAAGGAACTGAAAATGGCAAAGCAAATGCAAAGACTGAAAATGCTAAACAGAAAATGCAATGGACTGAAAACTGCAAACAAATGCAAGGAACTGAAAATGACAACAAAATTGCCAAGGACGCTGAAAATGGGCAAACAAATTAGCAAATTGACTGAGAAAATGCAAACAAATGCAAGGACTGAAAAACTGCAACAAATGCAACGGTAACTGAAAATGCAACAAATTTGCAAGGAACCTGAAAATGCAACAAATGCCAAAAGGACTGAAAATGCAAACAAATGGCACAAGGACTGAACAAATGCAACAAATTGCAAGGACTGGAAAAATGCAACAATTGCAAGGACCTGAAAAATGCAACAAAGCGCAAGGAACTGAAAATGCAACAAATGCAAGGACTGGAAAATGCAACAAAATGCAAGGAACTGAAATGCAATTAAATGCAGACTGGAAAATGGTCAACAAATGCCTAAATTCGATGAGCTAGAAAATGCAACAAATGCAAGGACTTGAAAATGCAGAAACAAATGCAAGGACGTAGGAAAATGCAACAATAAATTGCAGGAGGCTGAAAATGCAACAAATTGCAAGGACTGAAAAAATTGCAATAAATTGCAAGACTGGAAAATTGCAAACAAATGCAAGGACTGAAAATGCACAGCAAATGCAAGGACTGGAAAATGCAACAGAAGGTGGTGTGCAAGGTAACCTTGAAGGATAGCTAGCACAAATGCCAAGGAACTGAAAATGCAAATAAATGCAAGGATCTGAAAATGCAACAAATTGCAAGGACTGAAATTGCAAAAAATGCAAGGACTGAAAAATGCAACAAATTGCAAGGACTGAAAATGGCAACAATGCGGACTGAAAATGCAACAAATGCAAGGACTGAAAATGCAACAAATGCAAGGACTGAAAATGCAACAAATGCAAGGACTGAAAATGCAACAAATGCAGACTGAAAATGCAAAAAATGCAAGCTGAAATGCAAAAAATGCAGACTGAAAAATGCAAAAAATGCAAGGCTGAAAATTGCAAAAACTGCAGACTTAAAATGCCAAAAATGCAAGGACTGAAAATGCAAAAAATGCAGACTGAAAATGCAAAAAATGCAAGGACTGAAAATGCAAAAAATGCAAGGACTGAAAATGCAACAAATGCAAGGACTGAAAATGCAACAAATGCAAGGACTGAAAATGCAACAAATGCAAGGACTGAAAATGCAACAAATGCAGACTGAAAATGCAACAAATGCAAGGACTGAAAATGCAACAAATGCAGACTGAAAAGGCAACAAATGCAAGGACTGAAAATGCAACAAATGCAAGGACTGAAATGCAACAAATGCAAGGGACTGAAATGCAACAAATTCAGACTGAAAATGCAAAAAATGCAGGACTGAAAAATGCAACAAAAAAATGCAAGGACAGAAAATGCAACAAATGCAGACTGAAAATGCAAAAAATGCAGGACTGAAAATGCAACAAATGCAAGGACTGAAAATGCAACAAATGCAAGGACTGAAAATGCAAAAAATGCAAGGACTGAAAATGCAAAAAATGCAAGGACTGAAAATGCAACAAATGCGAAGACTGAAAATGCAACAAATGCAAGGACTGAAAATGCAATAAATGCAAAAGGACTGAAAATGCAACAAATGCAAGGACTGAAAATGCAACAAATGCAAGGACTGAAAATGCAAAAAATGCAAGGACTGAAAATGCAACAAATGCAAGGACTGAAAATGCAAAAAATGCAAGGACTGAAAATGCAAAAAATGCAAGGACTGAAAATGCAACAAATGCAAGGACTGAAAATGCAAAAAAAGGCAATGCACTGAAAATGCAACAAATGCGAAGACTGAAAATGCAACAAATGCAAGGACTGAAAATGCAACAAATGCAAGGACTGAAAATGCAACAAATGCAAGGACTGAAAATGCAAAAAATGCAAGGACTGAAAATGCAACAAAAATGGCAAGACTGAAAATGAACAAAATGCAGACGCGAAAATGCAACAAATGCAAGACTGAAAATGCAACAAATGCAAGGACTGAAAAAATGCAAAAAAATGCAAGGACTGAAAATGCGACAAAAAATGCAGTGAAAAAGCAACAAATGCAATGAACGAAAATGCAAAAAAATGCAAGGACTGAAAATGTCAAAAAAGCAAGGACTGAAAATCAAAAAAAAATGCAAGGACTGAAAATGCAACAAATGCAGACTGAAAATGCAACAAATGCAAGGACTGAAAATGCAACAAATGCAAGGACTGAAAATGCAACAAATGCAAGGACTGAAAATGCAACAAATGCAAGGACTGAAAATGCAACAAATGCAAGGACTGAAAATGCAACAAATGCAAGGACTGAAAATGCAAGAACAAAATGCAAGGACTGAAAACAAACAAATGCAAGGACTGAATGCAAAAAAATCAGACTGAAAATGCAAACAAATGCACGGACTGAAATGCAAAAAATGCAAGGACTGAAAATGCAAAAAATGCAGGACTGAAAATGCAAAAACATGGCAAGAGACTGAAATGCAACAAATGCAAGGACTGAAAATGCAAAAAATGCAGACTGAAAATGCAAAAAATGCAAGGACTGAAAATGCAAAAAATGCAGACTGAAAATGCAAAAAATGCAGACTGAAAATGCAAAAAAAATGACTGAAAAATGCAATGCAGACTGAAAAAATGCAAACAAATGCACGGACTGAAAAATGAACAAAAAAAATGCAAGGACTGAAAATGAAAACAAATGCAGACTGAAAATGCAACAAATGCAAGGACTGAAAATGCAAAAAATGCAAGGACTGAAAATGCAAAAAATGCAAGGACTGAAAATGCAACAAATGCAAGGACTGAAAATGCAACAAATGCAAGGACTGAAAATGCAAAAAATGAAAGGAACTGAAAATGAACAAAAAAATGCAAGGACTGAACAAAATGCAAAGAAATGCAAAAAAGAGCTGAAAATGCAAAAAATGCAAGGACTGAAAATGCAAACAAAATGCAAGGACTTGGAAAACTGCAACAAATGCAAGGACTGAAAATGCAATGCAGGACTGAAAATGCAACAAATGCAAGGACTGAAAATGCAAGTGCAAGGGACTGAAAATGCAACAAAAAATGCAAGGACTGAAAATGCAACAAAAAATGCAGGACTGAAAATGCAACAAAAATGGCAAGACTGAAAATGCAAAAAATGGAGACTGAAAATGCAACAAATGCAAGGACTGAAAATGCAACAAATGCAAGGACTGAAAATGCAAAAAATGCAAGGACTGAAAATGCAACAAATGGAGACTGAAAATGCAACACATGCGAAGACTGAAAAGGACAAAGAGCAAAAAAAAAAAATACGACTACCAGTGATTTTACTGTTAGCTTAACCATCATGTGTGGTTTGGTGGCCTTTCTCAAGATTTGCTGCCAAGGACAATATCACTGAAATTTGACTGCATTCGTCATTTCTAGCCATATGAAAATGAGAGAGAGAGAGAGAGAGAGAGAGAGAGAGAGAGAGAGAGAGAGGTGACAATGGAGAAGAGAGAGCGGTGACAGTGAAGGAAAGAAAGAAGAGAGAGAGAGAGAGAGAGAGAGAGAGAGAGAGAGAGAGAGGTGACAAAGAACTGAACCACTGACGTCATTTATTCACTTTTGACTCGAACTCTTCATCTAATTAAGATAAAAAAAAAAAATTGATGAGAACCTAAAAGACAATTCCTCACAATTGATGCTGGCCAACACACCCGGAAGTCGAACAAGGAAGGCATCAACTGAATATTATTGTCTGTTACTTAAGAAAAAAAGTGATTCGCTTCAAGACAACGCAGGAAAGTATATGAGAGAATTCACTACAGACGAAAGCCAGTTACGATATCAACTCATTACATTACTTACAGAAAAATGGGCGAAACAGCAAAACTAAACACATTTACACACACACATATCTATCTATCTATCTAATATATATATATATATATATATATATATATATATATATATATATATATATATATATATATATATGTCCTGTAAAAAGTTAGGGAAAATACAAAGGAATGAGAAACGTTTATGTCAAGAATGGGTACTCTTCACTTCAGAGAACTTAATAATGTATATATGTATATATACATCATATACATAAGTTCTTTATAGTGAGGAATACCCTATGTATATATGTATATATAAATATACATAAATATTGTATATGTATATATGACTGGTAAAAATGTTCTGTTACAACAGAATTCCATCTAATAAAAAGCGTATTTATGTGTCCCTTTTATTAGATATGTATATGTGCAAATATACATTAGTTATTTGCAGTGAGGAATACCCCATGTATATATACAAGTTTATAAATAATGTATATATATATATATATATATATATATATATATATACATATATACATTCTTAAGTTCTCTGAAGTGAGGAATACCCTATGCATATATGCAAATTTATAAATATTGTATATCTATTCATATATACATTCTTAAGTTCTCTGAAGTGAGGAATGTTATTTCTTGACACAAAGGTCGCTCGGGAATCATCCACGTCCCTCATTCCTTTGTATTCAGCACTCTCGCACTCGCGTCATTCTGAAGACCAACGGTCCATCTGAGACTCCGCGGAATATCTCCGTTCGTCCGGTCCGACGCAGCGTCATTCCTCCACTCGAAGAAGTTATACGATGACGGATCGTACATACATAAGCATTGCATGAACGCGGATTAATAACCGACGAGAAAGACGCCAATCAAAGGCGCTGACACCTCGCGAGTTTTGCAAGCACCCGAGACAAAGAGACTGACAGATGATGGTCCTTAAAAGCGAGAGAGAGAGAGAGAGAGAGAGAGAGGGGTGGGGGGAGAGGAAACCAGCTGTTCAATCATCCATGAATATGACGAGCGCGTCTCGTTCCAAATATCAGGGGATAAACCATACTGGAAGATAAAACCATGTTTTGATTATGAAGAATGCAGCGGGTGACCTCCTCCTTTTTCTTAGGTTTTTTTTCTTTCTATGGGGATTTTTTTTTTTTACATGTGCTTCTGTGTGTTTAATCTATACATTATCTTTCTGTATTTCCCTTTACCTTCTCTTATTTCTTGAGGAGAACCATATTCTTTGGAAGATTGAATTTCAAGTCAGTGGCCGCTGATGTTGGCTTGTTTCATATGAATACGGTTCTTCATCTTAATAATAATAAATAATAATAATAATAATAATAATAATAGCTCCAGGACTCATGCAGAAGAGTGTGCTCCTAGAGACAGCGCACATAGTAAGAAAAGTGATAAGACTCCTAAGGAGGCAGGATGCAACCCGGAACCCCACACTATAAATACCACCCAGTCGAATTGGAGGACTGTGATAGACTAAAAAATTATATAATAATAAATAATAATAATAATAAAATAATAATAATAATAATAATAATAATAATAATAATAATAATGCAAAAGGGGAGAATAAAACTAAAAATTGACCGAGACCAAGAGCAATTATACATTGATCCTACATAACATACAACCTTTGATGTTAATGGTCAAGACACCAGGCACAATATGCTTTTAATATAGCTTCGAGAAACGATAAGTACGAGGTGTAAGTAGCAAGATGAAGTAAAATCACAAAAAAAAAATTTGAAGAAAAGCCTCAAAAAAAAAAAAAAAAAAAAAATTCTTGATAAATGGTACACCGACAACAATGGAAATATAAAACAGTACAATAAAACCTTGTGGCCAAGTCCTACAAGGTAGGAGAAAAACCTCATAAAAAGTATATGTCTCAGTTACTAAAGCAAAGAGATAGTTCAAACTCTTCCAATTCGCTAGCGTCAGGCTGCTGACTCACGCCAGCGTACATAGGCAGGGTTATATACACTTAATTCATAATTCTGCGAAGTCTGTAGGCATCATTCGTATACTGGAATGACTCAGAAAAGAATACGTCTCAGACTATACACTCAGCAACAGGAATGCAGAAATTCACTGATAATCATAAAACTTGAAGTATATCCAGTGGGTTCAATAAGTTAAGGGGCGTTGAATCTAAATCTAAACCCTTTTGATCTACGCAAAATGCTATATTTTTTATATTCAGTTACTAAGAAAAAAAAGTAGTTTATTGTTTAAAAACACAAGATTTTATTTTATCTTGATCTCATGAATTATGCAAAATCCGACGATAAATAAAAACAGGTATAAAGAATGAAATGTTTCTTCAGTTCTACTCGTTGTAATTCCTTTGTATTTTAACTTATTGATTTCAGGAAAAGATTAATTAATTGTACATTTAATACCGAATCCTTTGGTATGACCAAAACTTTCCTATCTTTTTTAAAACGTGAGATAAATGAAGAAATGTAAACATAATGCTAGTTTTCTAAGCTACAAACGAAAATATGACCCATTGAGCGAGCAGTCTGCCTCCTGGTACCAGCCAATCAGAGGCCGCCAAACAAACGTCTCGTAGGCACAAGAATCTACCTTATGTGAATGGACTATAGTTATCTATACAAATATACAGACGAAAATCACTTTAAGAACTTATACATTTAGACATTCAGCAACACCCTCACTAGTTATCTATACACTCAGTGAAAGACTCACTAGTTATCTATACATTAAGGCACTCAGCAACACACTAGTTATCTATACACTCAGCAGCACCCTCACTAGTTATCTATACACTCAGCAACAGCCTCACTAATTATCTATACATTCAGACACTCAGCAACAGCCTCACTAGTTATCTATACACTCAGCGACAGCCTCACTAGTTATCTATACACTCAGTGACAGCCTCGCTAGTTATCTATACATTCAGACACTCAGCAACAGCCTCACTAGTTATCTATACAAAAATACAGACGAAAATCACTAAGAACTTATACACTCAGACACTCAGCAACACCCTCACTAGTTATCTATACACTCAGCGACAGCCTCGTTAGTTATCTATACAAACATACAGACGAAAATCTCTTTGTGAACTACTATTAGAACAGCGACCTTCGTCGTCGCCAGCCAGCGCTCGAAGCCGGCATTCAAAGTCTAGGACATTATTAAGGGGGAAAAAACCGTAACTCCGCAAATATCTCCGGAGATACGTCATTCCAAAACTAACGGCGGGGAAAATGATATCACAAACTGACGTACCGGTGAGACCGCCGGTGACGCAGACGTCCGTCAGGAACGGACGGGTGAGACAGTCTCAAGGAAATATTCAAGAAAGTGTCCGGGGATGAATGACAGGCGGTCAGAGCAGCGAGACGGGAACTCGAATTGCGTTTCAGTCAGGGTTGAATAAGGGATGAAGTCGCCCCATCCCCGCATAAGCAAAAAAAAAAATAAATAAATAAATAAATAAATAAAAAAAAAAAATTCCTTACTCTACGGAAGAGAAATTCAATACGTTTCAGCCCTAATAATAATAATAATAATAATAATATAATAATAATAATAATAATAATAATAATAATAAAAATCGTAAAATAATGTGTAGTAACAATTTTGAAAAGAAAAATAACAAAAGTATAAATAAAAATATAAAGAAAAAATTCCTTACTCTACGGAAGAGAAATTCAATACGTTTCAGCCCTGATGAGAAGAATAATAATAATAATAATAATAATAATAATAATAATAATAATAATAATAATAATAATAATAATAATAATAATAATAATCGTATAAAATAATGTGCAGTAACAATTTTGAAAAGAAAAATAGCAAAAGTAAAAATACAAATAAAAAAATTCTTTGCTCTACGGAAGTGAAATTCAATACGTTTCTTCCCCTATGGGAAACATGTTCACTTTGTAGAATCCTCCCTCGGCTATCAATTCATGAGAGTCATTTAACTAGTATCAGAATTACCGAGTCTCCTTTAAAACCAACATTTCATCCTGAGAATCGTTATTTTCTTTTATTTTTATTTCTTTTTTTATTTTATTATTATTTTTTTTAACCTTGTATGGTATACTGGCTCTACTTAGCAACAGTGTACCTTTACGGATATTTTCCTTATTTTTCTGAGGACAAACTCAACTTTTTATTTTTTATTTTTTTTTCAACCTTGTATACCAAACTGATTCTACTTAGCAACAGTGTACCTTTACGGATTTTTTTCCTTATTTTTCTGCGGACAAACTAAAACTTTTTTTAAACCTTGTATGGCATACTGGTTCTACTTTTTTTGAACTTGCTGTTATAATTTTCTTTCCTGATTTAAATATATTTTTCACAAAACGGGTTTTGCGTTTTCCATTCTCTTGCGTAACAATGAACTGAACTCTGACCTTGTAGGTTATTTAAAAAAAGCAATAAAACTAAATTCACGTACAGAGTCGATTTGTTTCTGTGGCACTCTATTTGTGTTTTTATTTATTTCCATCTTTTTCACACTGAGGACATTATACTCTTAGAAAAAATGCTTTAATAAAAAAAATGCAGTCTCTTACAGTGCTCTCCACAAGCTTTTTACCCTCGGTATGTACAGAGCGGGGAATGCAGAAATTCACTGATAATCATAAAATTCTAAGTATATCCAGGGGGGATTCAATAAGTTAAGGGGTGTTGAATCTAAATTTAAACCCTTTTGATCTTCGCAACATTCTGTATTTTTTTTTATATTCAGTTACCAAGAAAAAAAGTAGACTGATTGTCACAACAAATCCGTTAAAACTCTGAACAGGCCCCTAAATGAATATTAATTATTCCTGAAGAATCCATCTCTTTATTTTGGATGGTCAATACAATTACCGCAACACGATTGGCTGCCGGGCAGACTCGACGGACCAATCGGGAGCGAGTGGCCCTTTGCATCTCCTAGCGATCGGGTAATAGGAGGGCCAATTCCTCACCTACTTCACTCTTGATGCAGTGGCGAAGGCACTCCATACATAGGAATCAGCAGATCTTCACTCTTCAATCTCCACTTCCGTAGCGACTCGACAATTCACAGCAGCTCTTCCAAGCCTACTGTTCGTTTCAAGAAACAGGGACCTTTCTGTTCGTACCAAGAGAGAGGGACCCATCTGTCCGTATCAAGAAACAGGGACCCATTTGTTCGTACCAAGAGACAGGGATTCATCTGTCCGTATCAAGAGAGAGGGATCCATCTGTTCCTATCAAGAAAAAGGGACCCATCTGTTCGTATCAAAAGACAGGGACCCTTCGAAGTCGTTCTGTGAGACACGGCCCAAGAACAGACACCGCGCACAAGCCTAATATTCAGCAGGACCCATTGCCATGATGATAGACAAGCTACTCTTCCTCTTCTTCATTTTTGAAGGTGGAACGACAACAAACGTCACAGCCATGCAGAGAAATCGCGAGAGGACAGCTTTATCGCACATCCTGAATGAAATGATCACCGGCCCTCTGAGGGGAAGGACCGTGACTGTCATCTTGGATGAGACTGTACGACCTTCTTCAGAACAGGACGATTTGCTAAGAAATGCCAACGAACCCATCTCTCTCCTGCGACTTCCTTCAGAAATGCCAAACGAATTATTTGGGTTCACTAATGACGCACGACCGCTTCACAACGCCAGTGATCCTGAACGAGAATTATTCCCTCTGCGTCCAAGTTAGTTAGTTGTTCTTTCATTTATACGCCCTGAAATCAATAAGTTAATGTCTATTAACTGATCTAGAGGTCTGCTACCTAATTGATCAAGCTAGTCGCCATCTGGTTGAAATTTTGTTAACAGTTTCACAATCCACTTTCACTGTTTTTAAAAATTGATTCATCGGTGGTGCAACGAATCTCCTATGACAAATCAGACAGATATCCTGTTAAATCTTAAATGAATAAATTAGAATCGTCACAATGATAATGAGAGATTATTATTATCTATGACAGAACAAAAATGATCATCAACTTCGTCTACATCTAACAAACAAATTTACCGAGATAGACCTCGTAAATAGTAGTCCCTCTATACCAAAACAATTCTTTTTCTTTTTCTCCTTCCAGGCGTGGTCGTGATGATTCTGGACGTCGACGACCCCTTCTGGTGGCCCCTCTTCTTCCCTCCGGACGAATGGGAGGTCAGCACCGTCGTGTTCATATCCAGTTCCCATTCCTATTCCCAGGAAATCTACTTCAAATCACCACTGATGCAGAGGCCCTCCTCAGCTGTCCTCCTCTGCCCCGGAGGAACCTCCAACGATTCGTCGACGTCTCCCTTAGAAGTGTGGAGTTGGACATCCTTCGCCGGAAGGACTAACATCCTCTACAGGGGAATCTGGAATCCAGAGACCTTCCAGTCTTGGGACCAACTCTTCGTCGACGATTTCAGGGACGGCAGCAGGAGAGACGCGCCTTTGGCTCATCCTAAAAGAGCCATTGGTTCTTATGCCTCCGTAGACAGGCGTGACCCTTCGAGTTACGACTCCTACGTCGCAGATACGTTGGTCAACGAATACAATACGAGGAAAGGTGAGATTTGTCTATTCGTTTTCTTCTATGCTTTAAAAAAATTGCAATATACCAAATAACAATATTGATACAAGATGGGTATGTGACAATTGGATTAAAAAATATATAGCAATTTTTTTTTTTCTTTTTTTACTCGTCGTTTCCAACGCCAAAGCCTCCTCTGGTGTAAAAGGCAGCTTTAAGTCAAGAGGAGGTAGTAGTAATCAAGCTTTCCCTAATGCACATATATAGCTAGTTAGTTATTTTATTGACAAAAAATATACAATTATTAGTACAAATTTGTCCACAAAGAGACATATACAAAATACACAAGTGGACAGTAATCTCTTCTTTCTTGAACAGTAACATGGCACTACAAAGAAAAATACAACATCAAGCGCAAATGACGCAAGCCTATAAGACTATAAAAAAGCGGGGAAAAAACCACAAAGTGTATCTGCATGACAGGTCTTTCTTTTTATTTGATACTTAAATGATTTACTTTCAAGATATTGAGCTACAAATAACTCTTGTAATGTTGAATTCAATATTTAAAGGTATAGAGAATTCATATAACAGGCTATTTGTGGTTTAATATTTGTATGGAAGTATATTATATACACAAACACTGCAAATATATAACTGTACAAATATGAAAGTATATGTATATTTATATATATATATATATATATATATGATATATATATATATATATACATATAGATATATATATATATATATAATATATATATATATATATATATATATATATATATATATATTATTATATCATATATATATAATAATATATATATATATATATATATATATATATATATTATATATATATATATATATATACACTTTCATATTTGTACAGTTATATATTTGCAGTGTTTGCGTATATAATATACTTCCATACAAATATTAAACCACAATAACCTGTTATATGAATTCTCTATACCTTTAAATATTGAATTCAACCTCATTAACAGTTATTTGTAGCTCATATCTTGAAAGTAAATCATTTAAGTATCAAATAAAAAGAAAGACCTGTCATGCAGATACACTTTGTGGTTTTTTTCCCCGCTTTTTTATAGTCTTATAGGCTGTGTCATTTGCGCTTGATGTTGTTTTTTTTCTTTGTAAGCCAGTGTGTATAATATATAGTATATATTATATATATATAGTATATATATATATATATATAAATATATATATATATATACTACAATATATATACATAAATATATATATATATATATATATATATATATATATAATATATATATATATATATATATATATATATATATATATATATATATATTATATATATATATATATATATATAATATATATATATATATATAATATATATATATATATATACACACATGCTTAAAAGAAAAAAACATATATATTATTATATACACATATATATTTCTGTTGGAATATTTACTGTGTTCATTAAATTATAATAATTTTCTATTGATATAATCCTTGATCATTCCAGAAATCCAGTATATTCAACGACCACGCCTTCACAGGACCACAAGAGACCTACTACACGATAACCTTGTTCATCTCAACCGGACAAACATTCTCTCTACGCAAAGGTAAGATTAAAAAAAATACGCTGATAGTAATTGTAGAGAGAGAGAGAGAGAGAGAGAGAGAGAGAGAGAGAGAGAGAGAGAGAGAGAGAGAGTAGTTTTCTTTTGTAGTCACTTGAATGCCTCACTTTTGCCTTGAAGGACAGAATGAAGGGTCTCCAACAATACTCACTTTGCCTTTCTGGACAACAAGAAGGCCTACGATAACACAAGACCAAGATGCATACAAAGATAAAAAACATTGAACTCGGTTTGGTTTGTATGGCGTTTTTACGTTGCATGGAACCAGTGGTTATTCAGCAACGGGACCAACGGCTTTATACGTGACTTCCGAACCACGTCGAGAGTGAACCTCTATCACCAGAAATACACATCTCTCACACCTCGATGGAATGCCCGAGAAAACATCTAACTCGTTCCACGTCTGAAATGTGTTCCAAATCACGTACTGGTCGACAGTTAACATCTAGTGACCAGTCCTACATACCATCCCATTCTAGGTGAATTTAAAAACTCCTGGGGTCTATATAACCTGAATTACCTACTCCTATTTAACGATAAGGGGGCCATATAACTATATCCTGAATTACCTGCTCCTACTTAGCGTTATGGGACTGTGATTTTCAGAATTTCATGCATTGATTTTCATAAGCCGAATTGATTGATGGTCCTATTTTTGCACAAAAATTAAATTTTTTTAAAACCTTTTTATTTTACATTCATTGTCCATTTCCTTCCTACACAATTTTGTATTACAAGTTCTGGTCAGGACACAATAGTTATTTATAGAGTCAGTATGTCCGTGCTGGTCATTTGGTACAGAAACACACATTATTCGAAATATTCTTCATTAGAAACAAAAGGGCTACACCATCTATTGCTCAAAGGGAACCCTTCCAATCAGGTGATAACATAACACCCAACAGATCATCTTTTAATCCCACATTTAATCTGAACATATCAGGAATCTTTGGACGCAAGATTCAAGGAATGTTTCTTCTTCCCCTCCTGGTGCCTTCATACGCTGGAATTCCAGTTTTATCTGCGTGTGTTTTTTTTTTCTTTTATAGTACTTCAATGCGTCAGAAATGTGGGTTAGTCATTTCGCCTTGAGCAGACTACAGCAAGACTTAGAAGACTATTTTCTTTTATGTAATGGATTTCCTGTATATTAGTCATGCACTTTCATTGACTCAGTCATTATTATTATTTTCATTTATTATTTTTGCTGAACACGCGCGGAAAAGCAGTACTAATGAAAAACTGAATGGATGCAATTTCATTTCATCGAAGGACCTCCGCACGTAATTATTATAATTTACTGGACGCAGGGAAAAGCCTAAGAATCATTACTCTTCAGATTTAATCATTTTTCACTCAAGGTGTCAGTCCTCTACAATGTTCACTTATCAACGTCAACCTTACACATGACATTTTTGTTTTTTGTTTGTTTTTATTTTACCTCACAATTTGAACCTATTTTCAACTTTACTTGGCAATTTTCACTTACTACTGAATCTAATGGTAAAATTTTTAAAATATTAATTATTTTCCCCTTAGTTTACCTCTCAATTTTAACCTGTTTTTAAAACTACTTGACAATTTTCACTTACTACTGAAGCTAACGGCAAAATTTTCATAATGTTAATTATTTTCCCTTAGTTTACCTCACAATTTTTACCTGTTTCTAACAACTAACCTGGCAAATTTTCAAAACTACTACTGAATCTAATCGTAAAATCTTTATAATATGAATTTTTTCTCCTTAGTTTACATCACATTTTTAACCTGTTTTTAACACTACTTGGCAATTTTCACTTTCTAAAAATTTCGAAAAATTTTTATAATATGAAAAGCACAGAAATAAAATAACGCACGCTTCGCATAATGGCTCAGTATGATGTCTATCAGGGCAGTATATTGGCCACTTCACGAAACAATCCTTTAGAAATTACCATCAGATTTCCTTAAATTTCGACAGGAATCACCGAGGGCTTCGCCTCCTCTCGCTCACCAAGAATAAAAAAAAATCCGCTGGATGTCTGCCATTCGTCGTTGCCCAAGTAAGACTAAATTTGTATAATTTTAAATTTTTATAGTTTCAAAAGAACGTAGTACTCAGGTTCATTTTCTGTATATCATGTAACTCTCATCTGTATATTTTAAGTTTAAACGGTCATGCTTGCATCAACGCCAGATACTGTAAGAAACAGCACTACAAATACCTTCGTACACACAAACATGCATGCACACATATGTAAATAAAACTTATGAATACATACACACACACACACACCACATGCACATATGTAAATAAAACTTATGAATACATACACACACACACACACACACACATATATATATATAGATATATATATATATATGAATAACTTGATCACAAAATATATAAAAGGTGGCATGGCCTTTATATATATATAATATATATATATATATATATATATATATATATATATATATATATATATATGAATAACTTGATCACAAAAATATATAAAAGGTGGCATGACCTTTATATATATATATATATATATATATATATATATATATATATATATATATACCTGGAGCTAATTAAAGCAAGCAAGCAAGGCCATTCTAACTTAAAATATATTATGATTAATAAGAATATAGAAAATGAGAGTAGAAGCTACATGCCTTGAACCTGTATGAATATTTAGCTGTATATATATATATATATATATATATATATATATATATATATATATTAAACTAATATAAATATATATATATATATATATATATATATATATATATATATATATATATATATATATATATATATTAGTTTTTTTAAAATAAAATTCAGGATATCATTTAATAGCGTTGGGAAATACGCACAAATAAAAGAGCTTAATTTCAATTTGATAAAATGCTCGTCATCTGAACAAATGCACAATATTAATAAAAAAAAATTACGATATTAATGAAAAAAAATTCTAATTTATCTTTTATAAAATGCAAGACATTATTCAAAAGCCCCTTTGATAAATTGCAGAAACACACGAGCTTAAATTCACGTTTTTATAAAATACATGATAGAATGAACAGACTTCGCAAATCTGCATAAATAATCGAGCATAATTTCATTTGCATAAAACTCAGAATATAATTTAAAAGCATTCGGAAATATTTCCACATACGAGACCTTAATTTCATGTTCTATAAAATGAAGGATGTAATTTACAAGCGATTGGTGTTTCGTTTCTAATAATATGCAGGACATAATTCGTTAGCGATTGGTAATTTCCACATACGAGAGATTAATTCATTTTTTTTAATGAAATATGCAGGGTATAATTTGAAAGCGTTTGATAACCTGTACAAACACGATCTCAATTTAATTTATGTTATTTTTTATTAAATACAGGACATAATTATATTTCATGGCGTCTGGTATATAATTTGTATAAATAAACGATCTTAATTTCACGTTTTATTTTTTATAAAGCGCAAGATTTAATTCATTATCTTTGGTGATCTGAACAAATGCACGATATTAATTTAATTTTTTTTTCATAAAATGAAGGATATAATCTATTAGCGTTTGGTGATCTGAACAAATAAAAGAGCTTGGGTTCATGTTCTATAAAATGCAGGACATAATTTAATAGCGTTTGGTAATCTGCATAAATAAATGAGTTTCAGAGTATCATTTAATTGCAAAAACGTTTGGTAATTTTATAAAATACAGGTTAATAGCCACTGGGAAATCTCCATCAAACCATAATCCTACTCTGTTTTTGTTTGTTTGTTTGTTTGGTGTTTTTACGTTGCATGGAACCAGTGGTTATTCAGCAACGGGACCAACGGCTTTACTTGCCTCCCGAACCCCGTCCAGAGTGAACTTCTATCACCAGAAATACACATCTCTGACCACTCAATGGAATGCCCGAGATTCGAACTCGAGGCCACCGAGGTGGCAGGCAAACCACCATACCAACCACGCCATTAGGGCGCTTACTGTGTTATTCTGACGTAGTTTTCTTTTTTCCATAACGTCAGGGGACGCAATTATCTTTTTATTTTTATTTTTTTATTCCATCTCATAACGAAACTTTTCTTTCTTTTTTTACCGTTTCAGTGGGACCCGTTCGTCATATTCAAAAACTCAACTCCACCTTTTGTAGTCACCGGTTGCATGGTCGACTTGGTGAACATCATCACGAAGCACCTTGGAATATGGTACGGAGTTTCTTACCGAATTATTTCCCATAAAAGTTCAAGCATACACCAGTGACGCAGAATGAAGCAGGGAAAGATGTAGTTGGTAGTGAGTGAATTTGGTGTAAGAACTGGAATGAGAGAAATGAAAACTTATATGAGAGTTGCTTGGAATGACCAATGACAAGAAAGAACACAACACAACACACACACACACACACACGCACACACACAATTCATTCAATTCTGTCCTGCCCGGGAATGGTTTGGTCACTTAACTAGTCTGAAAACAACGTCCCCCCCTCCTCCCCATAACTAAATCTGAAACTCTATCTTATGAACCTTTACAAGAAAGAAGAACACGCACACATACACACACAATTCATTCATTTCTTTCCTGCCCCGGAATGGTTTTGTCCGCTTACCTAGTTTGAAAACAGCGCCCCCCCCTCTCCCCCACCTCTTCATAACTAAATCTGAAACTCTATCTTACGAATCTTCACAGTTACAGATTGGTACGAGCCACAGACAACGACTGGGGCACAATGTTCCCTAACGGGACGTGGACTGGATCTCTGGGACTTCTCCATCGCAAGGTAAGATACTAGGGCTCGTGACACTGTATTCGTAAGTTAAGGTTAAAAATTTGAGGTAATTTAAGGATAAGTGGTTAGTGCATGGATGATAAAACCCGGACGCGCATATTCCCGAAGTGTAATAGAGTTCCGGGACCTTCCCTAAAGAAAAAAAAAAAAAACAAAAAAAAAAAAAAAAAAAGGGCGCCATATCTTAAAAACTAACCATAGAATCTTGAAATTAATATCATTATGTTTCCCACACCCAAATTTCTGCTGCAGTACTTCTTTGAAGTAACCTAATCAAACCTAACCTACTTCTTTGAACTAACCTAAACTAACTCAACCTAACCTAACCTAATCTAACCTAACCTACTTCTTTGAACTAACCTAAACTAACTCAACCTAACCTAACCTAATCTAACCTAAACTACTTCTTTGAACTAACCTAACCTAACTCAACCTAACTTAGGGACATGGACTAAAAAAAATAAAAAAAATAAATAAATAAACAAGCACCATATCTTAAAAATTAACAATAGAATCTTCATGAAAATATTCTCATTATGTTCCCCACACCCAAATTACTGACGCAACGCTTCTTTGAACTAACCTAACCTAACTCAACCTAACCTAGGGACATGGTAAAAAAAACCCAGCTAGTGCAATACTAGTATCCATCTCAGGAATTTGCAACCGAGATTAAAAAGAATTATGTTAAAGTGACCGGACTGTGGTTAGAATTTATAGATTAGCGCCTCAGTTGATCAGATGATTCGTGCTCTGGCCATTCTGATAACGAACAGATTCTGATAACGAACAGAGTCTGATAATTATGCATGACCCTGTTGTATAGCCTACATTTGAACATTTTCAGGATATCTGTTAGCTAACAGTAATTTCATAAACTTTGCAGCCTGAACAATGTCGTAGTTCACGCGCGACGAACAATACAAGAAAATTTATCTGGAAAAGCGTCACATTCAAATCGGTAGCCTAGAGAACAATCTGTTCATAAAAATGTAGAAGACTTATAACTTGAAGTATCTGTCATAACAATGTAGCTAAGTAAAGGTAACAAGAAACAGATAAATTGAGGTCTTACTGTACTAAGGCAAAAGAAGCAACACGAAAGTTGAGATAAGTGGAAAACACAGACTTTGAGGAATTGAAACTTCAGAAAAGTGGAAAATGCAGGCTTCGAGGAATTGAAAATCCAGAAAAGTGGAAAATGCAGGCTTTGATTAATAGAAAATTCAGAAAAATGGAAAATGCAGGCTTTGAGGAATTGAAAATCCAGAAAAGTGGAAAATGCAGGCTTTGATTAATAGAAAATTCAGAAAAGTGGAAAATGCAGGCTTTGAGGAATTGAAAATCCAGAAAAGTGGAAAATGCAGGCTTTGATTCATAGAAAATTCAGAAAAGTGGAAAATGCAGGCTTTGAGGAATTGAAAATCCAGAAACGTGGAAAATGCAGGCTTTGATTAATAGAAAATTCAGAAAAATGGAAAATGCAGGCTTTGAGGAATTGAAAATCCAGAAAAGTGGAAAATGCAGGCTTTAATAGAAAATTCAGAAAAGTGGAAAATGCAGGCTTTGAGGAATTGAAAATCCAGAAAAATGGAAAATCCAGGCTTTGAGGAACTGAAAATAAAGAAAAGTGGAAAATGCAGGCTTTGTGGAATATGTTGAAATTCACTGACATCTTCTACCATTTCAGGAAGTGGTCATGTCTGTTGCTCCCTACTCCATGTCCTTACAAAGACTCTCCGCTGTGGATTTCAGCGAACACATCTACATGGACGAGTTAACTATCGCCTACCATAAACATCAGCTTCAGTCAGATATGGCTGCGTTCATAAAGCCATACACCTTCGAGGTAAGCTAAAACATTACATTAAGATTAGTTTCCTTTTCATGTACAGAAATAAAAACTTGAAAAGGGTGATCGAACGAGTACCCTAATGTCCCAAGTTAAGTATATATTAGTTTAACCAGACCACTGAACTGATTAAGAGCTCTCCTAGGGCTGGCCCGAAGGATTAGATATTTTTAACATGGCTAGGAACCAATTGGTTACCTGGCAACGGGACCTACAGTTTATTGTGGGATCCGTACCACATTATATCGAGAAATTAGTTTCTAAACACCAGAAACAAAAGTCCTCTGATTGCACGTTGGCAGTGCGGGGAATCGAACTCGGGACTACCGAAACTGTTGGCGAACACGTAAACCACGCGTCCAACAAGGAACTTAATGGCTCAGTCTAGCATAGACCTGGCTGGGCCATGATAAAGAATCAGGAACTGTCAAGATTGGACGATACAAGAGAGAGAGAGAGAGAGAGAGAGAGAGAGAGAGAGAGAGAGAGAGAGAGAGAGAGAGAGAGAAAAGACTTTTATTTTCATGATGATCAAGTGTGGACGGAATTTGAGTTACGATGCTAAAGCATAAAATTTATACCTGTCGACTCTTTAGGTAGGAGAATTATTTTCTGATTCTCTTTCAGACTTGGATGTGCATCTTTGGAAGTCTGTTAATGATAACGCTAACCATGACCTTCTTGAGGATATTTCATCATTCTACCAAAAGGTCAAGCCCCACTTCTCAAATCAGGTCAGTTCTTGTAGAATGAACCATAGCTTTTACTTAAAAAAAAAAAAAAAAAAAAAAAATTGAAACAACAAAAACATGAAAAAACCAGAGTAAAAAAAGAAGGTGAAAAAAGTAGAATTTGAAAAAACAAAAACATTGAAAAAAAACAGATTAAAAAAAGAATTTGAAAAAAGTAGAATTGGAAAAAACAAAAACATTGAAAAAACCAGAATTAAAAAAAAAAGGAATTTGAAAAAACCTTAAAAAAAAAAAAAGAATTTGAAAAAAATAGAATTTGAAAAAAAAAAAGATTTTGAAAATAAGTAAGAATTTGGAAAAAATGGGAAAAACTCCAGAATTTAATTTAAAAAAAGCATTTGGAAAAAAAACAGAATTTGAAAAAAGAAATAATTTTATAAAAAAAATACAAAAAACAGAATTTGAAAAAGACCACAGAATCTGAAAAAAAAAAAAAAAAAACAATTTGAAACAACGAATGTGCAAAAATTCAATCAATGCTTTACTGATCTTTTTAATATTTTGTTTTGTTCTAAAGGGTCCACAATAATACAAAGTGTTAAGAGTCCGTGTATAATTTTTAAGACTACAAAAAGCTTTCGAACCCTTCCCTGGGTTCATATTCAGTGCAAAAAAAAAAAAAAAAAAAACAAAAAAAAAAAAAAAAAAAAAAAAAAATTTTTTTTTTGGACTGAAGATGAACCCAGGGAAGCGTTCGAAAGCTTTTTGTAAAGTCTTACAAATTATACACGGATTCTTAACACTGTATTATTGTGGACCCTTTAGAACATTATATATACTCTCGCGATAGAGAGCTTTTCCCTACTAATACTTTGTTTCTTGTCTTTAAAAGGAATCATAGCGAAAATATAATCCGATTTACACCCACTATCTGGCCGCTATGCTGTCTGATCGATCAGGGTAAGTAAGTTCCAGTATTGTCAACAGTATTTTGAACAAAATAAAAAAACTCATGATCTAATTTCAACAGCAACTGTTCTGATTTTATTCAAGTTATCCATTTTCATTTACAAGTTGATTTTACTTTGTAAACGGTGTTCCATTTACATTTAAAATAATGCATATGCACATAGTGGTGTCAATTACAAAACACTACACTGGTATATAATTATAACTAGTACCCCTATTATTATTACCCCTATTATTATTATTATATTTATTATTGATTATTATTATTATTATTATATTATTATTATTATTATTATTATTATTATTATTAATAATGATAATAATAGGGGTACCAGTTATAAGACACCCCACTAATAATAATAATAATAATAATAATAATAATAATAATAATAATAATAATAATAATAATAATAATAATAGGGGTACCCGTTATAAGACACCACACTGGTGGTAATAATAATAAAAATAATAATAATAATAATAATAATAATATAAAACTATCATGTAAAGATCCTCTGGGACTATGGTATCAGAACAGATAGGGTGATACGTGCAAATTGACCAGACGTGACGTTGATTGACAACATCAAGAAGAAAGTATCACTCATTGATGTCGCAATACCATGGGACACCAGAGTTGAAGTGAAAGAAAGGGAAAGAATGGATAAGTATCAAGACCTGAAAATAGAAATATGAAGGATATGGGATATGCCAGTGGAAACTGTACCCATAATCACAGGAACACTATGAAGCAAGATCCCAAGATCCTTGAAAAGGAATCTGGAAACACTAGAGGCTGAAGTAGCTCCAGGATTCATGCAGAAGTGTGTGATCCTAGAAACGGCGCACATAGTAAGAAAAGTGATGGACTCCTAAGGAGGCAGGATGCAACCCGGAACCCCACACTATAAATACCACCCAGTCGAATTGGAGGACTGTGATAGACCAAAAAAAAAAAAAATAATAATAATCTTTAAATGCAAAACTTCACAACACTGTTTTTCGACAGCATCGATCTGGGAGCCCAGACACGACTCCACCCGCGTGGCCGGAGGACTGTGGGTACTCATGGGATTCATCATATCCTGCGTCTACCGTTCAACTCTCTTTGCTTTGATCATAACGCCCAAGGTACAACTGCCGTTCAATTCGTTCGAGGAGCTGGCAAAGACAGACATCGTCGTTTGGGCGCCTACCGGCAGTCGAATCCAGGATGCTGTGGAGGTGAGTTTCAATGTGAAATGTATAGAGCGGCAGCCCGGACCATTGAGATGCAACGAACGAGATACCGATTGTAACCCCTACTGGTATTTAGGACTATACTTGTAAACTGTGAAACTGGCCGCCTGCCGAAAATATACGGGTGGCTTACTTAACAAGCACCACTAATTGCTTGTTAGATTTTGGGTCTAGATCCAATATATGAGATACCAGATGAAACTAATATATAATATATCTGTACACTCTACTGATTATAGAATGACCAATGACAGACATTTTGGAGGGTGGGTTCCCCCTGACAGACGCACTGAAAAGGGGGGGTTAATTGGATCTAGATCCAACTTAGGAGATACCGAGTAAAATTTACACTGCAGTAGCACTGCACATCCTAGAATACTGTGGTGGTAATGACAGACGTTTTAGTGGGTGGTTACCCCCTGACAGACGAGTGGGGAGTGGGGAGACAGGATCTGCATCCACCATTGGAGCTACTAAGTAAAATTTACACTGCAGTAGCACTGCACATCGTAGAGTACTGTGGTGGTAATGACAGACATTTTAGTGGGTGGTTTCCCCCTGACAGACACCCCACAACGAGTGGGGAGGAGGGAGACAGGATCTGCATCCAACATTGGAGATACCAACATTTTAGTGGGTTGTTACCCTCTGACAGACATAGCCAACGGTTGGAGGGGAGAGATGGGACACCTGGAAATGATTCAACATCTACCATAAGCGATACTAACATTAAAAATATTCATCAAGAAAATGGCAATTTTCTGCAATTCGTGAACCTGATACAAGTTAAAAGGCAAAAACATTCCATATGATTTATTATACACGTAGGATTTACCAGATTCAGTGACTTCGAACATATCTCTGATGTATTTCTCCACCAGGTAAGAAAACTCACTATTCACGAAATATGCTTTACATCCAAGTACTAACTATAGCCCCATTACCACAATTACTCATATTTGATTGTCAAAAACAAAAATCACTCATTATATTATTTGTACGTTATGCACATACTTAAAAGTATAGTTCCACTGCATTGTCAGGGGTTTGCTTTGGAAGTATCCTGCATCCGTAAAATTTATTGAAACTACTTTTGAAAAAGAAAGGGAAGAAACAAACTTGTATGCTATGTACGTACTTACAAGTACAGTTGTATTGTCAGAGATTTGACATTGGAAGAATCATACATCGGTAACATTTAATGAAATTCCTTTTCAAATAGAGGAAAAAACTAACATATGTACTTTGAGCATGGTATCAAGACAAGTGTTCCTGTACACGTTTACTGCAGATTTAACAAACATGAAGGCATTATAGTGTCTTATGCCTTACCTACTGGTATAACTAATAGCACAAATACGTTTCCTTAACACTCACTGACCAGTTTTATTCGAAAATAAATACAAATCACTCATGAAAATAATCTGTCCATATTTACATGTAAGTGTATAATCTCATTCTTTAATCATAGTAAGAAAAATTATAAAACACAAAATGCCATAATGAATGTCTACATTTCAAGTTCTTTGTCTCACTTTAATATAAACAGATTGAATAAAAAAGTATATAATTAATCATAACAGTATATGTACCAAATAAATGTCTGCATTTCAAGATTGTCTCACTTCCATATAAAAATGGGAATAATAAACAGTATTTATTCTTAACAGTATATATCAACTTAATGGTACTTTTCCAATATATTGCGGATTAACATATAGGAAAATATGAAATCCGTAACATTTAATAAAGAACCCTTTTAGAAAGTCTAAACAAATGTACAATGCAAATAAATATGTGCACAGTATCATTAAAGGTATACAACACATGTCCATATACATTTACCACATAAAATAGTCATATACATTTACCTCAGATTAACATATAACAAACAAATTTCATTACCAGTTGTTACTGTCCACTGCTTTGTAAAAATGAAATAAATAAATAAGTAAATAAATACAAATTACGCTTTAAAGCCAATAATGTCCATGATGCATTTATGCTTATATGATCATGGCATCATGATGATAAAAATCTGCAAAAACATATTACCTTGACAAATATCTGTATTTGATATGTGTCTTCATCACTTGCACTTTCATCATCTGTCCATTGATCATCACTTTCATCATGATCAATGTCAGTGCAGGTATCAGTTACTGCCACATTAGTAGTGTTCTGGATGAGGGCCATTGGCACGGAGCTTCCCTCAAACCATTCCGGATTAAAAGCATTACCATCTTTATTCCATCCAAACTCAGTTGGGTCTAATCCGTCACTGGGATTTTGCTTATCGGCGCGGTGCCAAAGAATGCTAAGATACTGAGCACGTTGAATTTTCTTTTTGAGAGTTGCGGTACAAGGTGGCAGGAGTGCACAGTTGATACGCTTCACATTCGCTAGAGGATTTCTTGTGTTAACAGATCCAGTCATTTTATTGAACATGACATACCTGGCTTCAGTAAGGTCACTAAGGTGTGGGTGCCCATATAGAGCACATACAAAGGAAGACAAAGACTCTATGTCTGGATCCTGAGTGGATGAGAGGTCTTGGAAAGCTTTTACAAATTTTCCTGTTTCATCGTTTGTCATGATGATGTTGAATGGTCTTTTTTTTTCCTTTTCTGTAAAATGCTGCTGTGACATCTGAGCCAGTGAAGGCTTGGAATGCTGGTAATGCGGCTGATATTCCAGCTCTTTTTAATTCCAGAACATGAAACAGCTCGTTGATGTTGATATATCTGCGATTGTTTCCATATCCACAGTCCAGTATGATACTTCTTTTTCCTTGCTCTTCTTTACTCAGTAAACTTAACAGAATGACCAAAATATCAGTATCTGAAGCTCTAACTATTATATTCCCATGCACTTTGGATACATGAAGAGCAACTGAAGTATCTGCTTCCTCATGATGACCCTGGAGATTTTCTGGTTGGTCAATGATCATATACTCTTGTTCACTGTTAAAGGAATACTTCAAGCAGTACCCACCATGTGACACTACTAAAATCTTACTTCCAATGATTGGACCATAGTGATTCTTACACCATTCCATGAGAAGGAATTTTGCTGGTTCATCTTTGAAATTTCCATTCGTCAACAGCTGGGAGCCTCTTTGTCTGCTCCGGTGATTGTATATCTTGTATTATTATCTGCACCTCTTAATTTCCTTTCATTATCTTTAAGTGAAGGGTTGATGTACTTATCAAAGAGAACATGAATTTGGCTTCCTGGAAATGAGCAGATTTTTATCAAAAGTTCCCTTGCTATTGCTCCATAAGATCCATTTGTCTGCTGCAAGACTGAGTGGATTAATAAGCCTCCATCGATTATGATTGCTGCCACATTACGGTAACTCGAAGTTGATAATGAGCTGTCTAGATTCATTTCCAGTAATCGTAGTAGGGCTGACTTTTCGGTTTTTAGGGGGGATGCATCGCTGTGTGCCAATGAAAGGGGAACTTCTGTCACTGGGATTGACAGAATGTGCCTCAGGTCCAAGGTAGTATTCTGATGAGAAGCAACCTGGATTATACGTGCAAACACATCTCCTACTCCTGCAGCTGACTTGAGAGTAGCAACCATCGACCTCCTTTTATTGTTATTCTCCATGGCGAAGTTGTTAACCCTTGTTCTTGGTATGGTCTTTAAAAATCTGGAGTTATCAACACTGCACTCTTGCAGGAACGTCAATCGACATTCATGACCCCTTGAAAGTGACCCGAGCAGATAAAGCTTAGTTTCTTGATCAGTAGCTTTTCCAGATGAAATATTCAGGAGGTCAGGTGAACTACAGGTAGGGTCCCCAAAGGGATTGCAAGTTTCCTTCATTAATGCACTTAGGACACCTATACTATCATTATCTTTCTTGACTCGCCACTGACGAAGCTGAGCAAATGGCTGTGCATCTTCTTCTATGCCCAATAGAACTCTTAATTCTGACACAGCCAATCCTCTCTGAGTTGTTGTAATGCTCCATCTGCGAAATGTGCTTTCAGAGTTCCTAAAGGCAACAATACCTTTCAGTGGAGATGCTGCATTTTTGTTCACTGTTTGTTCCAGACACAAATGTCGTATTCCGACTGCAGTCCTTAGCATAGTTTTTGGTTGTTCTACGAATGGAGAAGGCACCAAGATCAAGAAGTTCTCGGCATTCAGGTTGGAGTGACTGAAGCTTCTGCAGAAACAAACATCCCCAGCGAGCATAATTGGGTCGATTTAACCCAAAGAAAATGTCCAATACAGTTGGTAAAACTGATACGTAGAGATCTACGTCATTTGTGTGTATGGCTTGCTGTACTTGTCTGTAGACTCTGTTTACCATGTACACATAAGTACTCCAGTATGCCGCAGTTGCTCCTAGCTGTCCATCCATCACTTGTTTAAAAAAAATGTTGTAAGATTTCAGGCAGCCATGGAAACTATCATTCATTGCAAGATACTCCTCAGTTGGCTTTGCCTCAAATGGCGCATCCTGAAGAACATTTGACATGTCAGTCCTTGCTTCTCCACTTAGAGTGCACAGAAATCTCTGGAACAATAATGTTTCCATGACACAGGCAAGGATTTGATGAATACGAACACAGCTGTTGTAGAATTTATCTTTAATAAATCCTGTCAAGGATCCTTCAGCAAGGATGCCAGATTCAGTAAGCACATATTCTACTCCTGAATCATGAATAAAGGTACCAAGTGCACCAAAATATGCCATTTCCAAGTGAAAATTGCCAAGTAAAATCAGCAGTCTGTCAAACGCTGGTGATTCAGTTGCTTGAATTGAGTAAGCCTTGATGGACACCAAGCACAAGGTCGTAACTAACAAAAGCATAGCTTTGGTTCACCTCCTTTGCTACATTCAAAGATCTTATCATTGTATCCCTGACTACATCATTTCGTGTCGGAGGTAAGGGAATAGGATCCATATAACATATAGTTTGTTGTGGCAAGTCATCTGTAACAAATTGGGAATAAAATCCTTGGAAAAGAGGTAGCTGTGTGTGTAGTGATTGCCAGTTCCAGTAGAAACCTAACAAGTTCTCTTCAAAAACCTACTGGCCATCATTTGGAGGGGCAGAAATGTCAAAATGGGCACTTTTCAAGGTTGCCCTAAAAGGAGGAATGTCTCGATCAGAACCTTCATATCGTCTTCGGTTTCGTCTACAAATCATTTCTATTTCTTTTGTGTCATCTTTTAAGGATTTGTTTCGATAACAGATGCCGACAGTTGAATGGAGGGTGCTCTTACCATCTAATGTTTTGATATTCACATCATAATTATCCCAGGCAGTAGCTGTTGCAAGGTTGGGTTTACACAGAATTCCATCTGGAGTTTCATGATTATCATCTGACACTGTGAACGCAAATTCAGTCTCTAAAGCTTTAACTTCATCATAAGATATCGAGTGCCCCAATCTGTTAAGCATCTGTACTACTGTCTTTGACCCAGTCAATGTTCCCATACCAAGGCCTAGGCATGTACTTTTCCAGGGGCGCACTCGACCTCTTGATGTAATAAACACAGCATCAGAGGCACTTGACATCACTCGTCGTTCAATATTTTCCCTAGGAACCAGATTAGTGTCTGGAAGAGGACCACAATAAAGTGTTCGAAAAAAGAACTCTAGTGGTTCTGGAAGCATTGAGGAGGTCTGTTTCAGAGTATGAGCTGATGTTGGACTAGGAGATTTGGTTTTAGGCACAGATAGAATAATGCTACGTAAATACATAGCAACAGCACGTACTTGATCATACTGCTTGAAAGACTTTTGCTCATCAGCAAATGCTGCTCTAGCGTCTGACTCAGACATGGATGAGCTGTGAATAAGATTTCCTACCCGCCTACTAGGTAATAATGTACGTATTTCGTTCGAATAGGCCTCTTTAATTTTACACAGCAATGAATAAACTGTACCGATCAATGTCTTCTTGAGAACCACCCCTGGACATGAACTCTGTAGTATATAAATCAAACAGGGATGTCGATAGAATTACTTCGTTTTTATCAATCACATGGTGCTGCACATAGTCGCAGATGATCCGGAAAGTTTCTGCATGGATATGTTTGATTGATTTTTGCTCTGTTTTAGGAAATATTTCTGAAGCCTTAATATATTTACGACGACAAGACTTATGATATTTGACTCTCCTTGCAGTATGGTCACCTCCATTCATGAATATCGATATTACACGGTGGTCATTATTTTTTTGAGCAGCTTCCAATATTGATCTGCAGCCTTCTTTAGTATTACACTCTGACAGTACCTCCATCGATTTATTCCACTTCCTCTTACGTTTGCCACAAAAGATGCAATCAGCTGAGAGTATCCCATTTTGATCTGTAACAGGATGGGAGCTTATTGTTCCAGTTTCTGGTGTTGATGACTCAGGAGCACTATACTTTCTTAGCCAAGGAGAATGGTAGAAATCCAAGTGAGTAAACTTGTTCTTATTGATGATTTGAATTGTAACTTCATGGAAAACATCAGAACGAAGTTTTCTGCGTAGGTCTGCATTTTTCTTAATCGAATGCCACGTATTTACTTGAAAGCTTCGTAGTTTACTTGATATTTCTTCAGATGATCTGCAAATTATACATCCCCTCTGAATTCCTGTGGTTACTGCTGCACAAACAGACTCCATAATCTGTAATAATGTATAGGATATTAAAAATTCCATATCTGAAATATAAACATTAATAAGGAATTTAATCTTGGTACGTTCCGGTAAGGGAGGCTCTACATGATAGGGTCTGGTTTTATGATCAATTGAGAGGCCCGGTTAGTTCCATTCAGACTGAATCATATGGAGTGTAATTTTTGTCTGACAGTCGGTCCTATGGGGATCAAGCAGAGGTTGATCGTGAAATCCTACAGCTCGTGAGATTTCAATCAGATCTAATCCTGTGAACCAATCATCAGTTTTGTTCTCGGCAGCGTCACGGGAACATCTCCCGCCCCGACGACCATGCCGACAACGACCGGCATGAACTGCTCATTTGCAGAACACCAGTTCTGGGGTGAATTTATAATACTTACAAAAAGTATGGACGCATGTGCCAAATTAAAGGTAAAGAATATATGATATTTTAATGTCGATACAGCACAGATATGATACAGCATTAAATGAAAAAAAACTTTTTCTGAAACCTATTATCCTATAATAAGTTATAGGCCTACAAGGAATACGAATGAATGTGGTGGGAAAACGCATATGATTTTTCCTTTTTCTCCCACTATTACCCTATCCCATACGCCTTTTTGATATGCATAAGCCTACAGTTACATCAGTTTCTATAACTTTCATCACTTTTGTATATTACAACATATGCATGACATTTGCAGATACAAGCCTGAATCAAGAAATATTGTGATTGTTATTCTTTTTATTGCTATTGAGCTATGGAACATTTAACTTCAATAATTTCATCACATCTGTATAAAACAAAACTTTTTATGAGACTTACTAGGCCTATCGTACTTTCTATGGATTTCATATATATATATATATATATATATATATATATATATATATATATATATATATATATATATATATATATATATATATATATTAGCACTGAACCTTTCGTGTGAAGTTACTCCTTCACACAAAGTAGTACTATTTTTCTTTCTGAATTGGTGTGGGAGCGGAGAGGGGTTGGTCAGTGACAACAGCTACAAGCTCATGTGTTGATCCATTTTTGAATAATTAAATCAGTCACATGGTGCCAGTCTCAATTCTTCTAAAAAAAAGAAACGTGAGATAAGTTTTCTCTTTTAATAGCAAGTCTTTGGTCGATTTCTTGTCTTTTTACGGAATAGGCCTATAGTTAGGGCACTGCAACCATGTCGAGGTCTGTACCTACCGTGTCTTACCATCAACTGACTTGTTCTTGAGGTGCGGTTGGATCGTGTGGATGATATGAAATTTTTATTAGATATGGCATTTCGATTGATATTAGGACCAAAGTCCCATCGTGTAGAGCCGCTTTAACACCAACACATTCACAAAGAAATGGTGTAGCACAACACAAATAATTACAGGAAACGAGAATGTGAATGAATCGTTCAATATAGGCAAACTACAACACATATTTCCCCATCGTATTCCCCCCTCCCGAAGTTGACGATCATCAACTTAGAGCTCCTGACTCAAAAATTAAGTAGGCCTATAATAGCATGTCAATTATTTAACTATAGTCTATTCATTTTCGGCTGGCCTGACTCATATTTATCTGTACGATATCACCAAGTACCCAGTACCATATATTCAGGGAAGAAAACTTGAACTCAACTAAAAATGATATTTACAGACAAAATTAAAGCGAAAAATTGCCGCAGTTTGATGTTTAAAGCAAGCTGAGTGTGTGTGTGTAACTTAACTTCCCGCCGAAGCGCTCCACAGACAGCCTATGCAATGTGTTTCAGTACATGCTATCAATGCTGGCTTAGACTACTACTATTCGTTTAATTTTCTCCCTAGTAATATTTTTTTTTCTTTAATTGTTCATTATATCCTGTAGACAGGCAGTAACATCATATTATATCCTCACGCTTGTTCAGTGTATTTACCATTGCTAATATGATTTATAATCCGTCTCAAATGCAGTCATAAAAATCGGACAACCGAAAGTGTAAATCTGTCAGCAGTGTGCAGGGCCTCCCGTAAACAGAGTAGGCTAACTTCACTGAGCTTCATGTTCAAATTTTTCACTTCTCTTGTTTTCTTAACATTTATGCTAAGTAATTATTTTTTTGGTCTAGTTTGCTCATATATTTATTCATAATCTTCTTGAGAGAATGGAAATGTTCGGAATAACTTTGTGTGGAGAGTGTTTAAAAGATAGAGATCCTCTGTGTCCTTCCCCTGCCAGGTGTATTATGTCTGACGAGTTTTACGCCAGTCGAAAGACAAATCGACTATAGTAACAACAATATTCATTCCTAAAACTGATAATATACATATTCATTCCTAAAATTGATAATACACAACTTAAGTATATCCACGATTTCATTAGTATGCCTTGATAAAACAAACCGAGTAGGCTATAGCGCAATTATTATGATCTGTACTATGACTGTAGCGTACATCTTACATAATATTGTCTATTTACTAGTTGCGTATCACTTTATTTAGTAAACGTTGTGTACATAGACATTTTACAGCAATAAATACAATAATGATAAAAACTTACATGCCCTTTACAGTGCCAGTCTTCCACCCACCGCTATATCAACGTTCATCTCGTAAACAACGATAAAGCGAGAACTGTAATTGAAGTCAGTTGCTCGCTTGGTAAAATACTAACATGGCCGAATTACTATAGGCTACAGATGAATGTTATTTATATGAAACAAATAATATTTGTATAAAATAATGCAAAGATATAGAAAGGAGAAAAATTACTTATTAATTTATCACGATAATGTATAATACGACTCAACAGTAGCCTAACTATGCATAGTCTATAAAGTAATTATCCCCCTCCCCACTCGTTGTGGGGTGTCTGTCAGGGGGAAACCACCCACTAAAATGTCTGTCATTACCACCACAGTACTCTACGACGTGCAGTGCTATTGCAGTGTAAATTTTACTTAGTAGCTCCAATGGTGGATGCAGATCCTGCCTCCCCACTCCCCACTCGTTGTGGGGCGTCTGTCAGGGGGTAACCACCCACTAAAACGTCTGTCATTACCACCACAGTATTCTAGGATGTGCAGTGCTACTGTAGCGTAAATTTTACTCGGTATCTCCTAAGTTGAATCTAGATCCAATTAACCTCCCCTTTTCAGTTCGTCTGTCAGGGGGAACCCACCCTCCAAAATGTCTGTCACTGGTCATTCTATAATCAGTAGAGTGTGCAGATATATTATATATTAGTTTCATCTGGTATCTCATATATTGGATCTAGACCCAAAATCTAACAAGCAATTAGTGGTGCTTGTTAAGTAAGCCACCCGTATATTTTCGGCAGACGGTCAGTTTCACAGTTTACAAGTATAGTCCTAAATACCAGTAGGGGTTACAATCGGTATCTCGTTCGTTGCATCTCAATGTCCGGGCTGCCGGTCTAGTACTATATTGGCCTGAGAATTGCAGTTAGTATTTATAAATCTTAAGAATAGTATACTGTCTCTATATTTATGTGAGAGATAGTCTTATACTATCTCTGTATTTATGTGAGAGATAGCCTTATACTATCTGTATTTATGAGAGAGATAGTCTTATACTATCTCTGTATTTATGTGAGAGATAGTCTTATACTAGCCTAATACTATCTGTATTTATGTGAGAGATAGTCTTATACTATCTCTGTATTTATGTGAGAGATAGTCTTAAACTATCTCTGTGTTTATGTGAGAGATAGCCTTATACTATCTCTGTATTTATGTGAGAGATAGTCTTATACTATCTCTGTAATTATGTGAGAGATAGTCTTATACTATCTCTGTATTTATGTGAGAGATAGTCTTATACTATCTCTGTATTTATGTGAGAGATAGCCTTATACTATCTCTGTATTCATGTGAGAGATAGTCTTATACTATCTCTGTATTTATGTGAGAGATAGTCTTATACTATCTCTGTATTTATGTGAGAGATAGTCTTATACTATCTCTGTATTTATGTGAGAGATAGCCTTATACTATCTCTGTATTTAATTGAGAGATAGTCTTATACTATCTCTGTATTCATGTGAGAGATAGTCTTATACTATCTCTGTATTTATGTGAGAGATAGCCTAATACTATCTCTGTAATTATGTGAGAGATAGCCTAATACTATCTGTATTTATGTGAGAGATAGCTTTATACTATCTCTGTATTTATGTGAGAGATAGTCTTATACTATCTCTGTATTTATGTGAGAGAAAGTCTTATACTATCTTTATATTTATGTGAGAGATGGTCATATACTATCTCTATATATTTGAGAGAGATAGTCTTATATTATCTCTATATTTATGAGAGCGATAGTCTTTTACTATCTCTATATTTATGTGAGAGGTAGTCTTATACTATCCCTATCTTTATGTCTTTTAATGTCCTTGGAACTATCTCTAATCTTTTGTTGTGAGAGATAGGTCCCTCCGTCAACTAATGTCCCGTGGTAATTCCTATTGAGAGATTAGTCCCCCCCCCCCTCAAAACTAAATCTCTAATTTTTATTTTTGTGAAGAAGATAGTACCCTTTTATATTATCTCTATATCTATGTGAGAGATAGTCTTATACTATCTCTGTATTTATGTGAGGTATAGTCTTGTGCTGTCTCTATATTTATGTGAAAGATAGTTGTATACTATCTCTGTATTTACGTGAGACAAAGTCTTATCCTATCTCTATATTTGTGAGAGATAAGCTTATACCATCTCTATATTGATGCGAGAGATGGTCTTATACTATTTCTGTATTTATATGAGAGATAGTCTTATACAATCTCTATATTTATGTGAGAGATAGTCTTATACTATCTCTATATTTATATAAAAGATAGTCTTATATTATCTCTATATTTATGTGAAAGAAAGACAACAGAGATCATAAAACAATTCGAGATTCGAGTATCTCTTTGAATATCTCCATATCGTTTTGTTCTATCAGTTCAAAAACGTAACTACATCTCACTTCAACCTACATTTCGACAGACTGCCCCGAAAGGATCCAAATTGGGGGGAATCAAGAAAAACATGATCACCTCAAGCAACAGTACTGAAGGAACCGTCGAATACTTCGCGGGCAAATGGGCTTTGGCAACTGTCAGACGAACTCTCGTGTATTACCTTCAGGAGGATTTCACTAAGGTGAGTACCCTAGTCATAAACGCCAATCGTCAATGAATATGACAGACATAAGCAACTAGATTTACTACTCTTATTTGGGAAGTGTGTAATGTGCCCGGAATACCAATAGGTAACATAATGCTAGTCGCTGATTTTGAGATCAATCGTCGTGGCTACTAAAAGACAAATATGAAATATAAGTAGCACCTTATTTTGAAAACGTATACAAGGGACCGCCAGAGAGTGAACCATCCCTGTGGAGGGCTGTATATAAAAGTATGTCTGCTGCTTCAGGAAAACGAGAAAAGAAAGTGTGAGGGGAACATGGATTCAGTTTGGTAGGAAACAACAGCCAGGTTATTCAAAGGACAGTATAGTATTTATTATTCTAAGCACTGAATTAAAATTCTTTTTTTTTATTTTTAGAATGGTTACTGTAAACAGTACATAATGGCCGACGGTGTCTTCAAAACAAATCCCCTAAGCCTCGCCTTTCCTAAGGGATCACCTCTGAAGCCTAAAGTCGACCTAAGATCCCTCGTGAAGCCTACCTTAAAGTTTGACCAAAAAAATGACAAGATTTAAGTACCTAAAATCGACAAGAGTTGACAAGGTGTAATTACCTAAAGTCGACTAGATGTAAGTACCAAAAGTTGACAAGAGTCGACAAGGTGTAAGTACCTAAAGTCGACAAGATGTAAGTACCAAAAGTCGACAAGAATCGACAAGATGTAAGTACCTAAAGTCGACAAGATTAAAGTACCAAAAGTGGACAAGAGTCGACAAGGTGTAAGTACCTAAAGTCGACCAGATGTAAGTACCAAAAGTGGACAAGAGTCGACAAGGTGTAAGTACCTAAAGTCGACCAGATGTAAGTACCAAAAGTTGACAAGAGTCGACAAGGTGTAAGGGCTTAAAGTCGATAAGAGTCGACAAGGTGTAAGTACCTAAAGTCGACCAGATGTAAGTACCTTAAGTCGACAAGAGTCGACAAGATGTAATTAACTAAAGTCGACCAAATGTAAGTACCAAAAGTCGATAACAGCCAGCTAGATGTAAGAACCTAAAGTCGACCAGATTTAAGTACCAAAAGTCGGTAACCGTCAACAAGATGTAAGAACCTAAAGTCGACAAGATGTAAGTACCAAAAGTTGACAAGAGTCGACAAGGTGTAAGTACCTAAAGTCGACCAGATATAAGTACCAAAAGTTGACAAGAGTCGACAAGGTGTAAGGGCTTAAAGTCGATAAGAGTCGACAAGGTGTAAGTACCTAAAGTCGGCAAGATGTAAGAACCTCAAGTCGACAACAGTCAACGAGATGTAAGTACCTAGTCCAAAAGAGTCGACAAGATTTAAGTACCTAAAATTGACAAGATGTAAGTATTTAAAATCAACAAGATGTAAGTACCTAAAATCGACAAGATGTACTAAGTGCCTCAAATCGACAAGATCTAAGTACCTAAAGTTGACAAAATGTAAGCACCAAAAGTCGACAAGATTATGTACCTGAAATCGACAAGATGTAAGTACCTATAATCGACAAGATGTAAGTAAACATTTTATAATTTTGTCCAAAAGGCTGTACAAAGACCCATTTTAAAGGCTCTTTGGTATTAATTTTCAAAATCATCTCAATCTGATGAGAAAATACTGCATAGCTTTAACTCGACTGAATTCATAGTTATCACTTTGAATATATATAACCTTATTGAATGCATAATATTATTACATTTTACTGCAAATATCACAATTAAACATACTTTAGGTCAGTGCTGTATTGCTACTGAAAAGCTGAATTTAATAAGATTCCGTAATTGTCAAAAAACAGAATCTACTGCATGGTACCACTTCTATTAGAAAGTCACATGATTTTGGGGAACACTAAATAAAATAAGTGTCTTTTGTATATTCCAATCTCGCTTAAATAAAATAAGTCTTTTTTTTATATTGCAATCATTCCCCCAGTGCTTCGGTATGCAGAGCCATAAATATCACATACCAGGACCAAGATACTGTATTCTCAGAAGTTACTAA
Organism: Macrobrachium nipponense; assembly: GCF_015104395.2. Classification (NCBI taxonomy): domain Eukaryota; kingdom Metazoa; phylum Arthropoda; class Malacostraca; order Decapoda; family Palaemonidae; genus Macrobrachium; species Macrobrachium nipponense. The sequence continues at coordinate 70,881,902 of NC_061094.1, forward strand.
ATCTCTTATTACAATGTCCTACTTGCTGGTCATTTTAAAATAAAGAGTATTGCATATCACAGTCTTAAACATCAGCTACATGACAGACATAAATAATAGAGATCCAGAATTCTACGAAACCTTAACACATTACAAAAATGCAGCGAATGACTATACAACTGGCAAATTATAACTATACAGGTTTCTTGAGTACTCTTATGATAAGATTACTATTATTAAAAATCTTAAAATTTGCTCCATATTGCTCCATGTCTACTGTATTTCTCTCAACCAATACATTAGTTTTTCCTCGTTATTTAACTGTATTACTGGAAAAAGATGACAAACGTTTCTTGTGACAGCCTTGCAGCTATAGCTACATAACGAAGTTTTCTAACAAAGCAACTATTTCCTTCCAGGATTAGAAATCTGAAGGAATTTGGAATCTCTGAGTACCTGTTCAATCAGCACGTTGCCAATGCTACATACTGTCTACAGCCAGTTGGTTCGGGATTCACAGATGTGGCGAGGCCTCTCGCCCTCTATAATTTCTATGGAGTGTTCTCTATTTACATGGGAGGTATGTTTGGGGCATTTAATTACATGGGAGGTATGTTGAGGCATCTATTTACAAGGGAGGTATGTTGAGGCATCTATTTACATGGGGGGTACGTTGGGGCATCTATTTACATGGGAGGTATGTTGGGGCATCTATTTACATGGGAGGTATGTTGGGGCAGCTGACAATCTTGACCCATCTTAGTCATGAAGAAACAGCTTAATTTAATGAGACCAATTCAGAACTTCCTTTGTAACAAACTGCGGTGTTTTCCAGAGCTCATTATAACTTTATGTCATTAAACTGAGGATATTGATGGAAAACACACTTATTAAAGCATTGGAACACTATCAGATATGCTTGGAGAAGAAACTAAAAACAGCACAGTCATGCAATAACCAGGTGCCTTTTGTCAACAGGAATGATCTTGGGCAGCATAACCTTTCTGCTGGAGATACTGACGAGAGCAAATTCCACAAGGAACCTGTGATGCAAGATGCCAACCTATTTATAAGAATATATATACAAAAAAACTCGAGATGATTGGAATCTGTTTGTACAACACTTCAAGTTTAAAATACAGACAATTTTCTAAAGAGTACTAGATCTGGGATGTCTAAAGTTGTGGCAATACTGAGCATCTAACATCTTTATATAAACAATAAAAGTGAGGATCCATTGCTCAGTCGTAATTTCTTTAAGGTCCAACCAACCTGTGATCCAGCATCTCTATAGGAAAGTTCTTTCACTGGAAAGGCGTCAACAAAAAGAGAAAGTAATTTTTTGCTGTACAATCAAAGATGCTAATATTGGAGCTTTGGTGTGTCACGTTATGCCTCAAGGCGAGAGTCCCTCTCAGATGGTTTAGGTGTGTCAAGGTCAAGAGAAAAGCAGCATGCCTTTATCTACGGAACCTTAGGAAATATTGAAGGTTAATACCAACGATTGCTGTTCCCACTTGGACGAAACCATCTGTGTATTTTACGGACCACCCATCAATAATGCCTCTGTCTCGGAAGATAATAAAAAAAATGAGTGAAGGTTTTATTTATAGTTCTACTTTACATACAATTCCCCTGATTTTCACCATTTCCTTTTCATCTGTACTTTATATGTATATATATATATATTATATATATATATATATATATATATATATATATATATATATATATATATATTTAATATATATATATACATATATATTGTTCTTTAACCTACCACCCACTGTTGGTGCGAATCTCCTTTGTTAATTAAATGTAAAAGAACATTTTCACTCCAGTCTAAATTGTAACAACACAAACCATTACTCATTACAAGAGTACGCTAGTTATAACAAGGTCTTAGTAACCTAGGGTTATCATAATTGACATACTTGAAATTTTAGTACGCAAAAAAATGACAATAAACATTCCACTGATATCGATATTTATTCTATATATATATATATATATCATATATACTATATATATATATAATATATATATGTGTGTGTATATATATACATATATATATATATAATATATAACTGAATCACGAAAGTTTGGAACGTGATAAATCCATAAATAAAGGTATAAGCCACGAAGGAAAGATAAACAATGGAGTTTCTGTAAGATCTTTCAACTTAACATCCTTTACTTAGCAGACAAACTGACTTACATGAGAAATTGAGAGTACAGGAAAGATCGTATAAGTGACAGATAGGGATTATAAGGAGATTAGTACCTAGAATCCAACACACATGGAGAATGAGTAACCTTTCCAAACAAGCATAAACATGGGTACAATTTAAGTATAAAAAGATTAAGTCCAACTGCTAAGACACAGGGACAAGACAATTAAAGGATTATACAGGGCGACAGTTGACCAAATTCAGATCTTTGGTAAACAAAAACTTACAAAACAAATTAAACATACATATACAAAGAAAATATCTCTACGGCAACTAATTTGTATTTAATTCTGTAATTATATCTTTGAGGTCATTATTAAACATGTTACAAATACAAGGGTCTAAATGGAACAGGCCACGACTAATATTAAAATTACAATGGGAAGTAAGTTGTATTATGGCAGATTCTTAAAGATTTCATGGTAAGACATCTTTTGATCTTGCGATTGCTGAATTACCAATGCAATTTATCCGGTGGTTGTTTTCACTTAAATGAATGAATATTGCATTAGATGTTTGCCCAGTTTTGACAGAATATTTATTTTGTTTTAATCTTACTTCTAAGCCTTTGCTCGACTGTCCGAGATAAAAGGGGTGCCAGTCCATACATGGAATTTTATATATTATGTCGTTGCTTTCCCTGGGGCCATTTTTTATAAACATTCCTTTTGGTGTGTTATTATAGGAAAAAACACACCCCACCCTCTGGGTTCATCATCGTCTGCTGACTCTGTCTCTGTAAGTTTTCTCAGCTGAAGATTCAAAGAAAATGAGAAATAAGTTGATTTTGGAATCTCGACAATTTTCATTTCGAACAATTTTTATTTTATGTTTAACTGTATAGTTATTGAATTTATTGGTGTAATTTTATTTGCTGATTTGAACTTGACTCTTATTCGTTAAATTCTTGGGTGGAAATGAATTGAACCCTGACCTTGCAATATATTGGAAATTATCTCCCTCTTTCTTTGGCATCATCTTTGATCTTGGCCTTTTTTTTTCAATCTTCATCACATGAGGATAATCTATTCTTTGATAACTTGCTTTAATCGTTAATGGGCTTTAAGACTTTTTCAAATAATATAATGTAACATTATTGTTAATATTTATTTGTAATAATAATAATAATAATAAAATAATAATAATAATAATAATAATAATAATAATAAGTACTACAGAAGATGGATGCCGGGTACCAACTCAAGAAAAGAGGCAACAGAATCAACCATCTGATGTTCATGGACGACATCAAGCTGTATGGTAAGAGCATCAAGGAAATAGATACCCTAATCCAGACTGTAAGGATTGTATCTGGGGACATCAGGATGGAGTTTGGAATAGAAAAATGCGCCTTAGTCAACATACAAAAAGGAAAAGTAACGAGAACCGAAGGGATAAAGCTACCAGATGGGAGCAACATCAAACACATAGATGAGACTGGATACAAATACCAGGGAATAATGGAAGGAGGGGATATAAAACACCAAGAGATGAAGGACACGATCAGTAAAGAATATATGCAGAGACTCAAAGCGATACTCAAGTCAAAACTCAATGCCGGAAATATGATAAAAGCCATAAACACATGGGCAGTGCCAGTAATCAGATACAGCGCAGGAATAGTGGAATGGACGAAGGCAGAACTCCGCAGCATAGATCAGAAAACCAGGAAACATATGACAATACACAAAGCACTACACCCAAGAGCAAATACGGACAGACTATACATAACACGAAAGGAAGGAGGGAGAGGACTACTAAGTATAGAGGACTGCGTCAACATCGAGAACAGAGCACTGGGGGAATATCTGAAAACCAACGAAGACGAGTGGCTAAAGAGTGCATGGGAAGAAGAAGGACTAATAAAAATAGACGAAGACCCAGAAATATACAGAGACAGGAGAATGACAAACAGAACAGAGGACTGGCACAACAAACCAATGCACGGACAATACATGAGACAGACTAAAGAACTAGCCAGCGATGACACATGGCAATGGCTACAGAGGGGAAAGCTAAAGAAGGAAACTGAAGGAATGATAACAGCGGCACAAGATCAGGCCCTAAGAACCAGATATGTTCAAAGAACGATAGACAGAAATAACATCTCTCCCATATGTAGGAAGTGCAATACAAAAAATGAAACCATAAACCACATAGCAAGCGAATGCCCGGCACTTGCACAGAACCAGTACAAAAAGAGCCATGATTCAGTGGCAAAAGCCCTCCACAGGAGCCTGTGCAAGAAACATCAGCTACCTTGCAGTAATAAGTGGTACGAGCACCAACCTGAGGGAGTGATAGAAAACAATCAGGCAAAGATCCTCTGGGACTATGGTATGAGAACAGATAGGGTGATACGTGCAAATAGACCAGACGTGACGTTGATTGACAAAGTCAAGAAGAAAGTATCACTCATTGATGTCGCAATACCATGGGACACCAGACTTGAAGAGAAAGAGAGGGAAAAAATGGATAAGTATCAAGATCTGAAAATAGAAATAAGAAGGATATGGGATATGCCAGTGGAAATCGTACCCATAATCATAGGAGCACTAGGCACGATCCCAAGATCCCTGAAAAGGAATCTAGAAAAACTAGAGGCTGAAGTAGCTCCAGGACTCATGCAGAAGAGTGTGATTCTAGAAACGGCGCACATAGTAAGAAAAGTGATGGACTCCTAAGGAGGCAGGATGCAACCCGGAACCCCACACTATAAATATCACCCAGTCGAATTGGAGGACTGTGATAGAGCAAAAAAAAGAAAAGAAAAAAAATAATAATAATGTTACTTTATTATTATTATTATTATTATTATTATCATTACTAATAAATTCCAGTCTAGCTTAACTTACGGGCCCAGTACACCTGCACTGACCATGGACCATATTTTGGACTCTGATGGGTAAAGTTTTCGAGAAAGTGCGTCATTACAAAAGCATTTATTTTCAGTTATGTCACAATAAAAATAATATAAAAAGTAATAGTTTTTTTATTGCTATCCTAAAACTTTCAAACTCTGTACTAACAGATCAGGAAATGCCAAAATTCAATGTTAAACCATGAATTTTAGATATAAAACGTGGGTTCCAAAAATTAAGGGGCGTCTTATATATATTGAAATTGTTTTCATCGGCGCAGCGTTATGAATGTTATTATGCAGCTACTGAATAAAGAAAAAGCGTTCCGTCAAGGGGAATCCATACAACCTTCAACAGACAGATTAAAAGCAGTGATATTAAACATTACAGAAAAAATCATCTCTTATTTAGGACAGTTGGTGCGTTTAGCGCAATGCGATTGGCTGGTGGGCAGACTCCATGCACCAATCAGGAGCAAGTTAATCTATGCATCTCCTTACGGTCAGGGTAAAGGGAGGGAGCGTTTCCTCTACGGTTTATTCTTGCTGCAGTTACGAAGGCATACCATACCTAGGGATCAGGGGATCTTAAACCTTCTCTCCTAGATCGACTTAACAACTCAGGACAGTCGCTATTAGCATATTTCGCCAATACCGTTCGTCACGGCAGGATCCATTCACTACAAGGCATCTCCTCCAAGACATACTTCACCCGCATTCATAGATACAGCAGGAACCCTAATTATGCAGCCGTTCTGTGAGTACGGCCCAAGAGCAGACATCAAATTCTAATAGCCCAATATTCAAGAAGAGCAATCACGCAGCGACAACTGCCATGAAGATAAGCAAGGCACTACTCTGCTTCCTCATCGTCTTTGAAAATGTCACGAATGTTAGAACTACTGAGAGAAATCGAGAGAGGAGAGCTTCCCCAGCCGACATCTTGAACGAACTGGTCGTAGGTCCTTTGAGAGGGAAAGCCGTGACTCTCGTTCTAAAAGCGACGGCAGAACAGGATGAATTCATCAGAAACATACAGGAGCCCTTCACCCTTCTGCGACTGCCTTCGGAGATGCCCGGCGGATTATTTGGGCTGACGAATGTCACGGAAGGTCCCGGTGATCTTATATGTGAACTCTCTCTCCGTCCAAGTTAGTGATCTTATTCCGTCATTGACGTTCCTCAAGTTAATGCCTATTTCTCTGATTTTCTCAAAATATTATAGTATTCTGACGCGTTCACTGTCTTTAAGGTTTCAAACTGCTGGCCATGTTGGTTAGAAGATTTTGCTAAAAGGGTCCACAATTCATTCTGTTTTACAAATACGTTCATTCGAGGCCATAACAGATCTTTAAATGAATCATGGAAATACCCTGTTAAATGTAAAAAATAAACAAATAACTCAGAACTAATTAAAACCGTGCTTGAAGGTACAAAGAAGTTATCACTGATAATATAATTTATGTATTCCTAAGACGAACAAATATTACTTCAAAACCATCTGAGCTACGTAATCATCTTTGTCTACAGCTTGCGAGTATATTTACATAGATATCCACACATACTATAGCTCTCTATAAAAAAATTTACTCTCTTTCAGGCGTGGTCGTGATGATTCTGGACGTCGACGACCCCTTCTGGTGGCCCCTCTTCTTCCCTCTGGACGAATGGGAGGTCAGCACCGTCGTGTTCATATCCACATCACCTTCACATTCCCAGGAAATATACTTCAAATCACCACTGATGCAGAAGCCCTCCTCAGCTGTCCTCCTCTGCCCCGCAGGAACCTCCAACGATTCGTCGACGTTTCCCTTAGAAGTGTGGAGTTGGATGTCCTTCGCAGGGCGGACTAACATCCTCAACAGGGGAATCTGGAATCCAGAGACCTTCCAGTCTTGGGACCAACTCTTTGTCGACGATTTCAGGGACGCCAGCAGGAGAGACGCGCTTTTGGCTCCCCCTTCAAGGATCGGTGGCGTGAAATCTTATGCCTCTGAAGATGGGCGTGACCCTCCACGTTCAGACCACTACGTCACAGATGCAAAGGAAGGTGAGATTTGTAGTGTTATTTTGGTCATGACACTATTCTGCTCCCCTTCAATGCTTTATAAAATAGCATTATTCTGCTCTCTTTTCATTTCTCCAAAAACTACATTATATATATATATATATATTGCAGAGCATATTCGACCATTCAGCACTGGCTAAATAAAAAATAAAAAAAGTGACAACTCTCTTAACTTTAGTTGCTGACGATCTCTCTACAAATGGTATTAGGCTAGGATATAAGCTAATGAATCCTCGTAAATACAAAAATATACTTTTTATTTCCCAAACTAGCTGAACATGATATGGAACAAAGTGATTAAGTGACGTAACATTAAGAACTAAGTCTGACCCACAAAAGACTGTAAATTGTCATTCTATTCTCCTGAATTAGACTAAGTAATCACTCCCAAAACTCACAAATTATTAGTTTCTACATTTAAATAGTTAAGTCTTTTAGAGAATCACATTCTCTTGTATAATGCCATGAACCCATCTGAAACAGAGAGACATTTCTATTATATTCCCCAACACATAATTAAATGTTAAATAAATGTCTACACATTACACTTCTCTCTTTTCAAAGCCAACTTTTCCTAAGTCCTTTTAAATGTGCCATACCTTTTTACAATGGGCTTTCTTGACCCTGAGACCTCCAAAGCCGTCCTTTGTCATATCACTATCTGAGAAGAGTGTCACCTTTCTCTCCAATCTCGGGTGGTTGGACCCATCATTACACGCACAAACCCATGCACATATCCGGACATGCCTTAAAAATGACATAGCAACTGCAAGCTTCACCCAGGCTGTACAGATCACCGGCCTTACATTGCATGGTCATCAATTCAAACAGTTCGTTCATTTCAGCAACCTTCGAGGAAGGCTTGTCGCTAGGCCCTCTCTTGTCTCTAAGTGAAGAAAGCTGAATTTTAACAATTCACAGACACATATGCTTTTTCCTTTAATATGGCTCGGCCACCTATGTCCTTTATGTAGCCCCCATAACACATATTTCGACTATCACTATAGACATGATAAACACAACAACTGAAATTGTGTAGTGTTCGCCGAAGAAGAATTCATCCGTCTCTAAGATAGGCGGAACTTGTCGAATAGTTGTAGACCCAGGCTGAGCACGTGAACCATCTCGAAACAATTCGGCACGCGCCATTATTCAGCATCTGCGACCCTCGTAAGTGTATCCAACATCCCTTCGTCACCAAACTGTAGATTCGACGTGTTTTACTGAAGTAAATGTGGTCATCACCTCGTTGTCAAGGAAATATCCTGTGACTTCCATGCAAGTGCGGCTCGCACCTGCCTCGTAGAAGATTGTAGACTCCTGATTTGTCCCAGAACATATCCTGAGACGATCCACCGACGACATCTCATCCGTTGCAAAGGCAATCCACAGCATCGCCAATCGTGTGTAGACTCGACCTCTGGTACTGTAGAACCAAGCCGTTTCCATCGTCACCATCACGTGAAGTTGGGAATTCTCTTAAGTCATTGTGTGTCCGTATTTGAAAAGTCTACATGATCACAGAATAACTAAAGTCTTGCTTTACCACACAAATCTGTTATTAGCTAATATACCCAATCTCTTAGTCAATTATTAGAAATTCCTCACTAAACAAAATATAATCTTTACCCACTGAATCCTCACAAGTAATCTTATATCTGACAAACGTACTATAAAAAAAAACATAATGTCTAACAGCAAAACCCTTGTACTGTTTATATAATTAACCTCCATTAAATGTAATGCCGAACACCCCTTCTATCTAACTCATATACCCCGATAAATTATACCTTCTGTCTAAAACAGAAATGCTATGTAAAGCTTAACCCCGATTGCGACATCTCTCGTAGGAAAAGAGAAAAAAAAAATAATAACAATAATAATTGATAATAGCTACACAAAAAAAAAAAAAAACTCAGCCCCAAAACCCCATAGACACAGGAATTATCATGTGTTTGTCATCCCGTTTCTCAGCTTTAACAGAAATTCGCCATATTTTCATACCAACTTTCCACGTAAAATATTGACCTCTGAATGAAAGAGAAAAAAAACATAAAACACATTTCACCATCAATTTGCAAAAACCAGACAAAAAAAAAAAAAAAAAGCAATTGTGTGACATTTTATTAATTACCCCAACCAAAGCTTTTCAGTTTTGATATATATGTTAATTTCGACCGGCCTGTTTTTTCCTCTAAGACTATAAATCTGTTTCCAATCTTTTCCCCAATGACTCTAAAAGGGCCTTCAAATTTCGGACCTAATTTGTAGTTCAGCTCGTTTCTCACGTTGATTTTTAAAAATACCTTGTCTCCGACATTGATCTTGGGATCAGACATTTTACTATTACTTCTCTCTACCATCTTTCGAGTCGCGGCTTTGAGATTACGGCTGAGACAAGCATGTCTCTCTCTCGGTGTAGATATCAATGATTCGATCGTATCCTCCCCATGATGAGGTATAGTTAACAGATCAAATGTGCCTCGTGCTGGGCAACCAAACAAAGCTTCAAATGGAGATATTTTAATGCAATCACTAACCATAGTGTTAATACTGTCTAACAATGTCAATATATCTGTCCCAATTCTTATCAATACCACCTACAGTCTTCCTGAGAGCTTCGAGCACTTTCCTGTTCGCTCGTTCACACAACACATTAGCTTCAGGTCTGTTTGGAATAATTGTTACTTTCTGTATCCCCATGACTTCCGCTAAACATTCCTAAGTTTTGTTCACAAATTCTCCTCTGCCGTTGTCGGTCAATAGAACCTCGGGTGAGCCATATTTGCAAATGATACCATTGAAAAATGCTATAGCTACTTCTTCAGCCGTTTTATGCTTAAGTGGAAAAATTTCTACTATCCTTGTAAGTTCATCTATTATTACTAACAAGTACTTATTCACATATCTAGACTCACAAAAATTTCCCAGGATATCATTATGTGTATTCTCTGAAAAGGTCTACTTGGTATCGGATATGACCCTAATTTGCATGAAGTTATCCTTGCAGGTTTGCATGCATTGCATACTGTACAGTTTTTCACAAAATTTTCCACATCTTTCCCCATGTTTTTCCAAATGTATTTAGCACGCAACTCATTATACGTTTTCTCTATCCCCAAGTGCAGGCTACCGAACCTGCAATGTACTATATCCAAAACCACTGGAATTAGGACTTTCGGAATTACGATCTGTGTCGTATCTCCTTTACTGGTTCTCAATTTATATCTAATTTTCCTGACCAAAAGATTACCTTCTAACTCCAAACCCGAAAAAGGCAACTTATAAAGTTTCCTGACTAATTCCCCTCTAAGAAACGCTTTTGCCTTTGCTCTATGAGACCCATATCCCATTGTATGGACTCGCTAGTAACTTGCGCAACCTGAAATCCTTCCGTGACATAAAAATTCCTACTAAGGGCATCCGCAACTACATTTAATTTGCCTGCTATATATTTGAGCTTTGCATCGAAATCTCTGATAGTTAGAAACCATCGAGCTCTTCTAGGATACAAATCGGGCTTATTAAAAAGATCTAATAATGGCTTGTAGTCTGTAAGGACTTCTACTTTATTCCCCATCAGTAGCATTTAAAACAAAGGCTTCTTTATCTATGGTAGCCATTGATCTCTCATTGCTGCCCTTTGTCCTAAACTCCCTGCAATAAAAGGCTATGGGATGGAATTTCCCATCAAACCTTTGCATAAGGCAAGCACCTATACCTTCCTGGCTGGCATCAGTCACTAATGTGAATGGTTTACTAAACTCTGGAAACTTCAGAACGGGGGGATTCATTAACGCATCCTTAAGCTTTTGAAAACTCTCTGACTGGGGCTCCCCCCATTGAAATTGAACGTCTTCCCACAATATATCTGTTAGGGGAGCTGCTATATTAGAAAACCCTTTCACAAACCTCCTAAAGAAACCGGCAATACCTAGGAATGACTTAATCTCTTTATTTGATCTCGGGATGAGAAAATTCGCTATAGCTTTGACTTTATCGTCATATACTCTAACCCCTTTGTTGGATATGACATGGCCTAGATATGTGATTTGCTTTTTCAAGAATGAACACTTAGCTAGCTTAATTTTCAACCCTGCTAATCTAAGCCTCCTAAGTACGTCTGTAAGCACTTCCAGGTGTTGTGCGATCGTGTCTGTTGCTACTAAAATATCATCCATATATACAAAAACATTTTTACCCAATAACCCATGCAAAACTGTATTTACCAACCTGGTAAAAGTCATCGGACTGCCTGATAAACCAAACGGCATTTGCATAAATTCATAGTGTCCCTTGGGCACTGAAAAAGCCGTATATTCCTTGCTACTTTCACTAGGAGGGACCTGTAGAAAACCCTGCGCCAAATCAATTGAGCTATAAATATGATGTCCCCCGTTTTCAACAAAAAGATCTGGTATGCACGCGACTGGATAATGGTCAGGGATTGTCTTTTCATTTAAACACCTAAAATTGACGCATACATGGACAGAACCGTCCTTCTTAGGCACTGCTAACAAGGGAAAGTCGTATGGAGACACACTAGGCCTATTGATTCCTTCTTCCTCCCATTTATTGACCTCTTTCTCTACTTGATCTCTGATTTTGAAAGGTATGCGGTATGCAGAAATACAAATAGGTTTTGTGCCAGTCTCCAAATTTACCTTATGCTCTAACACATTAGTCAATCCCAGTTTATCACCTTGTAAGGCTACTGTATCCCCCCAAATTCTGCCAAGATCTCGCTTATCGCTTCAACGTGCTTACTATAATCTGCATTAGCTAAATGTTCTCTAAATAATCGTTTCCTTGATTGCATTTCTGCCTCTGAAAACTCAGGTTTACCCTCTACGATAACCACTGAACCACTATCACTACTCCAATCTTGGAGATCCAATACATATGTATTCCTTTGGTATTTACTAACTGTATCATTACAGTTTAATCATTCTAACCATGTAACCCCATTTTTTGATACACTGTTCACTGATGCCATGCTGATAATCCCACTTAATTTCTCGCTACCTTCAATAACACATCCGTGGGTTTTCTCACTTCCCTCAATTAGACTTTTACCATAGTCTGAACCTGGCATTAACACAACATCCTCTGATAAAACACCTTTATATTTGTGGTTAGTACCTCCCTGTTCCACAATCCCATAAACATCACCACCCTTGGTTCTCATTACATCCACCCCATTGTTAGTATCAGAAATAACATCAATATTAGTATCAGTATCACCAACCATAATACCATTGTCACATTCACCAAAATTGTTACCACCGTTAACTCCAATATGCCGCACAGCATCACCGCAGTTATTCCCCGTATCACCAGTGTGGGTTTTAATATTACCACTCCCTATAACCCCAGTATCATCACCATTAGCACCGCCAAACACATCTCCTTTTTCAATAATCTCCATTTCCTTAGTTCTAATCACGTCCTCATAAGGAAGAAAAATACCAGGTATTCAAACCGTTATCCCATCAACACCCACATGGATCGAAATCTTGTGTCTCCTACATGCAGGATGACCCAGCAAAAGTCTGTTGCCCAACGCAACCCCTTTTATAACCAAAAATGGTTCTATTAATACTCTGTCACCGAGAGTAAACTGTATTTCAACACAACCCAGGTTGTTTAATCTATGGGCTTGCACATCACGCACCATCTCCGTTGAGGGTTTAAAAAGGTAATGGGAGAACATGGATCGATACAAATTGTGATCCATCAAGTTCACACTTGCGCCAGTATCTATAAATACTGGGATATCAATGTCCTCCACTGTTGCATAAACTATAGGCCTGGGCTCTGGGGCACCCCCATGAGACAACAATGGCACGTACTAATCATCTGTACCCATTTTGTTGATTGGCCTTCCAAAAATTTCGCTGATCCCTTTGCCCTCTTAAATGACCCGCCAGGGAAGTTCTTATATTATAACTGCCAGAACTTTGAGGTGTAGGCCTCGCATCTTTCCGTATCTGAGACGGATTGCCAATAGTGATCCGCACTCTTACACATTCCACAATATTTAACTCTACGCATTTTCTTTGGGTGCCCTGGTTTATCACAATTGAAGCAGCGCAACTGCTGTTGCTTTTGATCAATCGATCTTCTGTTATATTCAACTTTTGCACACAAACAGGGAGAAGAAAATTCTGTCTCTTTGCACCGTATTTCTCGGGCCTGTCCCATTAAAAATGTACTATCTACAGTGGGACATTTAGACATAGGTTTCTGAATTTGGGCATAAATTAATTATTCGTCTGATGTAGGTTCAATCTTTTCATCAAAACTATCCACTATTGCATCCGGTACATAGTGCAAGAGCATCGCAAAATGGATCAGTTTATGTAAATTGTCAAGTAAGACACTATCTCCTTTAACCCATTTAGATGTTTTCAATTTTTCTATCCATTCTGCCGCTGAGTCAAAAAGTTTTAAACTATGTTCTACGAGGCTAATTGTGCCTTTCCGATTTTATATAGCCCTCTGAGATCTCTCACCATATCCCCATGTTCCTTTGAGCCATAAGCTGCTCTTAAAAATGCTTGCAAATCAGCCCAGGTTCGACATTTTGCATATTGAAAACTCCTGCAATGATAGGAGAGATCACCCTTATTGAAATCTAACAAAGCGTTCGCCTCTCTGAATGCCTCTACAGCATCTGTTATCTTTTTTGTGCTTAAATAATTATTCACAACTTCAATAAAGATTTGTACTGGCTGCGAAAGAACTCAATCTACGATTCCATGAAATGGACTCACGCACACACTAAAATTCATAATGTGATGAAGCAGAGTTGTCGTACCACTTGCATCTGCCATTTTTCTATCTTTATGAAAGCTTTTATGCTTTATGATATTTCCCGACCTCAATAACATTAATGTATTTATATACACACAAATCCCAATCCAGAAAAATTAATAAAAACATACCCCAATAAAACATAGAAAAAAAAACATGCACCGCGCCCAGTAAATCACCCTATGAACAGCTGTTATTATTCAATACAAGGTCGCGCAAGAACAAAAAAAAAAAAAAACAAACAGGGAGGAGATAAAAAAAAAAAAAAAAAAGGAGTTCAAGAGCGAAACTGCTTCGTTCAGCAAACCATCCACCCATCTGTCTCTCTCTCTCTCTCTATCTCTCTCTCTCAGACTGCTCGCCTCTCTCTCTCTCTCTCTCTCTCTCTCTCTCTCTAGGGCGTAACTCACAATAACCACAAATCCTCACCTATGTTGTCATAAAACCTCCCCAATGTCCATCGAATTTCAAGGGACATCAAAACAAAAATACACTTTTGAGCAAATTAATCACCAATAAAAAGAGAAAAAAAAGAAAGAACGGAAACAATGAAATTACACTCACATCTTCATGTGACCGGAACCCAAACTTGTATACCCATTGCAAATGTGCGTAACTTATTCACCACACCCTATAAACACTTTAATATGCCAAAATATTAAACTTTAATTCCCGAAACATCGAAACACAAGTTTTCACAAAGTGCTAGCTAACGACACTGGCTCTAACGCAGAGAGACACACACCGCCCCGAACAATGAGAGTATTCAGACCCTTAACTCAACAAAAAAAACCCGAGTTGCCTGTGACATAATTATAACCCTTTTCCCAAAAAATATATGCCTAAACTAGCTATAGTCTCTTCAGAAGCGTACCTACGGCCTATAAAAAGCTTTTTACCCGCTACCACCACCTATTG
>NC_061094.1:70899273-70904273 GCF_015104395.2 Macrobrachium nipponense
TCTTTCCGTGTCTCAACTTGAAGCACTTCTCTTTTTTCTGTTCCAGTGGGAACCCTTCGTTTCAATCCGGAACTACGCCCCACCCTACGTCGTCCGCGGCGCTACCATCGACTTGGTGAATATCATTGCGAAACATCTTGGTATATGGTAAGTGTGTTGAAACGTATTATTTTCGTTAACATATGACAAGACAAGAAGATTTGAGTTTTTTCGTTCTGTAATATTCATGAAGATCATTAGCACTTTAACTTTGCTCTATTGACTAATTTACTAACTACTTCCACACACGAGAATCTATGATGTTTCCTGTCATGGAATGACCTGTTTGCTCACATATAACTAATCTGGAAATGCCCCTCTACCTTACTTATATTCACCAGAATGACCTGTTTGCTCACTTATAATTAATCAGGAAACGCCCCTCTAGCTTACGAGTCTTCCCAAGAATGACCCGTTTGCTCACTTATAACTAATCTGGAAACGCCCCTCCATCTTACCAATCTTCACTTGAATGACCTGTTTACTCACTTAAAGCTAATCTGGAAATTCCCCTCTATCTTATGAATCTTCAATGGAATGACCTGTTTGCTCACTTATAACTAATCTGGAAACGACCCTCTATCCTACGAATCTTCGCAGTTACAATTGGTCCGAGCCAAGGACAACGACTGGGGTACAGTGTTCCCTAACGGGACGTGGACAGGATCTTTGGGACTCCTTAATCGCGGGGTAAGTAATGAGGGCTCCTTTGAAACCTTATCGATCAGTTAATATTAAACTTTTAGGCAAAGTGAGAATAAGTGTAACTGAATAAGAAGGATGTTAGGAGTGATGACACCAAATCAAATACGTAGTTGAACGGAGCGCACAAAAATTGACTGATCGGCACTTGTTCCCTGCCATTGTCCAAGATGCCAGACACTGACATACATTTGCAAACAGATGATTGGATCATTCAAGAGAGATCTGATTAACATTACATTGAAGTGGAGGCTTTATAATAATAATCAAAATACGTCTTACAAGACTATACACAACGTAAATCGCGTATCATATCCTTGAGTTTCTTGATTTACAATTAAGTCTATCCAAATCACTGCATTATAAAGGTATTTAAGAACAACGGGGCAGTTTCCTTAAATAATGAGACAAGTGGGAACCATATGCTTTGCCGAATATACTGAAATTGACTGACATTTACCATTTCAGGAAGTGGTCATGTCTGTTACTCCCTACTCTGTGTCTTTGCAACGAGCCAAAGCCGTGGATTTCAGCGAGCCAGTCTACATGGATGAGCTAACTGTTGGCTACCAAAAACATCAACTTCAGTCAGACATAGCTGCTTTCATTAAGCCATACACATTGAAGGTAAGTTAATACTTCACACTAAAAGAAGTTTCCTTTTTTAGTATAAATACAATACAAAAAAGGCCAAAAATCATTTCCCCGATGGCCCAGTCTGGCCTAGGCGTGACTGTGCCAAGATGAAGAAGAACAGGGACTATCAAAGGTCTGGCAAAGCAGTCACTGGATAAAGCAATGTTAGGAATATTACAAGTGCTGAGTTGCGACAAAGTCACATTAGGCTGATTTCTTTTCTTAATTATTAATTTATATTTTGGCCTTACTTCTCCAACCTATGGCATTTCCCCACTTTCACATTTGATAAATCTCTATCTTTTAAAAGACTGTTTTATAAGTTAATGATCTTTGCAGGCTATTACCATGGCTGTGTACTTGCGATAAACAATTACCCTGAAAACTGTAAAAAGAGCTCATAGATCTTGCTACAAGACAAACTGATCTCTCTTCGTGTTTTTTAACATCCACTAATACTGTCTTGTTTTTCTTTCAGACGTGGTTGTGTATCATTGGTAGTTTGCTGGTTATAACACCAACCATGGTCTTCTTAAGGCTATTTCAACACACTGACTCAAGGTGAGCCTGCATGAACTAGATCTGATCTTGTAAAATGAGCTATGACTGTCAATATATACTGAAAACGTGACTTGAGACAACAAATGTCTATTGGGTTTTATAAAAGTTTTATTTATGTTTTGATTTATTTCCCGTCTGGAAAAGGAATCCCAACGCGAGACAAATACGATTCAGTCCTACTGTGTGGCCGCTATGCTGCCTGATCGATCAGGGTAGGTTTATTGTAATTTTAGTACTGTAACATCGTTGTAACTCGGACACCGATACCATGAAAAAGAACATTTCTAACTTCGACAGCATCTGTTCTGATTACGTTCATAGTTAAACATTTGCATGAAGAAACCTAGGGACGCTAATTCTTTTACATGTACACTGCTCAGTTGACGCTTAACGCAATGCATAGGCACATATCAATGACCCCAATTATAAGACACCAAGTCAAAAATAATAATAATAATAGTCATAATAATAAACTGCTTAAGTTTCCAACAACTTTTCCCCAGCATCAATCTGGGAACCACAGCACAACCCTTCGCGAGTGGCTGGGTGTTTGTGGGTGGCCATGGCATTCATTGTATCTTGCGTCTACCGTTCTACCCTCTTCGCCATGCTAATAACACCCAAAGTGCAACTGCCGTTCAATTCATTTGAAGAACTTGCAAAGACGGACATTGCAGTGTGGGCACCTACTGGCAGTCGATTGCAGGATGCTGTGGAGGTGAGTACTCTGCGTGACTGTTTAAATCTAAATCTGCCATGACCAAACTAATAAGACATTTCAGGTTGAAAATATGAAACGAGGGGAGGCAGTATTCAAAGGTCTTAAGAACGTAACTAACTGAAGTGTCTAATTGGATCTTTCCACTCTTTAACAAAGCCCAACAGCTCAATCTAAAATGCACAACAGGCATAAAAAACAAGGTTAGGAATGTTCAACCTAATGTACTGCTTCTAAGAAAAATTACAATAACTAGTGAACCAGCCATGCGATGTTACAAATTTGTGATATCGCAGCTAATTCACCTCTTATCAACTCAGCTCCATCCACTTTTACAGGAAACCTAATCTCGGAACTAAAACATTTATATAAAAAAAAACCAAATGACCACAAATACTTTTTGTACAAAGGATAACCTGCAAGTCTACAGCTTCCTTAGTTGTCTCATTCAAGATTCGGATCAGTTTTAATCTTAGTCTTTCATTATTATAACGCCCAGATTTAGCCTGAACAGACTACAGACTTTTGGTGTAGTGTTTCTGCGATTACCACCATTTGGGATTTTGAACCTTTATTGGGAATATAATCTGCCAAGATTACACATTTCCTTTCCATAAAAATGCACCAGTATATGTTAAGTAATCACTCATAAAAATACCCGACCTCTTGATTGCCTTTTCAGCATGAAAACGCAACACAACAAACACATCTCTTTTGAACGTATCTTTCCATAGGCAGCTCCGAAAGGGTCTAAACTAGCAGGAATCAAGAAAAACATGGTTTACTCAAACAACTCTATAGAAGGAACTGAATTATACATCCAAGGAAAATGGGGATTGGGTACAACCAGGCAAACACTCATATATCGGCTCCACGAGGATTTTACAAATGTGAGTACCAACAGAATACTTTCTAAATCTCCAGGATCACAAACCCTAATTAAAAATGTGACTCAGTGACAGACAAGAGTAGCTAGGCTAGGCCAGACTGGATACTCTTGATGTGATGGTGAGTAATGAGCCTGATTATCTATTTGTAAACTTAAGCTTGGTGCAGATATTCAGAAATGGATTTGAGAAGAGACAGGCGTTAGTAGAAAGTGCTTTAGAAAACTGAACTTTGCCTTTGATGTGTCAAACAACTTTGTCCAGGTGAACCTGGACCCAGACCCAGAACCAGTTCATCGAAAATCCAATTGATGAGTCTTAGATGGTTTCGAAACCATGGAAAATCTTGGTCTAGGCCAAATTACCAATAAAATTAAAGATCATGTATATATACATATAGGTACATACAATACGTGTGTGTGCAATATAGTAAGTTTACTGTATTCACACTTACATAGGGAAAATAGAGATAGCAGGACACAAATAAACAAGAGTGAAATCGGGGCCTGTTTTTGACAAACTATTTTTTTTACTTCCGTATTATGGCCCTTTTATAAAATGCACTATATACACTATATATAATTATAAATTCTACAATATTATAGATAACTGTACTGCGATCTACTTGCTTTCTGGACAACAGGCAAACTAGGTGGCTTTATGTGAATATGCATATCCTTTGGAGAGTTTTATATCTTAAATTGGATGCTTCATTTTACAGTTTGTATTATGTCAATTACAGCACGGGTACTGTAGGCAGTACATCATGGACGATGGTGCGTTCACACCAACTACCCTAAGCCTCGCCTTTCCCAAAGGATCAACTTTGAAGCCTACAGTAGACAGGATGTAAGTAAACATTTTAATATTTTGTTAGGTAGACATTTTATAATTTAGTTTAAAAAAAGCTGTGCAAAGACGCACCAGAATGGATTGTTGGTACAGAAATTTTAACAGGCCAGGGTTTTGTTTGCCCCCCAAATATGAGTTCCATGTGATGTCAAAACAAAATAAATTAGTTCTAAAGCGATTTCCCAACTCTGAGCTGAATTCAATGCATCTCCTTATAGATCAAACATCAAAATTTTCACGTTCAAACAATGCTGCTACATGATGAAACGTTCATTGTTTACTGCAGCGATAATTAATAGGATGAGTGTATTAAGCTTCACGTGATAAACATGTCTGGACTTAATCTTCAAATCAGCTTCAGTAGCTACATAACACCAAGGTTTTCTAACAAAACAATTTCTTTCCAGGATCAGAAATCTGAAACAGTTTGGAATCAAATCTGCTACATAACACCAAGGGTTTCTAACAGACCTATTGTTTCCTTCCAGGATCAGAAATCTGAAAGAATCTGGAATCAAATCTGATACATAACACCAAGGGTTCCTAACAGACCTATTGTTTCCTTCCAGGATCAGAAATCTGAAAGAATCTGGAATCATTGAGCA
>NC_061094.1:70906773-70919737 GCF_015104395.2 Macrobrachium nipponense
CAGGTTCAAAAGGCCATGATGGCTGTCTTCTGTGCCCATGTATGTGTACACAAACCATTTGTGTGGTGGCATTCAAAAAGTCATGACTGATAACTTGAAGATTGCAGACGATCGTCACCTGTCTTTCTGTAAAGGCACTATCCCGACTTTGCTATTGTTCAAGAATGAAGCAGTAGACGTTGTGATTTGCATGCCAACGTGATAAGTATTTTTCGTTGATGAGAATATAATGATGGGTAGCTACTAATAATAAACTTCTTTTTTTTCTGAACAGTTACGATTTCTATTGTCTTACGATCTATGTACTGTCCTGCATACCGAATAGCAGTTACGTGGGCGAAGACATTTTAAAATACTGAGAACTGTCAAGCCGCAATTTCGTGAGTTATAGAGTAAAGTTTGTGTCCGCACTCTTTTGTCTTATTGGATGGATCCAGTTAATCTATTTCCCCGCTTTCCTTCTTCGAAAACCTAAGAAAACGAAGTCTCATCTCCACTGTTCTTTATGAAAATGCAGCTGAAGTAGATTCATAGTGATTATTATCGTCTTTATCTATCGAGTGCCAAACCGCTTATCATAAAGTGGGGGAAAAATACCGCCTAGTTTTGAGAAGCATACGGACCTTCATAAGACAAGAATACACCCTTCATAAGACAAGAATGCACCCTTTATAAGACAAGAATACACCCTTCATAAGACAAGAATACACCAATTCATGACCTTGAGAAACCCGTAGATATCACTCATATACTCAGACCCAACTCATCCACCTGTCTTGCTAGTTACCAACTCAAATTAACTCAAGTATATCTTAGTTTAACCAGACCACTGAGCTGATGAACAGCTCCCCTAGGGCTGGCCCGAAGGATTAGATAGTTTTAAGTGACTAGGAACCAACTGGTTACCTAGCAACGAGACCTACCTACAGCTTACTGTGGGATCCGAACCTAATTAGCTCGAGAAATGAATTTCGAATCGCCAGAAACAAATTCCTCTGATTCCACGTTGGCAGAGCGGGGAATCGCACTCGGGACTACCGAGCATGTAACCCACTCGTCCAACGAGGAACATACCACCAACTCAAAAGCATCGCCGAAAATTCGCAGGAGGAATTTTCATAATAGCGACCTTGAACTCCAGTAATTATAGAAACATTAGAATTTTGGGGCATAATGAGGGTGGGGAAACTTGAGTTTTGTAAATATCAGCATGATGCATCTTTCCAGAACTCGGAACTTCCATAATAGCGACCTTAAACTCCAGGAATTTTAGAAACAATAGAATTTTTAGCCATAATGAAGTGGGGAAACTTGAGTTTTGTAAATATCAGCATGATGCATCGTTCCAGAACTCGGAACTTCCATAGTAGCGACCTTAAACTCCAGGAATTTTAGAAATACTAGAATATTTAGCCATAATGAAGTGGGGAAACTTGATTTTTCTAAATATCTCTGCTTGATGCATCTTTCCATAATAGCGACCTTAAACTCCAGGAATTATAGAAACATTAGAATTTTTAGCCATAATGAAGGGGGGAAACTTGCGTTTTGTAAATATCTCAGTGACGCAGTAGAGATGTCCGTGAAAAAACGACTCCACAAATATTTCGTAGGAAAAAATTCAAGAAAGTGTCTCTGGCGGGAAGAATGACTTTAAAAGGTCAGAGAGCAACGACAGAAAATCGAATACGTTTCAGTCATCGATGAATAAGAACTGAAGCGTCCGTCTCTCAAATGCGGAAAAAAAAAATCTGCCAATTAAAAAAAGAAAAAAATAAATTATTTTTCTGCCAATTTCTCTCGGCACTTGCGTCTTTCTCCGGGGGCTGATTTCCCTTCGAAACCCCCGCCACCCTCCCCGCTCCCCCACCCCCTGGGATCATCATAGTCCGCTGACTCTGTCTCATTAAGTTTTCTCAGCTGAAGATTCAAAGAAAATGAGAAATAAGTTGATTTTGGAATCTCGACATTTTTCATTTCGAACAATTTTTATTTTACGTTTAACTGTTTAGTTATTGAGTTTATTGATGTCATTTATTTTGCTGATTTTAACTTGACTCTCATTCATTAATCTCTTGGGTGGAAATGAATTGAACCCTGACCTTGCAATATATTGAAAATCATCTTCCTCTTCTTTGGCATCATCTTTGCTCTTGGCTTTTTTTTTTAATCTTCATCACATGAAGATAATCTATATTTTGAAACTTGCTTTAATCGTTAATGGCCTTTAAAAAGACTTGTTCAAACGGATATTTGCATGCAATAAAATAATAATAATATAATAATAATAATAATAATAATAATACAATAATAATAATAATCATAATAAAATAATAATAATAATAATAATAATTAATAATAATAATAAGTAGTGTAACATTATGTATCATTTATTTGGAATAATAATAATAATAATAATAATAATAATAATAATAATTAATAATAATAATAATAATTAAATAAATAAAATAATAATAATAATACCATGGGACACCAGAGTTGAAGAAGAAAGAGAGGGAAAAAAAATGGATAAGTATCAAGATCTGAAAATAGAAATAAGAAGGATATGGGATATGCCAGTGGATATCGTAACATTATCATTTAGGGCACTAGGCACGATCCCAAGATCCCTGAAAAGGAATCTAGAAAAACTAGAGGCCTGAAGTAGCTCCAGGACTCATGGGGTGCAGAAGAGTGTGATCCTAGAAACGGCACACATAGTAAGAAAAGTGATGGACTCCTAAGGAGGCAGGATGCAACCCGGAACCCCACACTATAAATACCACCCAGTCGAATTGGAGGACTGTGATAGGCAAAAAAAAATAGATAAATAAATAAATAAATAAAAAAATAATAATAATAATGTTGTAAAGGGTCCACAATAATACAAAGTGTTAAGAGTCCGTGTATAATTTTTAAGACTTTACAGAAAGCTTTCGAACCCTTCCCTGGGTTCATCTTCAGTCCAAATGAACAATTAGTTACAACATGTACAGAGGTAAATTTAAAAAACAAGAGTCGTTGAGGATCGTTGACACCGGTCGTTAGCTCGTTAATGGGTCAAGTGAAGAAGAAAGAGGGTAGTTAGCTCCAACTAGGTGATTTCCTCTCCCCTATCAATCCTTCTGGCTGCAATCACCTGGCCCATTAACGAGCTAACGACCGTTGCCGACGTTTTCTTCAACGACTCTTGTTTTTTTAAATTAACCTCTGTACATGCTGTAACTAATATTTCATTTGGACTGAAAATGAACCCAGGGAAGGGTTCGAAAGCTTTCTGTAAAGTCTTGAAAATTATACACGGACTCTTAACACTTTGTATTATTGTGGACCCTTTACAACATTATATATACTCTCGCGATAGAGAGTTTTTCATTAATGATAATTGATGATAAAACTAATAATAATTAATAATAATAATAATAAACTAATTAAATAATTAAATATTATACCTAATAATAAAAATGTAACAATTAATTAATTAATTATTATTTAATTTGTTAGTAGTAATAATAAAAAAAAATAATAATAATAATAATAAGAATATCATCATACTAATAATAATCATACTCTACTAACTCATCTCATAATCATAATCCTGTTCCTTTATTATTATTATTCTCCATTCCTAATAACCTTTCCGTCCTAGCTTGACTTACGGGCCCAGTACTCCTGCACTGACCATGGGCATATTTTGGACTCTGACGGGTAAAGTTTTCGAGAAAGTGCGTCATTTAAAAAAGCACTTATTTGCAGTTATGCCACAATAAAAATAATATAAAAAGTAATCGTTTTTTTATTGCTATCCTAAATCTTCCACCTTCGGTACTAACAGACCAGGAAATACCAAAATTCAATGTTAAACCATGAATTTTAGATATAAAACGTGTTTCCCTAAAATTAAGGTGCGTCTTATATATATTGAAATTGTTTTCATCGGCGCGGCGTTATGTAAGTTATTATGCAGCTACTGAATAAAGAAAAAGCGTTCCGTCACGGGGAATCCATACAACTTTCAACAGACAGATTACAAGCAGTGATATTAATCATTACAGAAGAAACCATTTCATTTTTAGGACAGTCGGCGCGTTTACCGCAATGCGATTGGCTGGTGGGCCGACTGTGTGCACCAATCAGGAGAGAGTTAATCTATGCATCTCCTTACAGTCAGGGTAAAGGGAGGGAGCGTTTCCTCTACGGTTTATTCTTGCTGCAGTTACGAAGGCAGACCGTACCTAGGGATCAGCGGATCTTAAACCTCTTCTACAGCGACTCCACAACTCAGGACAGTCGCTATTACCGTAGTTCGCCAATATCGTTCGTCACGCCAGGATCCATTCACTACAAGGCATCTCCTCCAAGACATACTTCACCCGCATTCATAGATACAGCAGGAACCCTAATTATGCAGGCGTTCTGTGAGCACAGCCCAAGAGCAGACATCAAATTCTAGTAGCCCAATATTCAAGACGAGCAATCACGCAGCGACAACTGCCATGAAGATAAGCAAGGCACTACTCTGCTTCCTCATCGTCCTCGAAAACGTCACCAATGTTAAAACTAATGAGAGAAATCGCGAGAGGAGAGCTCTTCCAGCCGACATCATGAACCAACTGGTCGCAGGTCCTTTGAGAGGAAAAGCCGTGACTCTCGTTCTAAAAGCGACGGCAGAACAGGATGAATTCATCAGAAACATACAGGGGCCCTTCACCCTTCTGCGACTGCCTTCGGAGATGCCCGGCGGATTATTTGGGCTGACGAATGTCACGGGAGGTCCTGGTGATCTTATACGTGAACTCTCTCTCCGTCCAAGTTAGTGATCTTATTCCATCATTGACGTTCCTTAAGTCAATGCCTATTTCTCTGATCTCCTCAAAATATTATAGTATTCTGACGCGTCCGCTGTCTAAAGGGTTCAAACTGCTGACCATGTTGTTTAGAAGATTTTGCTAAAATGGTCCACAATTCATTCTGTTTTACAAATACGTTCATTCGAGGCCATAACAGATCTTTAAATGAATCATGGAAATACCCTGTTAAATGTAAAAAATAAACAAATAACTCAAAACCAGTTAAAACCTTGCTTGAAGGTACAAAGAAGTTATCACTGATAATATAATTTATGTATTCCTAAGACGAACAAATATTACTTCAAAACCATCTGAGCTACATAATCGTCTTTGTCAACAGCTTGCGAGTATATTTACATAGATATCCACACATACTATAGCTCTCTATAAAAAAAAAAAATTTCCCTCTTCCAGGCGTGGTCGTGATGATTCTGGACGTCGACGACCCCTTCTGGTGGCCCCTCTTCTTCCCTCCGGACGAATGGGAGGTCAGTACCGTCGTGTTCATATCCAGTTCACCTTCCTATTCCCAGGAAATTTACTTCAAATCACCACTGATGCAGAGGCCCTCCTCCGCCGTCCTTCTCTGCCCCGGAGGAACCTCCAGCGATTCGTCGACGTCTCCCTTAGAAGTGTGGAGTTGGACGTCCTTCGCAGGAAGGACTAACATCCTCTACAGGGGAATCTGGAATCCAGAGACCTTCCAGTCTTGGGACCAACTCTTCGTCGACGATTTCAGGGACGCCAGCAGGAGAGAGGGGCCTTTTGCTACCCTTTCACAGATCGGTGCCACCAACCCTTACGCCCTTGGAGATGGGCGTAACCCTTCACGTTCCGACCACTACGTCACAGATGCAAAGGAAGGTAAGATTTCTAGTTATTCTGCTCACCTTTAACGCATCCTAAAATGGCACTATTCTGGTCTCCTTCAATGTTTTGTAAAAATAGCATTATTCTGCTTTCTTTCCATGTCTCCAAAAAACCACATTATATCAAAGAACATCATAAAATACGAAACATTCTGAAAGTATAACCTCTGGTGTAATTTTAATCTAACGGCAACTGTTACAAGATGGGGATGTGATATTTGAAAGTAGAAATAAAGACATTGCAATTACCTATTCTTTTGCATTCTTGCCGTTACAAAAACCAAAGCTTAATTCCTAGTTTAAAGAATAGCTTCAAGTCATGAGCGTACCTATATGCATATACATGGCAAGTTATTACTTATTTCCCATTCAGCATTTTTGTACTTGTAGATATTAAGCCAAAAATAACACATTAGACTCAAATTGAATGCCGGAAGGCATTGAAATCTATATTATGATAATTCGCTATATGTGGTGATATATTTGTATCTAAATTAATACAATGCGCTATTTGTGGTGATATGTTTGTATGGGTGTGTATTTCCCACGCATATATACCAAATATACATATTTATAAATATAAATACATGTGTATCAGTATATATATATATATATATATATATATATATATATATATATATATATATATATATATATATATATATATATATATATATATATACATATATATGAGAGCATATTTACTCTACAAATTACATTCTTTATCTTTTGATACATCCACACAGAAGTCCAGTACTTTCAACAGAGAAGACTCCTCATGACAAGAAGTAACCAAAAAGGCAGCATTATACCTCTCATCGGGGGCGAAGGCTCCCCTACGGAAAGGTACGATTAAAAAAATGGGGGGGGGGGGGGGGGGGGGGGGGAGAGTCCAGACGCTGCTCTGAAATATGCAAAATAGTTATTGCATCTGTGTGTGTATGTTTGTGTGTTAATATTAATATGACCAGTGCTTAGAAACGCTCCCCCAAACCCTCTAAAAAGTACAAGACACAATACAGTAACATAAACAAAATAATATAGGTTTTGTCAAATCCATATTTTTGGGGGGATTTCTCGAAACACTGCCAGCGATAACACAAGACTTTCTTCGCTTTTTTAACAGGACCTACTACAGGCGGCGCCTTCCTTAACGACCAGTAACCAAACAGCTGCTGCTGCTGCTGGATGTCTGCCCTTCGTCGTGGCTCAAGTAAGACCAAAAACATTACAACTGAGGTTTCATATGAAATCTTGAAGAAAATATCTACTTATAGCAACGTTTCGAAACTTTTTCCTATTGCCAGATAACTATAATCAATCAACTTTACGTCCGAATGGCTACTACGCTTGCTTTATCGCCAGGAACTGTAATAACTACAGTATAACAAAACATTTTTAACAAATACAAACTCGCATATATTTTTGTTTACATTGTAACATTCTTTACAATTGTATTTCATTTGTGTCTCAACAAAGACAGAATATAGGCAAAAGTCCTTGGTATGGACTCACTTCCCTATTCAAAATTTCTTAAGATAATTGGCCTTTTAGATAATATATATATATATATAAAAGGTATTTTATAGTATATATATATATATAATTATATATAGATATATATTATATATATTATATCTATATATATTTATATATATGTGTGTGTATATTCTAACTAAATCCCTTCGTATTTTCTTTTTCCCTAAAATCAGTAGATGCAGTTCCCTTTCTTTCCCTGTCTCAAATTGAAGCACTTCTCTTTTTCCTGTTCACAGTGGGACCCCTTCGTTTCGTTCCGGAACTACACCCCACCCTACGTCGTCCACGGCGCTACCATCGACTTGGTGAATATCATTGCGAAACATCTTGGTATATGGTAAGTTTGTTGAAACGTATTATTTTCATTAACAAATGACAAGACAAGAAGATTTGAGCCTTTTCGTTCTGTAATATTCATTATGATCATTAGCATTTTAACTTTGCTCTATTGACTAATTTACTAACTACTTCCACACATGAGAATCTATGATGTTTCCTGTCATGGAATGACCCATTTGCTCACTAATTTGGAAACTCCCCTCTATTTTACCCATCTTCACTTGCATGACCTGTTTGCTCACTTATAGCTAATCGGGAAATGCCCCTCTATCTTACAAGTCTTCACTGGATTGACCTGTTTGGTCACTTCTAACTAATCTAGAAATGCTCCTCTACCTTAAGAGTCTTCACTGGATTGACCTGTTTGCTCACATATAACTAATCTGAAAATGCCCATCTATCTTACGAGTCTTCACTGGAATGTCCTGTTTGCTTACTTATAACTAATCTGGAAACGCCCCTCTATCTTACGAATCTTCGCAGTTACAGGTTGGTCCGAGCCAAGGACAACGACTGGGGTACAGTATTCCCTAACGGGACGTGGACAGGATCTTTGGGACTCCTTAATCGCGGGGTAAGTAATGAGGGCTCTTTTGAAACCTGATCGATCAGTTAATATTAAACCTTTGGGCAAAGTGAAAATAAGTGTAACTGAATAAGAAGTATGTTAGGAGTGATGTCACCAAATCAAATACGTAGTTGAACGGAGCGCACAAAAATTGACTGATTGGTACCTGTTCCCTGCCATTGTCCAAGATGCCAGACACTGACATACATTTGCAAAAAGATGATTGGATCATTCAAGAGAGATCTGATTAACATTACATTGATGTAGAGGCTTTATATAATAATCAAAATACGTCTTACAAGACTATACACAACGTAAATCGCATATCATATCCTTGAGTTTCTTGATTTACAATTAAGTCTATTCAAATCACTGCATTATAAAGGTATTTAAGAACAACGGGGGCAGTTTCCTTAAATAATGAGACAAGTGGGAAACACATGCTTTGCAGAATACACTGAAATTCACTGATATTTAGTAACATTTCAGGAAGTGGTCATGTCTGTTATTCCCTACTCTATGTCTTTGCAACGAGCCACAGCCGTGGATTTCAGCGAGCCCGTCTACATGGACGAGTTAACTGTCGCCTACCAAAAACACCAGCTTCAGTTAGACATGGCTGCTTTCATTAAGCCATACACATTGAAGGTAAGTTAATACTTCACACTAAAAGAAGTTTCCTTTTTTAGTAAAAATACAATACAAAAAAGACCAAAAATCATTGCCCCGATGGCCCAGTCTGGCCTAGGCGTGACTGGGCCAAGATGAAGAAGAACAGGGACTATCAAAGGTCTGGCAAAGCAGTCACTGGATAAAGCAATGTTAGGAATATTATAAGTGCCAAGTTGCAACAAAGTCACATTACCATTAACAGTTGTCTTTTCCTTTTCATTTCCAGCAGTTATCAATGTCAATATAATTATAAGATTAGAGCTCGATTTACTTACCACGGATTCCATTTTTTTTAATAAAAGAACTCCATTCCCCTAAATTCCCCCAATTCATTTTTATGGCTTTTAACTACTCTTCAAATACTAGTATGTAAATGAAAAACTTTGGGTGTTTTTTTTTAAATTATTTATTTATATTTTGGCTTTAATTCTCCAACCTATGGCATTTCCCAACTTTCACATTTGATAAATCTATATCTTTTAAAACTGCTTTGTTAGTTAAAAATCCTTGCCCCTTATTACCATGACTGTGTGTTGGCGATAAACAATTATCCTAAGGAATAAAATAGGTCTGCAAACGTATACTTCAGTACAGTCTAATTATTTCAGTCCATAAATTAATAATCTATAATGCCGTCTATGCACATAACCATTCCTCAAGTACTCTTATGTAATGCGTTCATTACAAAATAAATATAAAGTTATACCAAGTAACAAGTCTTGCAAGCATTATTCTCCACACAAAATAAATAAATAAATAAACAAAATACAAAAATCATAAACCAATTCTAAATACGAATACAAAGCAACAAACATTGTCCAAGCACAAGAAACGGAATATTAAAATGGGGAGTTCAAATGGGAAATTGTCTAATGTAAGGCCTCTCTCTGTGTAATTTCAGAATGACCACTCAGCAAATTTGCATTGAGGTATAAATTTGTTCCTTACGTGTGTCGAAAACCTTAGAAGTATTGCTCTTCTTGGTTAAAACCGTTACAATGATGAACGTGAGCTCCAAGATAAAGAACTTTCTTCATTCTCCCAGAAGAGCATACAGACCTGCTTCTTAACCGACGTTTCCCAGAGAGCCGTCACACAAAATAAAAGATACCTCGAACTTTCCCGAAAACTGTAAAAAGAGCTAATACTGTCTTGTTTTTCTTTCAGACGTGGATGTGTATCATTGGTAGTTTGCTGGTTATAACACCCACCATGATCTTCTTAAGGCTATTTCAACACAATGACTCAAGGTGAGCCCGCATGAACTAGGTCTGATCTTGTAAAATGACCTATGGCTTTCAATATATACTGAAAACGCGACTTGAGACAACAAATGTCTATTGGGTTTTATAAAAGTTTTTATTAATGTTTTGATTTATTTCCCGTCTGGAAAAGGAATCCTAACGCGAGACAAATACGATTCAGTCCCACCATGTGGCCGCTATGCTGCCTGATCGATCAGGGTAGGTTTATTTTAATTTCAGTGCTGTAACATCGTTGTAAATAGGGCATTGATACCATGAAAAAGAACATTTCTGATTTCGACAGCATCTATTCTGATTATATTCAAAGTTAAACATTTCCATGAATTAACCTAGGGACGCTGATTCTGCTGTATGTACAGTACCCAGTTTAAGCTTGAAACAACACGTAGGCACATAATAATGACCCCAATTATAAGACACCAAGTGAATAATAATAATAATAATAATAATAATAATAATAATAATAAACTGCTTAAATTTCCAACTACTTTTCTCCAGCATCAATCTGGGAGCCAAAGCGCAACCCTTCGCGAGTGGCTGGGTGTTTTTGGGTGCTCATGGCATTCATTGTATCTTGCATCTACCGCTCCACCCTCTTCGCCATGCTAATAACACCCAAAGTGCAACTGCCGTTCAATTCATTTGAAGAACTTGCAAAGACGGACATTGTAGTGTGGGCACCTACTGGCAGTCGATTCCAGGATGCTGTGGAGGTGAGTACTCTGCGTGAATGTTTAAATCTAAATATGCCATGACCACACTAATAAGACATTTCGGGCTGAAAATATGAAACAAGGGGAGGCAGTATTTAAAGGTCTTCAGAACACAACTAACTGAAATGTCTCATTGGATCTTTCCACTCTTTAACAAAGCCCAACAGCTCAATCTAAAATGTACAACAGACCTAAAAAACAAGGTTAGGAATGTTCAACCTAATATACTACTTCTAAGAAAAATTACAATAACTGGTGAACCAGCCATGAGAGGTTACAAATTTATGATATGGCAGCTAATTCACCTATTACCAGCTCAGCTCAGTTTCATCCACGAAACCCCACCTCAGAACCAGAGCATTCATCAAATCTCTTATGTAAAGTGAAAAAACCAAATGACCACCAATCTTTTTTTGTACAAAGGATAGTCTCCAAGTCTAGTAGAGTTTCCTTAGTTGTCTCCTTCAGGATTCAGATCAGATCAGTCTTAATTTCAGTGTTTGGTATTATAATGTCCAGATTTAGCCTGAACAGACTACAGACTTTTGGTGCAGTGTTTCTGTGATTACCACCATTTGGGATTTTGAACCTTAATTGGGAATGTAATCTGTCAAGATTATACATTCTGAATCATGGTTCCGTGTATCAACATCTTGATTTAAAAATGTTCTGGAGTCAGTGTTAAAGATGCCAACGTCCCTGGCAATGGCTTCTGGGATTCTAGCCATTTGTGGCTCGAATTTTCCGATTTGCAATTGTTAGGAATTTTAACCCGGGTTATATCATTCCGAGCTATTAACGTCAGGCCAAGTCTAAAAGTTACTTGATTCATAACCCAAAGCAACTTGAGGTGAAGTGCAAAAATGATCTAGAAATAATTTCAAAATAATTAAGTAGTGAAATTCTGTTGTCATATATTTATTTTAAAGTAGCTGTCAAAGGTGCATCACATGCCATGACCAGAGATGATGAGTTACAAGCCACCATAATGTATATGCGGTTTTTAATTTCTTAAGGTAGTTGTTTTTAAACATGGTGACACCCAGCTTTATGCATCTTCACTGTATAATGGGATCCTAAATTGTACAGTGATGCTAGTGTCAAATTAGGTCACAAAATTATCAATGCAAGGATACAGAAAATAGTAGGATCTACTCAAGGGACTCAGGCTGAGTTATCTCCCATTTCATTTCCCTTCCATGAAAATGCACCAGTACATGTTAAGTAATTTCTCATAAAAATACACAACCTCTATACTTGTGTGAACGATGGGGGAAAAAATAGGAGCTAATAGAGTAATTCGAGTCTCAAATTAAATTTCTCTCGATTCCCTTTTCAGTATGAAAGCAAAACACAACAAGCGCATCTCTTTTGAACTTATCTTCCGACAGGGCGCTCCAAAAGGGTCTACACTAGCACGAATCAAGAAAAACATGGTTTACTCAAGCAACTCTATAGAAGGAACTGAATTATACATCCAAGGAAAATGGGGTTTGGTACAACCAGGCAAACGCTCATATATCGGCTCCACGAGGATTTTACAAATGTGAGTACTAACGGAATACTTTCTAAATTTCCAGGATCACAAACCCTACTTAAAAATGTGACTCAGTGACAGACAAGAGTAGCTACTCTTGATTTGTTGGTGAGTAATGAGCCTGATTATCTACTTGTAAACTTAATCTTGGTGCAGATATTCAGAACAAGAAATGGACTGGAGAAAAGACAAGCATTGGTAGAAAGTGCTTTAGAAAACTGAACTTTGCCTTAGATGTGTCAAACAACTTTGTCCAGGTGAACCTGGACCCCTGACCAGAACCGGTTCATAAAAAATCCAACTGATGAGTCTTAGATGGTTTCAAAACCATGGAAAATCTTGGTCTAGACCCAAATTACCAATAAAATTAAAGGGTAGTATAGTATATATATATATATAATATATATATATATATATATATATACTATATATATATTATATATAGTTAAATATAATATGTGTGTGTGTAATATAGTAAGTTTACTGTATTCACCCTTACATAAGGAAAAATAGATAGCAGGACACATATAAACTGGAGTGTAATCACGGCCTGTTTTTGACAAACTATAATTTACTTTCGTATTACGGCTCTTTTCTAAAAATGCACTATAT
>NC_061094.1:70920237-70930237 GCF_015104395.2 Macrobrachium nipponense
TGCACTATATACAATATATATATATATATATATATATATATATATATATATATATAATAATAATAATAATAATAATAATAATATAATAATAATAATAATAATAATAATTAATAAATAATAATAATTTAATAATAATTATAAATTCTTCAGCATCATGGATAACTGAATTGTGATCTACTTGCTTTCTGGACAACAGGCAAACTAGGCGGCTTTATGTCAATATGCATATCCTTTGGAGAGTTTTATATCTTAAATTGGATGCTTCATTTTACAGTTTGTATTACTTCTTTTATTTATCTAGTTGTCAATTACAGCATGGGTACTGTAGGCAGTACATAATGGACGATGGTGTGTTCAAACCAACTCCCCTAAGCCTCGCCTTTCCCAAAGGATCAACTTTGAAGCCTACAGTCGACAGGATGTGAGTAGACATTTTACAATTTAGATTAAAAAAGCTGTGCTAAGACACGACGGAATGGATTGTTGGTACAGAAATTTTAACAAGCCAGGATTTTATTTGCCCACCCAAATATGGGTTCCATTGTGATGTCAAAACAAAACAAAATTTGTTCTAAAGCCATTTCCCCAACTCTGACCTGAATTCAATGCATCTGCTTACAGATTAATTAAGGTCAATACTTCTATGTTCAAACAATACTGCTACATGATCAAACGATCATCGTGAACTGAAGCAATAATAGGAAGAGTGTACAAAGCTTCAGGTGATAAACATTTCTCTACTTAATCTTTCAAATCAGCTTCAGTAGCTCCATAACAGCCAAGGTTTTCTAACAGACCTATTGTTGCCTTCTAGGATCAGAACTCTGAAATAGTTTGGAATCAAATCTCCTACATAACAGCCAAAGTTTTCTAACAAAACAATTTTCTTCCAGGATCAGAAATCTTAAAGAGTTTGGAATGAAATCTGCTACATAACAGCCATGGTTTTCTAACAAAACAATTTCCTTCCAGGATCAGAAATCTGAAAGAATCTGGAATCAAATCTGCTACATAACACCAAGGGTTTCTAACAGACCTATTGTTTCCTTCCAGGATCAGAAATCTGAAAGAATCTGGAATCATTGAGCACCTTTACAAGCAGCGTGTGTTCAATGCTACTTCTTGTCTACATGCAACTGCTTCAGGATTCACAGATGTGGCCAGACCCCTCTTTCTTTATAACTTCTATGGGGTGTTCTCTGTTTACATGGGAGGTATGTGAGCAGTCTATCAATTTGACATTTCCAGTTATGAAGACATGGTTTTTAATGCCCCTTCAACACTGTTAATATACAAGACCAACTGAGAACTTGCTTTAAAAATACTTTAGTACTTTCCACAGTTTGTTACACTTGGTCATTATGTTAGAGACAGTAATGAATAAACTTATGGAAACAAAATATTATCAATCAGTAATGCTAGATAATCAAGTAATAACCAACCACCTTTCGTCGACAGGAGTGGTCATAGGCAGCATGGCCTTTCTGCTGGAGATCTCAACAAAGGCAAATTTCACAAGGAACCTCTGATACAAGATGTGAGCGTATTTCTAAGAAGGATGAGAAAACGTTCGCAATACATATTCAATCGAGAAGACTAGAATTTGATGGGCAATAATTCATGTATCAAAATGGGCTATTTGAAGTTTGAGCATTACTGTACTATCTTATTGAGTTAAATAAAATCAATAAAAGTGACGAATCCATTGTTGAACATTCACTTCTTTCAAATTCTTATATGTATATATATATGTATATATATATGTATATATATATATATATATATATATATATATATATATATATATATATATATATATATATATATATATGAATATATTTTTACTGTTATACAACAGTATAATATGAAGATAAAAGACCCATAAAACACTATTTTAACGTTGCAATCATATATTTCGAGCACATCCTTTTGTTATCCTGATCACTGGTAAAAATAGAACATAGGATGTTTTTTGTATATATACTCTTGTAAGACAGCCTATGTCCATATTTTACCAGTGATCGGGAGCACAGAAGGAAGTGCTCGAAATATATGGTTGCAACGTAAATAGTGTTTATGGGCCTATTATCTTCATATTATACTGTTGTATAACAGTAAAAAATACATTCATATATATATATATATATATATATATTATATATATATATATATATATATTATATATATAGGATATATATATATAATAATATATAATATCAATGCGAGGGTGGACCAGGGAAACCAATTTATTCCAGCATATTTCTTTATTTCCGACGTTTCGTAATAATTTCTTTATTAACATCATCAGGGATCTGTTGAATAATGAATAAATGACTAAAAAAGTTACTGTAAAAACTTAAAATTTCATAATAAAATTGAAATTCAATACATTACAGCTAAAAAAAAACACACACACACAAAAGAACCAAAGGTCGCTGACCAACCTTATGTGGAGAGAACAAAAGACAAAATGCTTACAAAGAAAGTTAATTTTTGGAAAGTTGAGTAGAGGAGGTTTGGGTATTTAACTGTGGGATTAGTTGTTTAATAAACAATGACTCAAGTATAGGCAATTCGTGAGGATTAGCTGTTTGGCCTATTATACTAAAATCACTTCTTTCTATGTAAATTTTACAGATTTTGGAATGAGCTCTGATATTAGAATGTTCTGGGTTGGAGATCCTACAACCAGTACGAAAGCTAATTCCCCGATGGGAGTTGATACTGACCCTCAGTAACCTCCTCGTGGATCCGACATATGTCCCTGAGTTACACCTATGGCAAGTATACTTATACACCACGTTAGAGGACAAAAAAAGGGCTTAATCGATCCTTATGGTTAAAAAATGAACCAATTGTTAACAGATTTTTGGGAATTAATTTTAAATTGATCGCACCATAGTGATTATTGATAATTTGTAAAAAAACGTTTTCTAAAAGAATCATCGTGTAAAAAGGGAAATTTGGCGTAAACGTTTAACTTGGGTACTGTTGGAGGTTTCATGACATTAGTGAATTGTTTGTTAAGAAATATGCGGAGTTGTTTAAAAAATAAGCAACGGGGGAAGCAGTTATTCATAAAATATTCAGAGAGAAAATTAATTTCCTGGTGAAAGGAATGCCAGTTCGACGTAAGTAAAAAAGCCCTGTGGAGGAGAATAAATACAGAATTAAGTTTAAAATTGTAAAAAAATAAGAGCTGTAGTAGTTGCATCCTAAGCCAATAAACGTCTTTTTCCTCAAGACAGAAGTATTAAAAGAATCATCATTTCTGGTAACAAGAACGTCTAAAAAAGGTAATTGATTGTGCACTTCTTTTTCCACAGTAAACCTAATGTTATCATGTATAGAATTG
This sequence comes from Macrobrachium nipponense, assembly GCF_015104395.2. Taxonomy (NCBI): domain Eukaryota; kingdom Metazoa; phylum Arthropoda; class Malacostraca; order Decapoda; family Palaemonidae; genus Macrobrachium; species Macrobrachium nipponense. The sequence goes on from NC_061094.1 coordinate 70,923,593, forward strand.
GCAAATGCTAAGAACGGGTCGATATCAAAATCATTTTTAAATAGGGCGAAGGTATCGTCAATATACCTAACATAAAAAAGCGGGTGAAACCTAAGGGGACATTCATCTAACATGCGCTCTTCCAGCAAGCACATGAAGATATTGGCAAACGTTGGACCCAAAGGGGAGCCCATGGCTACACCGTCCGTTTGTTTAAAAAGCTTGTCATCAACAATAAAGGCAGTGTTCCGCACTGCCAGCTCTAAGAAAGTCTTAAAAAGCGTTCGATTAAAATTGTTAAAAACAGTATCTGGTTCAGGAAAAAGTTTATTTATGCCAATATCTATGGTTTCCTCCACAGGGACATTAGTAAAAAGCGATTCTACATCTAAACTAGCCATTTTAAGAACGGCGTCCTTTTGTAAGATTTTTTTCCTTAAAAGAATACGAATTGCTAAGAGTAAAATTATTTATAGTCAGAGGTTCTAGAATAGGTACCAGATATTTAGCTACTTTATAATTGGGTGTATTGTAGGATACTAAAATAGGTCTCATGGGTACATTAGGTTTATGTATTTTTGGGAGACCGTATAAGACTTCAAACGAAGATCCTGTGACAAACAAATCCTGGTTTGTATTATCATCAATGATTTTCTCTTTTTTTAAAGTACGTAAAAATCTATTAATTTTGTCCTCAATAACAATGATATTATAAAAATCAGGTGATCCAATTCAGTAAACTTACTTTGGTCTCTTAAGATAGTTAACATTTTTTCTCTATAGTCAGTTTTATCTAACAAAACAATTCCTTTTCCAGCCCAGAACATTCTAATATCAGAGCTCATTCGAAAGAAGTGATTTTAGTATAATAGGCCAAACAGCTAATCCTCACGAATTGCCTATACTCGAGTCATTGTTTATTAAACAACTAGTCCCACAGTTAAATACCCAAACTTCCTCTACTCAACTTTACTCAAGTTAACTTTCTTTGTAAGCATTTTGTCTTTTGTCTCCACATAAGGTTGGTCAGCGACCTTTGGTTCTTTTGTGTGTGTGTGTTTTTTTTGTTTTGTTTTTTTAGCTGTAATGTATTGAATTTCAATTTTCTTATGAAATTTTAAGTTTTTACAGTAACTTTTTTAGTAATCTATTCATTATTCAACAGATCCCTGATGATGTAATAAAGAAATTATTACGAAACGTCGGAAATAAAGAAATATGTTGGAATTAATTGGTTTCCCTGGTCCACCCTCGCACTGATGCGTCTTGCTGGCCGTTGCCTAGCCATAATAATATATATATATATATATATATATATATATATATATATATATATATATATATATATATATATCTGTGTGTGTGTGTAAAATCTTCTAATTTCTTTGAACTGAAAATTTCCCCTTATTACAAATATTTTCCTGATGAAGTTATCTACGTTTTCATTCTTTTGCATTTTCCATAAAACCTTTTCTGAACTTTTGTTGCGTCTTATGCCATTCAATACTGGACCAGAAGACCTCCACCAACAGGCGAGAATCTGAGACTCCGCAGGAATATCTTCGTCGGGCCGCATGCGTCATTCCAGTACTATGACGACGGAACTTATACTAAACATTACATGAGCGAAGATTAAATAACGGATGGCGAAAGACGTCAGTCACAGAAGTGACACCTCACGAATTTTTCAAGAGTCCGAGAGCAAGTTTTCGAGCGAGACTGACAGATGGTCCTTAAAGCGAAAGAGGAAAAAACCTGCTTTTCAATCACGCATGAATATGACGGAGCATTTCGTCATAAATATCAATTCGACGGGATGAAAGAGAACTCCAAAATAAAACTACATTTTAACTATGAAAAAATGGTAACATCTGATCTCCTTTTCTAGATTTTGATAAACAAGTCATGAAAAAATGCTAACATCTTATCTCGCCTTTTCTAGATTTTGATAATCAAGTCCTTACGTTCGATTAGATTATATCTATTTGTCGTTTTTTTTTATTGAATTGGCCTTTTGCTAGCACGGGCTCTTGCTCATAGAGCAGCCCGTAACTATTTTGTCACGAGTGGCAATTGTGCAAATGCGATAGGAGAGAGCAAAACTCAAATTTGTAGCGAACACGACAAATGATATTTTGATCCCGTTTATCAAATGTCCTTTGAAGAGGTTAGGGGTCAAAATCCCATGATGGACTCAGTGTGTGTGTGTGTGTGTGTACAAAACACACTCACACACACAATAAATTTCTTTGTTTCTGTGACCAAAGTATCTTTTGCTTGTTTATGAATGAGTTGAATATAAAATATAGCCCCCCCAAGGCCAAGCGATGGGACCTATGACGTCATTCAGCGCAGAAATGGAAATCAGACAGTAAAAGATTTGAAAGGTGTAACAGGAGGAAAACCTCAAAGCAGTTGCACTATGAAGCAAGTGTTAGGGGAGGGTGGAAAGTGAGATGGAAGCAAGAGAATAAGAAAGGAGGTACAGTAAAAGGAACGAAAGGGGTTGCAGCTAGGGGCCTAAGGAAGGAACAGTCAGCGAAAAGGGGAATGAAAAATGGTTGGGAAGAATGATCAACAGATCCACAAAATAAAGGAAAAATGAAGCACAAGGAGCTAAAGATGAACTAAGAAGTAACAGTTCAAGGAGTTGGACGGCGAGGATTAATGGAAGAAACCGGGAAAGGAGGTCAAGTAAAAGGCTAAGAAGTGGATGCAGTATTGGGCCAAAGGGACTATGCCAACACACTGTACTAACGCCTACAGTGCACCACTAGAGGACGTCGTTGCAAAGAATAGCAAAATAAGAAGTACCCTTGGTAACATCACCAATATCATGCCCACTTTTTACTTGATAGCTGGTTACCTCTCCACTCCAAGACCGTGGTAAATGAACTTGGCAGTAATTGGTTTTATCACTAGGCCACCACTCTTGGTAGAAAGAATGTTTTATATATATATATATATATATATATATATATATATATATATATATATATATATATATTATATATAATATTACCTTTGTGAGATAATCGGAATTTATTAAACTGAACTAACATGAAGGATCAAAAGTAGAAAAAAAAATAAAAATAAAAATAAAGAATACTTATTTTCGCTCTCGGTTCTTTCTGCTCTTGATTTCCTTAAAATCCTCAATTATTACAGCCAAATGATCCACTCAAATTTTAGCTGAAATGTCACAACGATTCAAGTGATATTTGGTTGTTGGAAGATTTCGACTTTTATGCCTAGTATGATCATTATTCTATTTTCTTTTTAACCTCATCTATAGTAAACTATACTTAGAGAGAGAGAGAGAGAGAGAGAGAGAGAGAGAGAGAGAGAGAGAGAGAGAGAGAATCTTTAGTGACTACATAAGAATACATCTAGATCTTAAAACAATGGAGATTTCCGTTCAAAACACCTTATCATTGTACAAACATCGACAGTGCTTTTATGCAGCTCCAAGTAACAACCACTACAATGATTGTGCAAACATCGACGGTGCTTTTATGGAGCACCAATTAACAACTGCTACCAGGGAGGAGCAACAACATAAAACAGACAACTCAAAACAAAAGAATTTTTGATAAATGGAACACCAACGACATTAACCCGAATAGACACGAAGATATATAAACTGCACAGTGAAAACTGCCTCGACCCATCTCACAAGGCATATGAAAAACGCGCAAATGTATCTTTCCTAAGAAGAGCAAAGAAATTTTCCAGCTCACAATCATACTGAACCAATTCTGACCTGACGGATTTTGTTGGTGTAATTCGCGTACTGGAATGGCACAACAACGGTCTCAGGAGCTATGTAGACACACACACACACACGAATGATGACGAATCCCCTTCAGGAACTTCTGTAAATAGCAGGAGTGATCAATGCAAACTTACAGCTGAATCCCTTTTAAGAACTCCTATAACAGCGTCCATCGGCGCTATCACTCGAAGTCGTTATTAGAAATCTAGGCGTCTAAGTTAAATATATCTTAGTTTTACCAGACCACTGAGCTGATGAACAGCTCTCCTAGGGCTGGCCCGAAAGATTAGATATTTTCACGGGGTTAGGAACCATATTGGTCATCTAGCAACGGCACCTATACAGCTTATTGTGAGATCCAAACCACATTATATCGAGAAATGAATTCCTATCACCAGAAATAAATTCTTCTGTTTCCGCGTTGGCATAGCCGAGAATCGAACTTCGGACCACCGGATGGGTAGCCAAGTGCAAAACCACTCTTCCAACGCGGAACTTTCTAGGCGTCTAAACGCAGGGGAAAATGCAACTTGGTAGAATGCCTCTGCTGGATGATTCTTTCGTAAATTCTTACGTGCAAAATGATATATCACACCTCTCGAAGAAATAGAGGAGCCAGCGACGACGACCGGCGACGCACAGAGACGTAGATGTCCGTCAGGAAGCTACGCGAGAAATATAATCTCTGGAAATAATCTCTGGGAAATATTCAAGAAAGCGTCTCGGAGATGAATGACAGACGATCAGGGCGACGACACAAAATAGAAATACGTTTCAGTCATCGATGAATAAGGACTGAAGCCTCTCTCGCCTGTAGAAGACGAAATTGTTTATTTATTTACATTTGCCTGTCACTTTTCTCTCTCTCTCTCTCTCTCTCTGCAGACCTGCTTCCATTTGGAACCCCCTTGGGTCTCAGTATAGTCGATTGACTCTGTCCTTAATTAAGGGGTTTCAGCAAAGGACAATTTGCCCGATTCCCATTCCTGTCATTTATTTTCTTATTTGGTACCCATTCCTATTATCTATTTTCTTATTTGGTACCCATTCCTATTATCTATTTCCTTATATGGTACCCATTCCTATGATCTATTTCCTTATTTGGCACCCATTCCTATGATCTATTTCCTTATTTGGCACCCATTCCTATGATCTATTTCCTTATTTGGCACCCATTCCTATTATCTATTTCCTTATTTTGCAACCATTCCTATTATATGTTCTATTTGTTACCATTCCTATAGCTATTTCCTTATTTGCTACCCATTCCTATTGATCTATTCCTTATTTGCCACCCATTCCTATGATCTATTTCCTTCCATTTAGTATTCTCTTCGTTTTATCTCTCTCTTTTCATCCTTTTTACACACGGACATTTTGTTCTTTGAAAACTTGCTTTATCTGATAATGGCCTTCCAATCTTTTTTCGTGAGAAGATTTACATATAATAATAATAATAATATAATAATAATAAAATAATAATAATAATAATAATAATAATAATAATAAAATAATAATAATAATAATAATGTTCTAAGGGGTCCACAATAATAAAATTAAATTATACACGAACTTTTAAAACATTTCTATTATTGTGTACCCCTTAGAACATTGTATATACTCTCGTGATAGAGAGATTTTCCAAAATAATAATAATAATAATAATAATAATAATAATAATAATAATAATAATAATAATAATAATAACGCAGAAGAGTGTGCTACTAGAAACAGCGCACTTAGTGGGAAAAGTGATAGACTTCTTAGGAGGCAGGATGCAACTCATAACCCAGCACTATACAAAAAACCAACCAGTCGAATAGGATAAATTAGAAAAAAATAACAAAAAATGGAAAAAACTAATACTAATAGATTATCATTATGATTAATATTATTAATATATAAATAAATAAATTCCTGTCTAGCTTGACTTACAAGCTCTTTATACATATACAATTACACTGACTATGGACAATAATTCTGTTTGTGATAGGTAACTTTTGATAAAAAAAAATATATATATTTCATTAACAAGGCATGTATTTTTTGCTATGCTTCTATAAGAATACTTAGAAAAAGACAATGTTTTTTATTGGTATCCTAAAAAATTTCCCTTCGGTACTGACAGACCAGGAAACACCAAAATTCAATGTTAACCATTAACTTTAGATATATACCTATGTTCCAAATATTAAGCGGCGTATGACCGAAAATTGTTGGTGTATAATCTGAATTCAAATAATTTTCACCTACACAGCATTATCTATGTTAATATTCAGCTCCTGAATAAAGAAAAAGCTTTCTGTCATCACGGGAACTCCGTACAACTTTCGGACAGACACCTTATCAGAAAAACCCTTTGCTTATTGAGGATAGTCAGTACTTTTTGCCACAACCTGATTGGCTGCTGGGCAGACTCCATGCACCAATCAGGATCGAGTTAATCTATGCATCTTCTTACGGTCGGGTAAAGGGAGGGAGCGTTTCCTCTACAGCTTTATTCTTGCTGCAGTCACGAAGGCAGACAGTACCTACCTGAAGAGCAGCGGATCTTAAACCACCTCTTCTACAGCGCTCAACAACTTAAGACAGTCGCTATTGCTTCACTTAGCTTTCATCTTTCATTAAGTCAGGATCCATTCGCTGTAAAAGCTTCTCTTCTGAGGCCTTCTACCCCAGCATTCAAAGAGACTGGAGGAACCCTAATTATGAAGCAGTTTTGTGAGAATAACGGCCCAAATAGCAGACATCTCATTCTAGACCAGTATTCAGCAGAATCGACTGAACAGCTCCAAAAGCCATGAAGATCAACAAATTACTTCTCTGCTTCTTCGTCAATCTTCGAAAATGTGGCGAACGTCAAGGCTTTTCAAAGAGGTTTATTCACGAGA
>NC_061094.1:70935237-70941940 GCF_015104395.2 Macrobrachium nipponense
AAAGATCCTCTGGGACTATGGTATCAGAACGGATAGGGTGATACGTGCAAAACAGACCAGACGTGACGTTGATTGACAAGGTCAAGAAGAAAGTATCACTCATTGATGTCGCAATACCATGGGACACCAGAGTTGAAGAGAAAGAGAGGGAAAAATTGGATAAGTATCAAGATCTGAAAATAGAAATAAGAAGGATATGGGATATGCAGTGGAAATCGTACCCATAATCATAGGAGCACTAGGCACGATCCAAAGATCCCTGAAAAGGAATCTAGAAAAACTAGAGGCTGAAGTAGCTCCAGGACTCATGCAGAAGAGTGTGATCCTAGAAACGGCACACATAGTAAGAAGAGTGATGGACTCCTAAGGAGGCAGGATGCAACCCGGAACCCCACACTATAAATACCACCCAGTCGAATTGGAGGACTGTGATAGAGCTAAAAAAAAAAAAAAAAAAAAAAAAATATATAATAATAATAATAATAATAATGCTCTGAGAAGTAACCTGGACACAGATAATACAGGAGTAAATATATATCCTTAATAAAAGAGTACCATCCACTGTGCACAGCAGTACATCTGAAGTAGTGCTAAACAAAGTAACATTTGCAAACAACGGACAGAACAGCAATAAGGAAAAATAACTAAATAAAATTGAATGAAAGAAGGGGCAAACAGCATTAGATGTTTGAATGTGCAGTGAGAAATAATCATCTAGATCCCAAGTATTACCTCGAAATAAAACACAGACATTGTAAAAGTTTATTATTATTATTATTATTATTTATTTTTTTATTTTTTTTTTTGCTCTATCAACAGTCCTCCAATTCGACTGGGTGGTATTTATTTATAGTATGGGGTTCCGGGTTGCATCCTGCCTCCTTAGGAGTCCATCACTTTTCTTACTGTGTGTGCCGTTTCTAGGATCATACTCTTCGTGCATGAGTCCTGGAGCTACTTCAACCTCTAGTTTTTCTAGATTCTTTTTCAGGGATATTATTATTATTATTATTATTATTATTATTATTATTATTATTATTATTATTATTATTATTATTATTATTCTAAGGGGTCCACAATAATAAAAAATGTTGCGAGTCCGTGTATAATTTTAACTCTTACAAAAGTTTTTTGTAAATAAAGAGTTTTAAGAATATGCTATGGACTTGCAATATTTTTATTATTGTGGACCCTAAGAATATTATATATACTCTCGCGATAGAGAGTTTTCCCACATTATCATTATTATTATTATTATTATTATTATTATTATTTTTTTTTTTTTTTTTTTTTTTTTTTTTTTTGCTCTATCACAGTCTTCCAATTCGACTGGGTGGTATTTATAGTGTGGGGTTCCGGGTTGCATCCTGGCCCTCCTTAGGAGTCCCATCACTTTTCTTACTATGTGCGCCGTTTCTAGGATCACATCTCTGCATGAGTCCTGGAGTTACCTCAGCGTCTAGTTTTTCTAGATTCCTTTTCAGGGATCTTAGGATCGTGCCTAGTGCTCCTATGATTATGGGTACGATTTCCACTGGCATATCCCATATTCTTCTTATTTTTATTTTCAGATCTTGATACTTATCCATTTTTTTCCTCTCTTTCTCTTCAACTCTGGTGTCCCACGGTATTGCGACATCAATGAGTGATACTTTCTTCTTGATTTGTCATCAACGTACGTCTGGTCTATTTGCACGTATCACTATCCTGTTCTGATACCATAGTCCCACAGGATCTTTGCCTGATCGTTTTCTATCACTCCCTCTGGTTGGTGCTCGTACCACTTATTATTACTGCAAGGTAGCTGATGTTTCTTGCACAGGCTCCAGTGGAGGGCTTTTGCCACTGAATCATGCCTCTTTTTGTACTGGTTCTGTGCAAGAGCCGGGCATTCGCTTGCTATGTGGTTTATGGTTTCATTTTTCGTATTGCACTTCCTGCATATGGGAGAGATGTTATTTCCGTCTATCGCTCTTTGAATATATCTGGTTCTTAGGGCCTGATCTTGTGCCGCTGTTATCATTCCTTCAGTTTCCTTCTTTAGCTCTCCCCTCTGTAGCCATTGCCATGTGTCATCGCTGGCTAGTTCTTTAGTCTGTCTCATGTATTGTCCGTGCATTATTAGTTATTATTATTATTATTATTATTATTATTATTATTATTATTATTATTATTATTATTATTATTATCATTATTATTATTATTATTATTATTATTATTATTATTATTATTATTCAGAAGATGAACCCTATTCATATGGAACAAGCCTACCCGGGTCATTAACTTTAAATTTAAGCTTCCAGAGACTTTGTTGCTCATTGGGAAGTGAGAGAAAGATACAGTAAACACAGAAAGAAGAGATCTCACTCTCTCTAAAAGAAAATGTAAGTGAGTACATTGATACGTAGATCAAAATGTATTAATATACGATCTAACGGCCACGTTTCAGAGTCGCAGACTAAATACAAAACTCACGGTGGAATTTTAGTTAGCGTTCCTAAAAAGAAAAAGTGGATTAAACCAAATCCCTTTGTATTATTTGACATTTTCTTTGTTACATAACGTCTCAGTTGGAGCTATTTCTATTCTTTTATTTTTTATTTTTCTTACTGTTTCAGTGGGACCCGTTCGTTGTAATACTGAACAGGAAGCCACCTTACATCTTCTATGGCAGTACCATCGACATGGTGAATATCATAGCGGAGCATCTTGGTATCTGGTAAGTTTGTTTGTGTACGATTTTCTATACTAATGCACTAGGCCAAGGATTGATGAGTGCCACTGACAGAAGAAGGATTTTTGAGTGCCACTGAATGAAGCAGGATTTATGAGTACCAATGAATGAAGCACGATTTTTGAGTGCCACTGAGTGAAGTACAATCAATGAATGCCACTGAATGAGGCAGGACTGATGAATGCCACTCATAAATTCAAATTTTGTTTTGAGCGTCTATTCTGTACATCCAGTACAATGTATACAATAAATTGCATCTTAGGATGAAAATAGTACATCTACTCTATTAATTCTGTATCATAATGTAATTAAATAAGACAAGAAGGGTATACAGTAACCAGCGAGACAAGAAGACTTCAGTTACATTTTTTGCTTAATATCAAATCAGTTCACTATTATTCAATTCCTTCGCTGCATTTGCTAACTTCTATTTCCACACATGAGAACTGACGATCTTGCAAATCTTCATCACAGCTACAGGTTGATTCGTCCCACCGACAACGACTGGGGCACAATGTTCCCCAACGGGACGTGGACGGGATCTGTGGGAATTCTCAATCGCAGAGTAAGTAAACTTTATTGCCGAGTTAACAACTGAAAATCTAATGAGAGAATAAGTGGTTAGTGAATGCGACTCACTAGAGAAACACCTCAGTTCCAAAGGTCCTTTGTTCCTCAAAGCCGTTAGACTGAGGATGTCGTGGAAACAAGAACTACAGTATTGGAAAAGAACTGAAATTCACAGACAGTTGCCGTTTCAGGAAGCGATCTGGTCCGTATTCCCCTACGGAGTGGTCCCTACACCACCGAACCAAAGGTGTGGACTTCAGCGTGCCAGTCTACATGGATGAGTTTACTATTGGCTACCATAAGTATCGGCTGCAATCAGATATGGCTGGATTCGTTAAGCCGTTCACCTTTCAGGTAGGGTTAAAACATGACCATGAAAGAAGAGTCGTATTTATGCCCATAATAATAATAATAATAATATAATAATAATAATAATAATAATAATAATAATAATAATAATATAATAATTTTTTTAACAGTATTTGCCTAAAAAGAGGGTCTTCTTTACCAATAAAATAATAATAATAATAATAATATAATAAAAAAATAATACTAATAATAAAATAAATAAATAAATAAAAAAACGGGCGGAAATTATTACCGTTGAGGGCCCAATCTAGCCTAAATTTGACTGGGTCCAAAATAATTATAAAAAACTATCAAGACTCGACAAACAGGGTTATATAAAACGAAGCAGAGAGAGAGAGAGAGAAGAGAGAGAGAGAGAGAGAGAGAGAGAGAGAGAGAGATAGAGAGAGAGACCAATAATGTCTAATGCCACAAATGAATATAATATTCAGGAAGTATATTAGTAAAAAAAAAAAAAAAAATTAACAATATACCATGCAATAAGTCATGCAAAAATTATTCTGCGACAAACAGACCTTTCGAAGACCAACCTTCAATTCGGATAAAAGCAGCAAGCATTGTCCAAACCCGAAAATAAATATATACAAATCTGCGGTTCGAATGGGTAGCTATAAAATGGAGGGGGACCATCTTTCTGTGTAATTTTAGCATAACCATTCAGAGAGGCTTAAGAGGATTTGCTCCCCTTAGTTAAAGCGTCACATTATTGAAAGTTTGCTAAAAGATAAATAGCTTTATTTATTCTCCCGAAAGACCTTCCTCACACACACTTCAAGATTTCGAGCGCTCGAGAATACTGTTACAGGCGCTGAAGCATGACACTCATCGCTGTTGTATCTTTGAGGTTCAAGACTATTTCCCATTTCTGTCTTTCAGACATGGATGTGCATCTTTGGAAGTCTGCTGATCATAAACGCCAGCCATGATCTTCCTGAGGTTATATCAACACGATGACTCCGGGTGAGTCCTTTATAAAACTGTAAATTAGAGACGCGACTTGAAGCAGCAAATGTTTACAAATGTTTATATAATTTTTATTTCAAGTTTTGTTGCCAATGTGTTTTTTAATGATTTCTTTCCTGTCGGACGCAGGAAATCCTACGCGAGAAAAATCGCATTCAGTCCCACTGTATGGCCGTTGTGCTGCCTGATCGATCAGGGTAAGTTTCCTTACTCTCAAGTCATGTAACTACTTCATTGCATTAGGAAATAATAATAATAATAATAATAATAATAATAATAATAATAATAATAATAATAATAATAATAAAAATAATAATAATAATAATAATAATAATAATAATAATTAATAATAATAATAACCTAGTTTCATCAGAGCATATTCTCATTACAGCCAAAACCATCCATGCATGAACAAGACTCAAGACGATGATTTTACTAAAATATAATGTGTTCAATTTACGTTTGCACTAATACGTATGCACATATTAGTGACCCAAAGTTACAAGCTACAGTTAATAAAATAATAATAATAATAATATAATAATAATAATAATAATAATAATATAATAAAAATAATAATAATAAGTGGGTAGGTCCGGTAAGCAGGGATTTTAAATTGGTCGTTGGATGGTGACGAAATCGGTCCCTGAGGCGTTGAGATCTTCTAGGTCATAATAATAATAATAATAATATAATATAATAATAATAATAATAAATAATAATAATAATAATAATTCAAAGAAAACTCACAATCACATGAGTCAATAACATGGAAAAGTAAATCCACAATTGTATGTCTGTTTGATTTTGTAATTTAAAATACAAAGCGGAAAGAGACTGGCTAGGAGGAAGTTGTAGACCATCGAAAGCTTTATGCTTTGTATTTTAAATTACAAAACAAAATCAAAGAGACATACTATTGTGGATTTACTTTTCAAATAATAATAATAATATAGTTCTTTTCGACAGCATCCATCTGGGAGCCAAAACACGACCCTTCGCGAATGGCTGGCTGTTTGTGGGAGCTCATGGGGTTCATTCTGTCCTGCGTCTACCGTTCCACCCTCATGGCCATGTTGATAGCCCCCAAAGTGCAACTGCCGTTCAATTCAGTCGAAGAACTTGCAAAAACGAACATACCAATATGGGCACCTATTGGCGGCCTAGTCCAGGACTCTGTGGAGGTGAGTACTCTGCATGAAAACGTTTAATCAAATCCGAATATGTGACACAAGAGGAATCAGTGCGTATTCAAAAATCTTAAGAACGCAGTTCACTGAAATGTCTAAACCGATCTTTCCAATCTTTAACAAGACCCCAACAGCACAATCTGATATGCTCGGCAAAACCTAAGAAATAAATCAGAAATGGTCAACCCAATATATACTCAAAAAAAAAAAAAAAAAAAAAAAAAAAAAAAGGCTTTGTGAAACTTATGGTCTGGCAACTTCTTCTCTACTCATAAGCTCAGGGTCCATCGACTATTCGCTGAAAACCCCACCCCAAAAACCCCCTAAGGCATTTTCAAACTTCTTTATCTACAGTGAAAAACCCAAATGGGAACCAATGTCTTTTTATGCTTTTATTTTACACTTTTTAGTTTTGACAGGAATTGTAACTGGCTCATGACTGTAGCTAATGAAATTGATATCCTGTCGAGACAAAGGTTTGAAAAATCGGTAGTTATAGACTGAATCAAAGTTCTGAAAAATCTGAAGAGTTTCATACAAATCCTGGGATACTGGGAGAGGTCACTAGAGGTCACTGTTGACCTACAGATTATGTAAGGTTGTAGTGTCAACGGGCTTGAGTAACCATTCAAAATTCCAGGTCCATCGGACGAAAGGGAACAGGTCGAGAATTGAGTTACGAGATTTGAACAAGACAGAATGACAAATAGCAAGCTAAATAAAAAAGGCATAAAAAAATATCAATGCAAGGGCTACAGAAAATAAGGCTACACTTCTCTGACCAGTCCCCAAGAGACTCAGAATTTCCTTCCTGTGAAAAAAGCACCTGTAAATGTCATTATTCATGTAAATATACGATTTCTATATTGATGTGAAA
>NC_061094.1:70942440-70954940 GCF_015104395.2 Macrobrachium nipponense
TTTCACATCAATATGGAAATCGTATATTTACATGAATAATGACATTTACAGGTGCTTTTTTCACAGGAAGGAAATTCTGAGTCTCTTGGGGACTGGTCAGAGAAGTGTAGCCTTATTTTCGGTAGCTCTTGCATTGATATTTTTTTATGCATTTTTATTTAGCTTGCTTTTTTGTCTGTCTGTCTCGTTCAAATCTCGTAACTCAATTCTCGACCTGTCCCTTTCGTCCGATGGACCTGGAATTTTGAATGGTTACTCAAGCCCGTTGACACTACAACCTTACATAATCTGTAGGTCAGCAGTGACCTCTAGTGACCTCTCCCAGTATCCCAGGATTTGTATGAAACTCTTCAGATTTTTCAGAACTTTGATTCAGTCTATAACTACCGATTTTTCAAACCTTTTTCTCGAGAGGATATCAATTTCGTTGGGTACAATCATGAGCCAGTTACGATTCCTGTCAAAACTAAAAAGTGTAAAATAAAAGCACAAAAAGCCATTGGTCCTCACTTGGTTTTTTCACTGTAGATAAAGAAGTTTGAAAATGCCTTATTTTTGGGGTGGGTTTTCAGCGAACAGTCGATGGACCTGAGCTTATAAGTAGAGAAGAAGTTGCCATACCACAAGTTTCACAAGTTACTGTGTGTGTGTGTGTGTGTGTGTGTGTGTGTGTGTTTTTTAAGAAGTATATTGGGTTGACCATTTCTGATTTTTTTCTTAGGCTTTGCCGAGCATATCAGATTGTGCTTTGTTAAAGATTGGAAAGATCGGATTAGACATTTCAGTAAATTGCGTTCGTAAGTTATTAAGACTTTTGAATACGTACTGACTCCCCTGGTTTCATATGTTAGACCTAAAATGTTTTATTAGTGTGGTTCATAGCGTATTTGAATTTAATTAAACGTACTCACCTCCACAGAGTCCTGGACTAGGCCGCCAATAGGTGACCATATTGGTATGTTCGTTTTTGCAAGTTCTTCGACTGAATTGAACGGCAGTTGGACTTTGGGGGCAATCAACAACGCTATGAGGGTTGAACGGTAGACGCAGGACAGAATGAATCCCATGATCTCCCACAAACACCCAGCCATTCGCGAAGGGTCGTGTTTTGGCTCCCAGATGGATGCTGTAGATAAAAAAAAACTATTATTATCATTATTGTTGGAAAAGTAAATCCACAATAGTATGTCTCTTTGATTTTGTAATATAAAATACAAAGCATAAACTTTCGATGATCTACACGTTCCTCCTTTTCAATCTCTTTCCGCTTTGTATTTTCAATTACAAAATCTAACTGACATACAATTGTGGATTTACTTTTCCATTTTATTGACTCGTGTGATTGTGAGTTTTCTTTGGATTATTATTATTATTTTATTATTATTATTATTATTATTATTATTATTATTATTATTATTATTATTTCCTAATGCAATGAAGTAGTTACACGACTTGATATTAAGGAAACTTACCCTGATCGATCAGGCAGCACAACGGCCATACAGTGGGACTGAATGCGATTTTTCTCGCGTTAGGATTCCTGCGTCCGACGGGAAAGAAATCATTAACACATTGGCAACAAAACCTTGAAATAAATTCTATAAACATTTGTAAACATTTGCTGCTTCAAGTCGCGTCTCTAATTTACAGTTTTATAAAGGGCTCACCCGGAGTCGTCGTGTTGATATAACCTCAGGAAGATCATGGCTGGCGTTATGATCAGCAGACTTCCAAAGATGCACATCCATGTCTGAAAGACAGAAATGGGAAATAGTCTTGACCCTCAAAGACACAGCAGCGATGAATGTCATGCTTCAGCGCCTGTGACAGTATTCTCGATCGCTCGATATCTTGAAGTGTGTGAGGAAGGTCTTTTTATTTATTATTATTATTATTATTATTATTATTATTATTATTATTATTATTATTATTATTATTATTATTAACCAAACAAAAAACTTCTTTCAGTTTTCTTCTGAATATTGAAAAGAAACCCACAAAATTACTGTCTAACGTGTTTACTCATAAGTATTTACATTTAATTTAACTCCACACTCGAGTACTTTCAGGCCCCATTTGTTGCCCTTTTTCTAGAGATGGCGTAGGTTGTCAGCCTGGGTCAAGGCCCAGCAGTCTTCTGGAACTTCTGTTGGCCCTTGACCCTGGCTGACAACCTACACATCTCTTTAGAAAGGGCAACAGATAGGGCCTAAAAGTACTCGAGTGTTGAGTAAAATAAAATGTAAATACTTATAAGTAAACACGTTTTACACAATAATTTTGTGGGTTTCTTTTCATTATTATTATTATTATTATTATTATTATTATTATTATTATTATTATTATTATTATTATTAGGAAGGAGGCCTTTTCTGAGGCAGTAGCATTGAATACTATGGCTGTTTCACGGCATTTAGTTTATATAGAAGATCTATATAAATTTAATGCCGTTGAAACAGCTATATTGTTATTATTTTATTATTATTATTATTATTATTATTATTATTATTATTATTTTATTATTATTATTATTATTATTATTATTATGGGTATAAATACGACTCTTCTTTCATGGTCATGTTTTAACCCTACCTGAAAGGTGAACGGCTTAACGAATCCAGCCATATCTGATTGCAGCCGATACTTATGGTAGCCAATAGTAAACTCGTCCATGTAGACTGGCACGCTGAAGTCCACACCTTTGGTTCGGTGCAGGGACACTCCGTAGGGGAATACGGACATGATCGCTTCCTGAAACGGCAAATGTCGGTGAATTTCAGTTCTCTCCTACTGAAGTTCTTGTTTCACGACATCTGCAGTCCAACGGCGTGAGGAACAAAGTTACTTACTCTGCGATTGAGAATTCCCACAGATCCAGTCCACGTCCCGTTGGGAACATTGTGCCCCAGTCGTTGTCGGTGGGACGAATCAACCTGTAGCTGTGATGAAGATTTGCAAGATCGTCAGTTCTCATGTGTGGAAATAGAAGTTAGCAAATTCACGAAGGAATTAAATAACAGTGAACTGATTTGATATTAAGCAAAAAAATGTAATTGAAGGCTTCTTGTCTCGCTGGTTACTGTATACCCTTCTTGCCTTATTTAATTACATTATGATACAGAATTAATAGAGTAGCTGTACGTATTTTCATCCTAAGATGCAATTTACTGTACACATTGTACTGGATGTACAGAATAGACGCTCAAAACAAAATTTAACTTACGAGTGCCACTCATAAATCCTGCTTCACTCAGTGGCACTCATCAGTCCTGCTTCATTCAGTGGCATTCATCATTCCTGCCTCATTCAATGGCACTCATAAATCCTGCTTTACTCAATGGCAATCATCATTCCTGCTTCATTCAGTGGCATTCATTAATTGTGCTTCATTCAGTGGCATTCATTAATTGTGCTTCATCAGTGGCATTCATTAATTGTGCTTTATTCAGTGGCATTCATTAATTGTGCTTTATTCAGTGGCACTCAACAATCATGCCTCATTCATTGGCACTCAAAAACCCTTCTTCTGTCAGTGGCACTCATAAATCCTTGGCCTAGTGTATTAGTATAGAAAATCGTACACAAACAAACTTACCAGATACCAAGATGCTCCGCTATGATATTCACCATGTCGATGGTACTGCCATAGAAGATGTAAGGTGGCTTCCTGTTCAGTATTACAACGAACGGGTCCCACTGAAACAGTAAAAAAAAAAATAAAAAAAATAAAAGAATAGAAAATAGCTCCAACTGAGACGTTATGTAACAAAGAAAATTTCAAAATAATACTAAGGGATTTGGTTCGATCCAATTTTTAGAACGCTACTAAATTCCACCGTGCGTTTTGTATTTAGTCTGCGACTCTGAAACGTGGCCGTTAGATCGTATGTTAATACATTTTGTCCACGTATCAATGTATTCACTTACATTTTCTTTTAGAGAGAGTGAGATCTCTTCTTTCTGTGTTTACCTGAATCTTCTCTCACTTCCCAATAAGCAACATAGTCTCTGGAAGCTTAAATTTAAAATTAATGACCCGTATAGGCTTGTTCCATATGAATAGGGTTCATCTTCTGAATAATAATAATAATAATAATAATAATAATAATAATAATAATAATAATAATGTGTGGCGCCGTGGAGGAGTGGGTTAGGTCGTCAATGGACTTAAGTTAAGTTAAGAAACATTGGGGCTGGTCAGTCGTTGGATGGGTGACCGCTCTCCTCGGCGTTGATTCGTTGGGAAAGGATCTTTACCATAATTTCCTCAGTCTACTCAGCTGTAAATGAGTACCTATCCCTGATGGGTTAGGGTCCAGCTATGGGTTAAATAGCAAAACTTAGCAATGATGGAAAGAAATGAAGGAATAAACGACAACGACGTAAATGGAACCTCTGGCAACAGAGAAGCTTCGTCCGGCAACCAGGTATTCAACCCAATTGAAGGGGAAGACGGTCAGGTACTTGGAGGTCGTCATCCAGCAACTGATCACCACAACGACAGTAATCAACAGCCTGAAATTGGAGCTACGGAAGCAAAAAGGAAGAAATGGACAAGAGAAGAAAATAAGGAAATATGGAGATGCTACATCAGAAGCAACCCGACGGAGAGAGGGTATAGAAGAAGATTGGTCAACAGAGCAGAGGCTGGCAGACCAAGTAAGGAACATAAAGAAAAAGAACTGGCTCTCCCCAACAGAAAGAGAAGAACTGGAAAGGGAAATGTCACACGACAACGAATTACACGAAGACGAACTGAGAGACGATGCCACAGAAGACGACAGGGATGATGAGGTATCAAACAACGACACACAAAGAAACACCGACGAAGTAACAGAGAGGACGGAATGGGTAGAAAAGATTAGACAATGGATGGAGTCAGATACAGAGAGAACAAAGATCCCCTCCATGAAAGCCTACAACACCAAGAAATTAAGGGAGAAAACAAGTGAGGTCAATGAAATAATGGGCTGGAAACAGCAGACCTTCTTTCAAACATGTTTCATTGAAAATATATAATGGCAGAATTTACAGAGCTCATTTTATACAAAATTGCTTAGAAAAACAGTGTGCCAGAAATTAAGTCATTAGAATAATTGAGAGTATCTTTGTATAAAATCAATGCTGTAAATTCTGCCTTTATTTTCAACAACAACAACAACAACAAATAATAATATATATATATATATAATATATATATATATAGATATATATATAATATATATATATATTATATATATATATATATATGACCCGACCTGGGTCGCGTGGGTCTCTTAAGTTACTGTGGGTCATGCAGAAATCAAACGCTCAGTGATTAATTTAACACCGGTCTTATATTCTAATGAATTTACACAAGGGCCCGAGTGAAATTGTACTTAATATCTATAGTACCGGCGAGGTTGAGACCGAGCGAGGAAAACCGGCAAAGGGCGACGAGGGGGAAGTACATCTTCCCCATCTCTTGACCGACGGCTAACTGCCCCTCTTAAGGGCATCTTGGCGTCCCCTCTCGTTCCTCCAATACCCCACAAACCCCCCCGATATGTTCCTTCTAGGATCTGATTGGTTGCGGCACCTCTCCTTAGGTCTATGGACCAATGGTTAAGACATAGGTGACGCTAAGGACTAGCGAAACTTGGGGGGGGATGCTTGTGAGAGGTGACGCTCTTTTTAATCTGAGAGAGAATGACCGTTGACCTACATGGCGTCTTGTGAGATGTTCAGAGATTCTTGTAGGGGAGTTCTTTATAAACCCTCTAGAATGGTTTATATATATATATGTACGCATATTGTGTGTAGTGTGAAAAGTATAGTTTAACTGACTGTTTGGCGATAAAGCAACCACAATTGCTCTGACTTAGAACTTAGAATCGCTTTAGAGTTAACCTTAGATTTATATATATATATATATATATATATATATATATATATATATATATATATATAATAATTAATTATATATATATCTATATATGATAATAAATTAATATTATATATTTTATACTTATTCTATATATATATATATATATATATATTATTATCTCTCTTATATATAAATTCTTATTTGTTCTTACTTGAGCCAGGACGAACATCAAGCACTTGGTAGTTCCTTGGGTGTTCGTGATCAGTGAAAATCGCTTTCCGTAGGTCCTGTCGAAAAAGTAAAGGAAATTCTAAAGTTAATTTATAAGCAGTGCTTAGGGAAATCCACCAAACTATTTTTTTTTTTTTTTTTTTTTTTTTTGACTCATGAACGTCAGTTTCTGTGCGGTTGTGCTCAGTTTATATTATTGTCTATTTTATTTTATCTACAATGTTTTTTTGTTTTTGTTTTTTTAGAATTCTAAGTACTGGTCACATTAATATTACGAGAAAATATTAATGTCTGAGTTAGGAATTGGTGGGAATTTTTACGAGCATTAGAAGATAAAATTGTGGTTGGCGAAACCAGCGATAAGTGAAGATTGTAGGATAAAGTTAAAGTTTAAATAGATGTAAGGTTAAAGCTAGGATGAAGTGACAATTGTGAGGTTGTTATTAAAAGTAAGTGAAATTAAAAGCAACTGATGAGCCCCTAAATAAAAAATAATATATATTATTCAGGAGAGTAATGAGGCTTAGCCTGTTACCAAAGTTCATTTTACTACAAAGCGCGCTGAACCTTATTCCTATCAATTGCAAGTCTTTCAGATTAAGAAAAATAACGGTTCTGCAATGGCTGTCTGAGCATGCATTGTATTTTCGATTTATCAACGTTGCAGAAAATCTATTTTGTCCTCCCCCCCAAAAAAAAAAATTAAAGTTGTCTGAATCTTGCTCTAATCGGTCCAACCCGTTTTAGCTGACGCATTTAATGACAGGGGATGCAAAAGAAGATTAGAATTCCAAAGCACGAAGGCATCAGACGGGAAGCGCCAGTTTTTGAATCTTGCATCCAAAAGATTCCCGATTTGTTCAGATTAGATGTTGGGGGGGAAAGATTTGGCCTGTTGTGTGTTACGTGGTTTTTTGTTAGAAGGAACTGCCTTTGAATAGATCTATTTTCACTTGTTTATTTTCTTGAGGCTTCAATTTAAGTTGCCTCTCTCTCTCTCTCTCTCTCTCAATTGGCGCATTTCAGGAGTGTTGTTTTAAATTTTTTTATTTATTTAAATCGTACCTTTCCGTAGAGCAAACGTCACTCAGATTAAGAGGAGTAATGTTGTCTTGTAGACCGTTTCTTATCATGAGACGTTTTCGCCGTTGGACTTCTGTGTGGGAACATAATATTCTATACAGTTAATATGCCCGAATACATATTCACACAAATATGTATATATATGCACACACTTATATATATATATATGTATATATATACATATAAATAGAAAGCCACAAATAGCCTACTAAATCAATATCGAATTCAATATACTTTGGATATTGAAATCGACCTATGGGTCATTTGTGACTTATCAGAGCACAAAACTGCTAAAGGTGAAATAATGAATGCCCTGTCATGTATACATACATATGCACGTTCATGTGTTTTTCATTTGCATGTTGACTTAAAGTTGTCCATGAAAGTAGAATAGGCTTTTTGTATCAGTAGGCATTATCTAAGAATTGCATTATGGCGTATGCTATCAAAATGAGCAGACCCTCACCTTCCTTGGCATCTGTGGCGTTGGAGTCGCAACGTGAAGGGCCACGCCCATCTCCACCAGGGGCGTAAGAGTTCGAGGAACCGATCCGAGAAAGGGGGGGAGCAGAAAGGGAAGTGACGGGCGTGTCTCTCTTGATTGCCTCCCTGAAGTCGTCGACGAAGAGTTGATCCCAAGACTGGAAGGACGCGGGATTCCAGATTCCTTTGTAGAAGGCATTCGTCCTTCCGCCGAAGGATATCCAACTCCACACTTCTAAGGGAGACGTCGACGAATCGTTGGAGGTTCCTCTGGGGCAAAGGAGGACGGCGGAGGAGGGCCTCTGCATCAGCGGTGATTTTAGGTACATTTCTTGGAAATAGGAAGGTGAACTGGATATGAACACGATGGTGCTGATCAGCCATTCGTCCGGCGGGAAGAAGAGGGGCCACCAGAAGGGGTCGTCGACGTCCAGAATCATCACGACCACGTCTGGAAGAAGAAGAAGAAGAAAAAGAAGAAGAATTGACATAGAAAGACTCAGTAGTTGTGGCTGTTTATCTCTATTCATATGTTTACTAGATTTATGTAGACTTGATTATGCAACTCAATGGTTTTGAAATATTTGTTCATCACAGAAAAAAAAACAAATTATTATCGGGGATAACCTCCTAATACAATTGAAAACTGTTCTGATTTATTTATTTAATGTTACACTTAAACCGAATGTCTCGGTAGATCTTTGAAAAGATATGTTACACCTTCAATGAATATATCTGTAAAACAGTTCAGTAAGTCGAGGACCTCTTAACGAAATCTTGCAACCAGAATGGTCAGCAGTTTGAAATATTTGAAAAGGGGACTTGATTTGTAGAAAAGATAGCAAAGAGTAACTGTATGAATGTCCCTGACAAACTGAGTCACTAACTTCGACGACGAAGGGGGAATCCTCGTATAAGACCAACGGTGTTTTGTGACTGTTCCCCTTTGACATCTGCAATCCCAAATAACCCATCGGGCATCTCCGGAGGAAGTCGGAGAAGGGAGATGGGTTCATCCGCTTTTCTTATCAATTCGTCCTGTTCCGTAGAAGTTACTTTTGCGGCGTCCTTTAGGATGACAGTCACGGTCCTTCCTTTCAGAGGACCGGTGAGTAGTTCGTTCAAGATGTGGGACGAAGCTTTCTTCTCCTTCTCGTGATTCCTCTTGAAAGCCTTGACGTTCGCCACATTTTCGAAGATGACGAAGAAGCAGAGAAGTAATTTGTTGATCTTCATGGCTTTTGGAGCTGTTCAGTCGATTCTGCTGAATACTGGTCTAGAATGAGATGTCTGCTCTTGGGCCGTTCTCACAAAACTGCTTCATAATTAGGGTTCCTCCAGTATCTTTGAATGCTGGGGTAGAAGGCCTCGGAAGAGAAGCTTTTGTAGCGAATGGATCCTGATTTAATGAAAGATGAAAGCTAAGTGAAGCAATAGCGACTGTCTTGAGTTGTTGAGTCGCTGTAGAAGAGGTGGTTTAAGATCCGCTGATCTTCAGGTAGGTACTGTCTGCCTTCGTGACTGCAGCAAGAATGAAGCTGTAGAGGAAACGCTCCCTCCCTTTACTCCGACCGTAAGAAGATGCATAGATTAACTCGCTCCTGATTGGTGCATGGAGTCTGCCCAGCAGCCAATCACGTTGTGGCAAAAGTACTGACTATCCTCAATAAGCAAAGGGTATTTCTGATAAGGTGTCTGTCCGAAAGTTGTACGGAGTTCCCGTGATGACAGAAAGCTTTTTCTTTATTCAGGAGCTGAATATTAACATAGATAATGCTGTGTAGGTGAAAATTATTTGAATTCAGATTATACGCCCAACAATTTTCGGTCATACGCCGCTTAATATTTGGAACATAGGTATATATCTAAAGTTAATGGTTAGGTATATATATAAAGTTAATGGTTAGATATATATATAAAGTTAATGGTTAGGTATATATATAAAGTTAATGGTTAACATTGAATTTTGGTGTTTCCTGGTCTGTCTGTACCGAGGGGAAATTTTTTAGGATACCATAAAAACCATTGTCTTTTCTAAGTATTCTTACGGAAGCATAGCAAAAAATACATGCCTTGTTAATGAAATATTTTTTTCTTTTTTATAAAAGTTACCTATCATAAACAGAATTATTGTCCATAGTCAGTGTAATTGTATATGTATAAAGAGCTTGTAAGTCAAGCTAGACAGAAATTTATTTATTTATATATTAATAATAATTCATCAATAATAATAACCATTAGTATTAGTTTTTTTCAATTCTTATTATTTTTTCTAATTTATCCTATTCGACTGGTTGGTTTTTTGTATAGTGTTGGGTTATGGGTTGTATCCTGCCTCCTAAGAAGTCCATCACTTTCCTCACAATGTGCTTTGTTTCTAGTAGCACACTCTTCTGCATTATTATTATTATTATTATTATTATTATTATTATTATTATTATTATTATTATTTGGGAAAACCCTCTATCACGAGAGTATATACAATGTTCTAAGTGGTACACAATAATAAAAATGTTTAAAGTTCGTGTATCATTTAATTTTATTATTGTGGACCCCTTAGAACATTATTATTATTATTATTATTATTATTATTATTATTATTTTTTTTTTTTTTTTTTTTTTCTCTATCACAGTCCTCCAATTCGACTGGGTGGTATTTATAGTGTGGGGTTCCGGGTTGCAATCCTGCCTCCTTTAGAGTCCATCACTTTTCTTACTATGTGTGCCGTTTCTAGGATCACACACTTCTGCATGAGTCCTGGAGCTACTTCAGCCTCTAGTTTTTCTAGATTCCTTTTTCAGGGATCT
The DNA here is from genome assembly GCF_015104395.2 of Macrobrachium nipponense. NCBI lineage: Eukaryota > Metazoa > Arthropoda > Malacostraca > Decapoda > Palaemonidae > Macrobrachium > Macrobrachium nipponense. The sequence goes on from NC_061094.1 coordinate 70,952,912, forward strand.
TGGGATCGTGCCTAGTGCTCCTATGATTATGGGTACGATTTCCACTGGCATATCCCATATCCTTCTTATTTCTATTTTCAGATCTTGATATATCCATTTTTTCCCTCCTCTTTCTCTTCAACTCTGGTGTCCCATGGTATTGCGACATCAATGAGTGATACTTTCTTCTTGACTTTGTCAATCAACGTCTCGTCTGGTCTGTTTGCACGTATCACCCTATCCGTTCTGATACCATAGTCCCAGAGGATCTTTGCCTGATCGTTTTCTATTACTCCTCAGGTTGGTGCTCGTACCACTTATTACTGCAAGGTAGCTGATGTTTCTTGCACAGGCTCCAGTGGAGGGCTTTTTGCCACTGAATCATGCCTCTTTTTGTACTGGTTCTGTGCAAGTGCCGGGCATTCACTTGCTATGTGGTTTATGGTTTCATTTTTCGTATTGCACTTCCTACATATGGGAGAGATGTTTATGTTCCGTCTATCGTACTTTGAACATATCTGGTTCTTAGGGCCTGATCTTGTGCCGCTGTTATCATTCCTTCAGTTTTCCTTCTTTAGCTCTCCCCTCTGTAGCCATTGCCAATTGTCATCGCTGGCTAGTTCTTTAGTCTGTCTCATGTATTGTCCGTGCATTGGTTTGTTGTGCCAGTCCTCTGTTCTTTCTGTCTTTCTCCTGTCTCTGTATATTTCTGGGTCTTCGTCTACTTTTATTAGTCCTTCTTCCCATGCACTCTTTAGCCACTCGTCTTCACTGGTTTTCAGATATTGCCCCAGTGCTCTGTTTTCGATGTTGACGCAGTCCTCTATACTTAGTAGTCCTCTCCCTCCTTCCTTTCGTGTTATGTATAGTCTGTCGTATTTTGCTCTTGGTGTAGTGCTTTGTGTATTGTCATTTGTTTCCTGGTTTTTGATCTATGCTGCGGAGTTCTGCCTTCGTCCATTCCACTATTCCTGCGCTGTATCTGATTACTGCACTGCCCATGTGTTTATGGCTTTATCATATTTCCGGCGTTGAGTTTTGACTTATTATTATTATTATTATTATTATTATTATTATTATTATTATTTATTATTATTATTATTATTATTATTTATTATTATTATTATTATTATTATATGTAAATCTTCTCACGAAAAAAGATTGGAAGGCCATTATCAGATAAAGCAAGTTTTCAAAGAACAAAATGTCCGTGTGTAAAAAGGATGAAAAGAGAGAGATAAAACGAAGAGAATACTAAATAAGGAAATAGATAATAGGAATGGGTGCCAAATAAGGAAATAGATAATAGGAATGGGTAACAAATAAGAAAATAGATAATAGGAATGGTTGCAAAATAAGGAAATAGATCATAGGAATGGGTGCCAAATAAGGAAATAGATAATAGGAATGGGTAATAAATAAAAAAATAGATAACTGGAACGGGTACCAAATAAGGGAATAGATAATATAGATGGGTGGCAAATAAGGAAATAGATAATAGGAATGGGTAACAAATAAGGAAATAGATAATAGGAATGGGTACCATATAAGGAAATAGATAATAGGAATGGGTACCAAATAAGGATATAAATGATAGGAATGGGAATCGGGCAAATTGCCCTTTGCTGAAACCCCTTAATTAAGGACAGAGTCAATCGACTATACTGAGACCCAAGAGGGTTCCAAATGGAAGCAGGTCTGCAGAGAGAGAGAGAGAGAGAGGCAAATGTAAATAAATAAACAATTTCGTCTTCTACAGTCGAGAGAGGCTTCAGTCCTTATTCATCGATGACTAAAACGTATTTCTATTTTGTGTCGTCGCCCTGATCGTCTGTCATTCATCTCCGAGACGCTTTCTTGAATATTTCCCAGAGATTATATTTTTCGCCTTCTGACGGATGTCTATCTCTGCGTCACCGTCCGTCGTCGCTGGTTCCTCCATTTCTTCGAGAGGTGTGATATATCATTTTGCACGTAAGAGTTTACGAAAGAATCATCCAGCAGAGGCATTCTACCAAGTTGCATTTTCCCCCTGCGTTTAGACGCCTAG
>NC_061094.1:70959940-70962817 GCF_015104395.2 Macrobrachium nipponense
AACTTACTTTGGTCACTTAAGATTGTTAACATTTTTTCTCTATAGTTCGTTTTATCTAACAAAAGAATTCCTTTTCCAACCCAGAACATTCTAATATCAGAGCTCATTCCAAAATCTGTAAAACTTACATCGAAAGAAGTGATTTTAGTATAATAGGCCAAACAGCTAATCCTCACGAATTGCCTATACTTGAGTCATTGTTTATTGAACAACTAGTCGCACAGTTGAAATACCCCAAAACCCTCCTCTACTCAACTTTACTTAAGTTAACTTTTCTTCGTAAGCATTTTGTCTTTTGTTCTCTCCAGATAAGGTTGGTCAGCGACCTTTAGTTCTTTTGTGTGTGTGTGTTTTTTTTTAGCTGTAATGTATTGAATTTCAATTTTATTATGAAATTTTCAAGTTTTTACAGTAACTTTTTTAGTAATTTTTATTCATTATTCAACAGATCCCTGATGATGTTAATAAAGAAATTATTACGAAACGTCGGAAATAAAGAAATATGCTGGAATAAATTGGTTTCCCTGGTCACCCATCGCATTGATATTATATTATTATATATATATATATATATATATCTATATATATATATATATATATATATATATATGATGTGTATTTTTACTGTTATACAACAGTATATAATGAAGATAGAAGGCCCATAAAACACTATTTAACGTTGCAACCATATATGTCGAGCACATCCTTCTGTGCTCCCGATCAATGGTAAAATATGGACATAGGCTGTCTTACAAGAGTATATATACAAAAACATCCTATGTCCATATTTTACCAGTGATTCAGGATAACAAAGGATATATAGAATTTGAAAGAAGTGAATGTTCAACAATGGATTCGTCACTTTTATTGATTTTATTTAACTCAGTAAGATAGTACAGTAATGCTCAAACTTCAAATAGCCCATTTTGATACATGAATTATTGCACATCAAATTCTAGTCTTCTCGATTGAATATGTATTGCGAACGTTTTCTCATCCTTCTTAGAAATACGCTCACATCTTGTATCAGAGTTTCCTTGTGAAATTTGCCTTTGTTGAGATCTCCAGCAGAAAGGCCATGCTGCCTATGACCACTCCTGTCGACGAAAGGTGGTTGTTTATTACTTGAGTATCAAGTATTACTGATTGATAATATTTTGTTTCCATACATTTGTTCATTACTATCTCTAACGTAATGACCAAGTGCAACAAACTGTGGAAAGTACTAGAGTATTTTTAAAGCAAGTTCTCAGTTGGTCTTGTAGATTAACAGAGTTGAAGGGGCATTAAAAACCATGTCTTCATAACTGGAAATGTCAAATTGATGGACTGCTCACATACCTCCCATGTAAACAGAGAACACCCCATAGAAGTTATAAAGAAAGAGGGGTCTGGCCACATCGGTGAATCCTGAAGCAGTTGCATGTAAACAAGAAGTAGCATTGAACACACGCTGCTTGTAAAGGTGCTCAATGATTCCAGATTCTTTCAGATTTCTGATCCTGGAAGGAAATTGTTTTGTTAGAAAACCATGGCTGTTATGTAGCAGATTTCATTCCAAACTCTTTCAGATTTCTGATCCTGGAAGAAAATTGTTTTGTTAGAAAACTTTGGCTGTTATGTAGGATATTTGATTCCAAACTGTTTCAGATTTCTGATCCTAGAAGGCAACAATAGGTCTGTTAGAAAACCTTGGTGTTCTGTAGCAGATTTGATTCAGAATTTCTTTCAGATTTTCTGATCCTAGAAGGCAACAATAGGTCTGTTAGAAAACCTTGGTGTTCTGTAGCAGATTTGATTCCAGATTCTTTCAGATTTCTGATCCTGGAAGGAAATTGTTTTGTTAGAAAACCATGGCTGTTATGTAGCAGATTTGATTCCAGATTCTTTCAGATTTCTGATCCTGGAAGGAAATTGTTTTGTTAAAAAACCATGGCTGTTATGTAGCAGATTTCATTCCAAACTCTTTCAGATTTCTGATCCTGGAAGAAAAATGTTTTGTTAGAAAACCTTGGCTGTTATGTAGGAGATTTGATTCCAAACTGTTTCAGATTTCTGATCCTAAAAGGCAACAATAGGTCTGTTAGAAAACCTTGGCTGTTATGGAGCTACTGAAGCTGATTTGAAAGATTAAGTAGAAAAATGTTTATCACCTGAAGCTTTGTACACTCTTCCTATTATTGCTTCAGTTCACGATGATCGTTTGATCATGTAGCAGTATTGTTTGAACATAGAAGTATTGACCTTAATTAATCTGTAAGCAGATGCATTGAATTCAGGTCAGAGTTGGGGAAATGGCTTTAGAACAAATTTTGTTTTGTTTTGACATCACAATGGAACCCATATTTGGGTGGGCAAACAAAATCCTGGCTTGTTAAAATTTCTGTACCAACAATCCATTCCGGCGTGTCTTTGCTCAGCTTTTTTAGTCTAAATTGTAAAATGTCTACTCACATCCTGTCTACTGTAGGCTTCAAAGTTGATCCTTTGGGAAAGGCGAGGCTTAGGGGAGTTGGTTTGAACACACCGTCGTCCATTATGTACTGCCTACAGTACCCATGCTGTAATTGACAACTAGATAAATAAAAGAAGTAATACAAACTGTAAAATGAAGCATCCAATTTAAGATACAAAACTTTCCAAAGGATATGCATATTGACATAAAGCCGCCTAGTTTGCCTGTTGTCCAGAAAGCAAGTAGATCGCAGTACAGTTATCCATGATGCTGTAGAATTTATATTATTATTATTATTATTATTATATATATATATATATATATATATATATATATATATATATATATATGTATATATATATATATATGTATATATTGATGCATTTTTAGAAAAGAGCCGTAATACGAAAGTATATAGTGCA
>NC_061094.1:70963317-70980817 GCF_015104395.2 Macrobrachium nipponense
TATTGATGTGAAAGAAGAAAAACTGAGCTGACCAAATTATTCGAGTTTCCCCCATTGAATTTCTCCCTACCGTATTTTGAGTGCGAAAACATAATGTAACAACATCACCTCTTTCGACCACATTCCAACAGTCTGCCGTGAAAGGGGACAGATTGGTAGGAATCAAGAAAAATATGGTGTACACGAACGACACCATGAGTGGAGTCGCCGACTACAAGGCAGGGAAGTGGGGTTACGCAGGGGCCAGGAGAACGTTGGTGTATTATCAACACGAGGAATTCACAAAGGTGAGAGCTAAATGAATTACCAGCTTCATTTTTTTTTTTTAGCAGCTTCGTGTCCATATTTATATCCTCTGGAGAGTTTTTTGTTTACGTTACACTGAGAGCTAAAAATATATATAAAAAATTATTTTATCAAATCATTAATTACATGTCAATATTCATATCCTCAGGAGAGTTTTGTATTGATGGTGCATTGAGTACTAAAAAATGTTTTTATAAAAATAAAAAAATTATTTTATCAAATCATCAATTACATGTCAATATTCATATCCTCTGGAGTGTTTTGTATTGATGGTGCATTGAGTACTAAAAAATGTTTTATAAAAATAAAAAAATTATTTTATCAAATAATCAATTACAGTACGGGAACAGGGTAGCTTCGTATTAATATTCATATCCTCTGGAGAGTTTTGTATTGACGTTGCGTTGAGTACTAAAAAAAATTTAAATAAAAAATTATTTTATCAAACCATCAATTACATTACGGGAACGGTGCAGCTCCGTGTCAAGTACTAAATTTTTTTTTAAATAAAAAAAAAATATTTTATCAAAACATCAATTACAGTACGCGAACGGGGCAGCTCCGTGCCGAGTACTAAAATTTTTTTGTTAAATTAAAAAATGATCTTATCAAATCACTAATTACAGTACGCGAAATGTAATCAGTACGTTATGGTAGATAGCGTCAACAAACCAACTCCCTTAAGTGTGGCCTTTCAAAAAGGATCAATTTTCAAGCCTATAGTCGACAACTTGTAAGTAGACGTTTTATAATTCTGTCAAAAAAAAAAAAAAAAAAAAAAAAAAAAAAAAATTCGTGGCAAAGACCCACCGTGTAATGTCAGAACAAAATAAATTTGTCCTAAAGCTGAATTCAATACATCTCATACATTAAGGTCAAAACTCGAGATCAAAGAATATTGTCACATAATCTAACGCTCCTCACGTAGGCTCCTGCAGCAATACTATAGTAGATTCACATCAAATGTGCATTTGATGTCTAAGGCCAGTCCCTTACGACGCTCCTGATTGGCTGTTGATAAGCCAATCACAGGGATGGAAACTCTCAGTCTCTCTCGAGAGTTCAAACAGGCAGGATGTATGTTCTGCTTCTCCTGAGAGGTGGAACATAGCTCCTACCCATGTGAACTCTCGAGAGAGACTGAGAGTTTCCATCCCTGTGATTGGCTTATCAACAGCCAATCAGGAGCGTCGTAAGGGACTGGCCTTAGACATCAAATGCAAGGTTGATGTGAATCTACTATAGCTCCAGTATCTCCATAAGGCCAAGGTTTCCTAACAGACCGATCAATTGTTTCCTCTCAGCATCATAAAACTGACTGAATCTGGCATCCTTGAGCTCCTGTACAAGCGGCATGTGATCAATGCGACCTTTTGTAAATCTCCGCTTGGGTCAGGGTTCGCAGACAAGGCAAGACCTCTGGCTCTCTACAACTTCTACGGAGTGTTGGCTGTTTTCATGGGAGGTACGTTGACTATTCGCTCGCCTTGAGCAATTTCCAGTTATAAAGACAACTTTCAATTCAAATATTCCTTCAGCTCTGTGAATCTCAAAGACCAAATTAGAACTTTCTTCGTAACAAACTGCAGTATTCACTTAAATATCAAACTCTGTCACTCTGCTGAAGATCCTAACGAAAACTTAAACGAAAGCTAAGGCACTTTTATCAGCAATGCTTCAAGAACCAAAACAAAACAATCATATAATAACCAACCACCATCACTGCACAGGCATGATCCTCGGCAGCGTGTCCTTTCTGCTGGAGATTCTGACAAGGGCAAACTTCACAAGAGGCCAGTGATAGATGCAAGATGCGACCGTCTTTGAAGAGTATGAGGAAAATATTTTGCAAGACAAAACCACTCGAGATGATCGGAATTTGCTAGAGCAAACCTTCAAGTTTCGAATCTGAATATAGCAAAATCAGCACCAGATCTTGGTTGAAATGATGACACTTCTGTAAATCATACCCCATCATCACAAATAACAATAAAAGGATGCAATGATCAACCGTCATTTCTTTTAGATCCAGTCTTGCTCTCGCCAACAACAACAACAAATCACTCTTACTCACTACTAACAATTCATTTCTCTTATGGAAGGAGATGGGATCAGAGGCGACAAGACTTTAATACTAAAAAAGGACATGTCCCCAGAGCAACTTTTCAGACAACATTAGTTTTTATAATGTAACAAAGCATGAGTGATTCAAATACACTGAGGACCCAGAGCGAATTGTATATAGTTATCCAAGATATCTATATACATGCATGCATGCATACATACGTATACAATTTGCATAATTCAAATGCATAATAATATAAGATGTACAAATTATATGAGTATATTAAGAACTATTAATAATATATATATATATATATATATATATATATATATATATATATAGATATATATATATATATATATATATATATATATGATATATATATATATATATATATATATTATATATATATATATATAATATATATATATAAATATAAGCTTCCGATTGTCTGTGCAATCTACAGGATTACTTTCCTCCCAAACGTGAATGGTAACTGTGTTGTAGCCCTGTGTATATCTGATGCATTTTCTCAAATATACAATTCGTTTCCCCACATTCTTTCGAACCTTGACCTTACGAAGCTTGTTGGTATAAGTCCCGTCCTTGAATGACTCAAGTCCCTAAACTCAGCATCAGTCCCAGGAGTGATCAATACAGACATACAGATACAGACGAATCCCTTTGGGAACTTCCTATAGCGGCCTACGACGCCACCACTCGGAGCCGGTATCAGAATCCTTGGCGCCTCAGAGCAGGCGGAAACTACAACCTGGTAAATGCCTCTGTTTTATGCGTCTCTTTCATCAACTCTTGGTACGAAATGATTTATCACACCTCTCGAAGAAATGGAGGAACCAGCGACGACGGCCGGTGACGCAGAGATAGACACGAGAAATAATCTTAAGGAAATATTCAAGAAAACGTCTCGGGGATGAATGACAGACGATCAGGGCGACGACACGAAACAGGAATACGTTTCAGTCATCGATGAATAAGGACTGAAGTCTCTCTCGCCTGTAGGATACGCTCGTTTATTCATTCAATAAGCGCCCCCAAAATCAACATGTCTTTACTCTATGAAAGAGAAATTTAAAGGAAATCACTTAATTTTGGGATCTGCACATTTTTTTAAAACTACATTTAGCGTAAGTGTTGCTGTTTTTTTTTATTTTAATTTCAACCTACATACACTATACCATGGGTTTCATAAACAAAGATGCCTTTAATCTGAATTCAAATACTTTTCACCAAAGCAGCATTATCTATGTTAATATTCAGCTACTGAATAAAGGAAAAGCTTTCTGTCAACACGGGAACTCCGTTCAACTTCGAACAGACACCTTATCAGAAAAACCTTTTGCTTATTAAGGATAGTCAGTACATTTACCACAACCTGATTGGCTGCTGGGCAGACTCCATGCACCAATCAGGAGCGAGTTAATCTAAGCATCTTCTTACGGTCGGGTAAAGGGAGGGAGCGTTTCCTCTACAGCTTTATTCTTGCTGCAGTTACGAAGGCAGACAGTACCTACCTGAAGATCAGCGGATCTTAAACCACCTCTTCTACATTGACTCAACAACTCAAGACAGTCGCTACTGCCTCAATTAGCTTTTATCTTTCGTCAAATCAGGATCATTTCGCTGCAAAAGTATCACCTCCAAGACCTCCTACACCCGGGTTAAAAGGGGCAGGAGGAACCCTAATTATGAAGCTGTTCCATGAGCACGGCCCAAGAGCAGACATCACATTCTAGCCCAATATTCAGCTGAATCGAGTATACAGAGCCAAAAGCCATGAAGATCAACAAACTACTTCTCTACTTGTTCATCATTTTCGAAAATGTCACGAGCGTTAAGACTATCAAGAAGAACCGTGAGAAGGAGAAAGCTTCATCCCACATCTTGAACGAACTACTCACAGGTCCTTTGAAAGGAAGGACCGTGACTCTCATCGTAAAGGACACTGCAAAAGGGACTTCTGTGGAACAAGACGAATTAATAAGAAACGCAGAGGAACCCATCTCCCTTCTGAGACTTCCTCCGGAGATGCCCGACAGGTTATTTAGGGAGGAGAATGCCACGGTGCCCCATCTTCAAAACACCAATGGTCTTATACGAGAATTCCCCCTTCGACGTCCAAGTTAGTGACCCAATTTGTCAGGGACAGTCATTCAGTTACTCCTGCTATCTAATCTTTTCTAAACGGCCCCATACGCTGAACGATTGTGTGAACGATTGTCGTTATCGACACACACACACACACACTATTCAGACAGTATGAACGATCTCCGCACCGTTTTCAGTCTGAACAAAGATTTTGTCTCGGTAACACATGGCATCATCTCTAGACGAGATGCGCGCGATAGCATTATATCGGCAGACAAACACATACATTGAACGACCTGTGTATGACAGGTTTAAGTCGCCAGCCAGCAACCTGGTCGTGACAGATTCCCGCTGAGATCGTTCAGACACGAAACTCCGCCCACTTTTGCATTCAGACAAGCCCATACACGATGCTTTTGCGAACGATACAGACAATCGTTCAGTGTATAGGGTCCTTAAAAATCAAGTCCGCTATCCAAAGATTTCAAACTGCTGACCGTTTTGTCAAGAGGTCCAATATTCACTTAACTGTTTTAGAAATATATTCATCGAAGGAGTTACAAAATAAACTCTACCTGAATCTATGAAACATATGAACAGAAATAGACAGCCACAAGTACTGAGTCACTCTATGTCAATCCTTCTTCATCTTGTTCTCCTTCCAGGCGTGGTCGTGATGATTCTGGACGTCGACGACCCCTTCTGGTGGCCCCTCTTCTTCCCTCCAGACGAATGGGAGGTCAGCAACGTCGTGTTCATATCTAGTTCACCTTCCTATTCCCAGGAAATCTACTTCAAATCACCGCTGATGCAGAGCCCTCCTCCGCAGTCCTCCTCTGCCCCGGAGGAACCGCCATAGATTCGTCGACGTCTCCCTTAGAAGTGTGGAGTTGGACATCCTTCCCAGGACGGACTAATATCCTCTACAGGGGAATCTGGAATCCAGAGTCCTTCCAGTCTTGGGACCAACTCTTCGTCGACGATTTCAGGGACGCCAGCAGGAGAGAGGGGCCTTTTGCTCCCCTTTCACGGATCGGTGGCGCGAAATCTTACGCTCCTGGAGATGGGCGTGACCCTTCACGTTGCGACTCCAACGCCACAGATGGCAAGGGAGGTGAGATTTGTCGAGTTATCCTGCTTACCTATAACAAATAACATTAAATGTTGATACATTTTGATGGTATAAGCCTTAATGCAATTCTTTGATAATGCCTATTGATACAGGATGGGATGTCATAATTTTAAAAAAGCCTATTCTACTCTCATGGCCAGCTTAAAGTCAACATGCAAATGCAAAACACATGAACGTGCATATGCATATACGTATGGCATGACAGGGTATTACCTATTTCGCCTTTGGCATTGTTGTGCTCTCACATATGAAGTTACAAATGACCCATAAGGTCGATTTCAATATCCACGGTATAGTGAATTGCACGCAAACTTTATATATACATATAGATGTGTGTGTGTATTCGGGTATATTTACTGTATACAATATTATATTCCCACACAGAAGTCAAACGGCGAAAACTCCTCATGACAAGAAGCAGTCTACGCGACAGCATTATTCCTCTTAATCTGAGTGACGTTTCCTCTACAGAAAGGTACGATTTAAATAAAAAAAAAAAAGTTAACAACATCCCTCCTGCAATGCGCAAATTGAAGAGAGAGACGAGGAGAGAGAGAGAGAGAGAGAGAGAGAGAGAGAGAGTCTTCAAAAATACACCAGCGAGACAAAGCTGGAGACCAGAGTAAGGAAATGCAATCAAAATGTCCCTCAGGCCTCACAGACTCATGAAAAAAAACAAAAAACAAAAGAGACAATATAAAATAAAAGATGTACGTAACGGCCTAGTTCCTCGTTGGACAGAGTGGGTTACGTGTTCGCCTACCGATTCGGTAGTCCCGAATTCGATTCCCAGCTCTGCCAACGTGCAATCAGAGGAATTTGTTTCTGGTGATTAGAAATTCATTTCTCGATATAATGTGGTTCGGATCAAACAATAAGCTGTAGGTCTCGTTGCTAGGTAACCAATTGGTTCCTAGCCACGTAAAAATATCTAATCCTTCGGGGCAGCCCTAGGAGAACTGTTAATCAGCTCAGTGGTCCGTTTAAACTAATATATACATAACTTTGTGCGTAACGGCAGTGAATTTATGTTCATCAGTCAAAACATTATTTCAGGATCTACGGAAGGCGCCTTTCACTGACCACGAATACCCAAGAGGCTACCAAGTGCTTGACGTTCGTCCTTGCTCAAGTAAGAACAAATAAAGTTTTTCTGAAATCTTAACATGTATATAAATCAAAGGTAACACTAACATTTTCCTACATCCGTAACTCTAAATCAATTCTAAGTCAGAACGATTGTGCTTGCTTTATCGCCAAGCGCTGCGGTAACTATAGTATTGAAACTACTTTTCACACAATGCACAATATATCTACAAACATGCATGCATATGTGTAATATAGGATGCGTGTATATACATATATATATATATATATATATATATATATATATATATATATATAGTATATATATATTATATATATAATAAATGGAGCCCTTAAGACGCCAAAATTTAGAAAATACTACATTTCAGAGACTGCTGTCTCTCTCTTCAGGTAGGTAATGAATGAGAAAAGTTACATAAAAGGCGATATTTATACCAAGAGTCACTCCCACTGATAATTCCTCTTTAATCCTCTTAAGCATTGGTTGAGGAAGATTTTATCTACGACATCTGAATCCCAGGTGCCCTTTGAGATGTTCATTACCTGTCTTTGTTTAATCAAGGCCGATTCTATCATCTGACTTTTGTATTGACAGTTGCTTCTATAAATTATATGTGACAAATTCCAGTTTATTCTGTGGTTATGGTTATTTACATGGTTGAAAATAGCTGAGCTCTGTTGTCCATACCTAAATGACCGTTTATGTTGTATTAATCTCTGGGGAAGTGATTTTTCTGTAAAACCGATGTACGATTGGTCACAGTCCAGGCATGGGATTTCATATACTGTGTGAATGGGGATTGTCTTTTGTTGGACGTTAATCAGGGATTTGGCTACAGTATTTGGGTAGGTAAAGACAAAAGGGTTAGAATTTCCGAGTCTGGGTTACCATCTTAATCCTGTTCAGGTGTGGAATTTCTATTTTATTGTTGGGTGACTCTCCGGTCTTGTCTTGAGGAGGTCAGTAGAAAATTACGTTTGATTTATGAATCACTTTCTTAATTACATGGTCAGGATACTTTAAAGACGAAAGCTGCTTACGAATTTAGTTTCAATTCCTTTTCCAGGAAATCTGGAGAACAGATTCGTTAGGTTCTTAAGAATAGGTTGCTGGCTACCCCTATCTTGACAGGAATGTCATGATAGCTAAAGTGGTGAATGTATGAAAGTGAGAATGTTGGTTTTCTGTATATGGTAAATTTGTATTCTGTCGTGTCTGTAATTATTAAAACATCAAGAAAAGGAATTTTGTTGTCTGTTTCCCATTCAACTTTAAATTTGATGCTGGCCACTAATGCGTTTAACTTTGAAGGAATTCATTGTAATTGCCCCACCTATTATCCCAAAATGTTAGAATATCATCTACATATCTCATCCACAGCATGTTTTAGGGTTTTATTGCATTTATTACTGTAGTTTCAAAGTATTCCACATATAGACTGGGTAAAACAGGACTTTAAGTACTACTCATACGGCACATGAATTTTTGTTTATCCCCGAATGAAAATACGTTATTAGATACACATAATTCAACTAACTATATTATTTTCTTAAGCGCCAATGGGAATGATCTGAATAGGGGGCTAATTTTTCCCTCAAAAACTGTAGTACTGGTACTTTAGTGAATAGGGAGTCTACATCAACGCTTGCGATTTTTATGTTGTGAACTGTTATATGTGCTTCTCTGAATGTGCGACAAAAATCTTCCGAATGTTCAATGTGACTGGGAGAAAAAGTGCATAAAAAATGGGGAAAAGAGGCCAGCTAACCATTTAGAAATTTTATCATTTAAAGCTCCTTCATACGAGATGATGGGTCTAAATGGAAGATTGTCTTTGTGACAAAAATAACCGGTAATAAAATGGCATGAGCGAAGTGTATAAATAATGTTAAGTTGCTTGAATGTGCAGTGAGAAATAATCATCTGGATACCAAAGTCTTACTTTGCAATAATACCCAAGACATTTGTGACAACTAATTGTTATTATAATTATTCAGAAGATAACCCTATTCATATGGAACAAGCCCATAGGGGCCATTGACTTGAACTTCAAGTTTTCAAAGAATATAGTGTTCATAAGTAAGAAAGAGAAGGTAAAAGGAAATACAGAAAGAAGAGATCTCACTCACTATAAAGAAAAGGTAAATGAATGCATTGATAAGCAGACAAAAATCTATTAATATAGATCTAAAGGCCACGTTTCAGAGTCCCAAAATAAATGTATGACACAAAGTGGAATTTAGCAGCGTTTGAAAAATTGCATCTAACCAAATCCCTTGGTATTGCTTTGACTTTTTTTCCTAACTTCTCAGTTGGTGCTTTTTTCTTAGCTTTATTTGTAATGGGAAAAATATTCCTTTAATTATTAGTGATTTATTTAGGAATTGATTCATCATCCTCCTCTAATATCTTTACACTGCTATTCTAAGAGTGATTGGAACTGTGAAATGTTTTCATTTTTGTTGTGAACGTTGAGTGCGTGGCAGTGTAGCCAGTCCCTTGTTTTGTTTATCTTTCACTTTGAGTATGGGAGCGCTGCCCTGAATATTTCGTCTGCAATTTGGTAACACTAAAAGACCATGTAAGAATCACGAATGCTCTCGCGTGAGAACGACGTCAGCCTTCAATTTGGCTATTTTACCAAATTATTAATACAAATGATTATCTATCCCTTGCAAGCTTTTAAAATTGTAATATTACCGTCAGGGCATTATTTGGAACAGATCGTTATCATGAAAGAACAGTAGCAGACGCGAATTCAAGTGCAGAGTTGCCTGCCAAGTCAAACATGATTACAACACCTTAACATGGAAAATTTTCATTGTCGTGAAAGATGCTTCATGTTCATTAGTTGTCATGAGATTTTTCTGTGTTAGTTTGAGTTGTAACTTGGCGTTTGATAGGGTTGTAAAACGTTAAAAAAAGTAGTCATAAGTGTTTTGTTTGTATGAGGTTTTTGCAAATACCAGTGACAAAGAGTACCACAAAGAGGCCATCCTACAGAGCATCTTGGGGTTACCCCTACCTCTCTCATGGAAATTTCCACTGCCGAGCATGATCTTAGACTAGGCTATACAGTAATTTAAGAAGGCCCACCCTAGACTAATCCTGTTTGAATGAGGAATTATGCCTATTTTTGGTAAATATAGTTAGGCTATATATGTATATAAATTCATGGAAAACTTAATTACATAGGACTTAGCCTGTACCCTCATTTAACTAACCTAACTTTGTGGGCTATTGTACCCTAGTCAAAAATCAGCCATGTAAACTTTGCATAGGCTATCCTTAACGATTTCTGAAGAGGCCTAAGCTAGACTATATCCTGTTAAAAGGCACCTTAGCCTAATTTTACCTCATTTTAGTGTAAGTTTATCTCAGAAATCTTTCAGGTAGCCTTATCCATTGACATATATTGTGTACAAACATTTAGTACTGTGTTGGAGGGTATCAAGTGATTTACACCTTAATTCAAATTACTTGATTCCAGGGCTGCTCCACGTTTGATACTTATCCTATTATGAAGGAAAAGCAATTCCCATGATCCGTAGTTGATATATATATATTTTTTTTTTTGAAGTCTCAATATAAACAGTTATTTTTGTTTTGTTTTAAACTACTCTCTTGTATCGTTTTCTGGAAATAAAAAATTAAATAAAATGAATATTTCCAGGGATCTAATCAAGGGATCTAGTCCAGGAATCTAGTCCAGGGATCTAGTAGTCCAGGAGTTCTGAAGACTTGGTAAATCAACCAAGTCCAGGAGACTAGGCTTGGGAGAAAGTTAGCATGATGTAATGAGTAATAAAGAAACAAGCTGAGTACCAGGAATTTTCTTCAATACCCCTAAAATGGAAATCAGCACTTCAATTGCCTCCCAGTGGGAAGACATCACCTGGCCTCATCAGTAATAAGACCCAATACACACCAGGAATATCATGTAATAGCAGGTAGGACAGGCCTACCCTAATTCCCAGGCAGCGTAAACGTTAGTCTTCATACCCACTGTGTCAACTATGAAACAGTACCATTCTCCGACCCCTGTCTCCAGGCAACAAGACTGACAACAGTGTATATGTATACTAATATTATTATTATTATTCTCGTATCTTAATGTCATGGTGGGGAAAAATCCTCCCGTGACATATTCACCTCAGTCTGAAGCATTTTTATTATTTTACTATTTCAGTGGTCCCCGTTCGTTATGCTACTGAACAGAGCGCCACCTTACATCGTCTATGGCAGTACCATCGACTTGGTGAATATCATAGCGGAGCATCTTGGTATCTGGTAAGTAAGTTTGTGTAGGATTTTCTGTTAATCTTTACCATCAGACTGTACACTAATGCACTAGGCCAAGGATTGATGAGTACCACTGAATGAAGAAGGATTGATGAGTACCACTAAATGAAGCAAGATTGATGAGTGCCACTAATTGAAGCAGGATTGATGAGTGCCATAGAATGAAGCAGGATTGATGAATGCCATAGAATGAAGCAGGATTGATGAATGCCACTGAATGAAGTGGGATTGTTGAGTGCCTGTGCGAGGGCTTCCTTTTTGTCATCGATAATCGATAAAGAAAGAGATGGTGTGATTGGAAAGTTCGGAGAGGCTCAGGGTGAATCAACATGGAAAGAGTCTTGTGTCAATGCGCTCTAAAAAGGCTTGATTGTTGGGAACGCTTGGCTTCAGAAGAAATCAATCTATTGGTAAACAAAGCAAAAGGAATCGGGCGAGGTGAAATTTACCAGGTAACACGTGGATACATAAATGATGTTGTTAATCATTAATGGCTGAATGAAATCATTTTTAACACATGGAAAAAGACCCCAACTGTGTAACAAAATGCAATGAATATTCAGCCACACTGATAACTGACTAGTTGGCTGACTGATTGGTTGACATCTACAAATCACCCCAAATGGGAAAGTACATTAAAGCTGTGTACAGAGAGCTCCATTTTCCCACCCTTGAGTTCAAATTTTGTTTTGAGCGCCTATTCTGTACATCCAGAACTATGTGCACAGTGAATTGTGCTCTAGGGTGAAAATACATACAGTACTCTATTGATTCTATACCATACTGTAAGTAAATAAAGTAAGAAGAGTACAGTAACCAAGTTACAAACAATTCAACATACAAACGGCCATCTGGAACATAACTCGTAATTGACACCGTTAACATTTTTTCACTAACAAACAAGACAAGAAGATTTAACTTACTTTTTCTTGTGCAATATGAATTCAGTTCGTTGTTGTTCTATTCGTTTGCTGTATTTACTAACTACTTCCACACTTGAGAACTGATGATCTTGCAAATCTCCAGTTACAGGTTGATCCGACCCACGGACAACGACTGGGGTACAATGTTCCCTAATGGGACGTGGACAGGATCTCTAGGAATTCTCAATCGCAGAGTAAGTAACTTTATTGCCAACTTGAGAACTGATGATCTTCAAATCTCCAGTTACGGTTGGATCCGACCCCGGCACGACTGGGGCACAATGTTCCCTAATGGGACGTGGACAGGATCTCTAGGAATTCTCAATCGCAGAGTAAGTAACTTTATTGCCAAGTTAACATGAAAATCCAATGCGAGAATAAATAGTTAGTGAATGTGCCTCACTGTAGAACACCTCAGTTCCAGAGGTCCTTGATTCCTCACGTCGTTGGACTGTGGAACGGCCTCCTTACTGAGGATGTCGTGCAATTGGAACTACAGAAGTTCAAGTGAAGATGCAATGCCTTACTAACGTAATACTACTATCCTTGCATTTTAATATATTCCACTTAAATCACTGACTCTTGCCGTTTCAGGAAGCGGTCATGTCTGTTGTTCCTTACTCTGTGTCTTTGGAACGAACCAAAGCTGTGGATTTCAGTGAGCCCGTCTACATCGATGATTTGACTATTGCTTACCATAAGTATCAACTTCAGTCAGATATGGCTGGATTCATTAAGCCATACACATTGAAGGTAAGTTAAAACATGCTACTAATAGACGATACCTTTTATGCTAAAAACCGTAAGGGCCCAATCTAGCCTAAACCTGACTGGGCCCAGGTATATGATCAGGAACTATCAAGACCCGACAATACAGAATTACATAAAAAAAAACAGCAGAGAGAGAGAAAGAGAGAGTTTCATAATGTCTAATGCCGTCCATACCTATAGTATTCCCTTATGTACTTTCATTAAAAATAAAAAATTGACAATATACGAATCAACAAGTCACGCAGGCATCATTCTGTGACATACAAATTTACATAGACCCATCCTAAATTCGGAAAAAAGCAGCATGTGATTGTCCAAAAGGGAAATAAACAATAAAATATGGAGTTCGAATGGGAAGTGTTAAATGTAGTGCCCATCTCTCTGTGTAATTTCCGTATAACCATTCAGAGAGGACCTTACACACTTCAGGATTTTGAGTGCTCAAGAATACTGTCAGAGGTGCTGAAGCATAACATTCGCCATTCCGACTCTGAGGGGTCAAGAACACTTCCCATTTCTCTCTTTCAGACATGGATGTGTATCTTAGGAAGTTTGCTGATCATAACACCAACCATGATCTTCTTAAGGCTATTTCAACACGATGACTCAAGGTGAGCCCGTATGAACTAGGTCTCATCTTGTAGAATGAATCCATAACCTTTGTTACATATTAGAAACACGACTTGAAATAACAAATGTTGATTGAATTTAAATCAGTCTTATGGATGTTTTATTAATGATTTATTTCCTGTTTGGAAAAGGAATCCTAACGCTAGAAAAATCACATTCAGTCCCACTGCATGGCCACTGTGCTGCTTGATCGATCAATGTAAGTTTCTATATTCTAAAGTTGTCGTGGCTACTACACTGCATTAAGCAAAAAGTAAAAAAAATAGCTGATCATAGCCTAGTTTCAACAGCGCCTATTCTCATCATAGTCAGAACCATCCATTCATGAACAAGGCTAAAGATGCTGGTTTTACTTAATATATTGTATTCAATTTATGTTTGAACCAAAACATATGCACATATTAGTGACCAAAGTTACAAGATACCAAGTTAATGATAATAATATAATAATGATAGTTCTTTTTTACAGCATCAATCTGGGAACCTCAACACGACCCTTCGCGAGTGGCTGGGTGTTTGTGGGTGCTCATGGGATTCATTCTATCTTGTGTCTACCGTTCCACCCTCATGGCAATGTTAATAACACCCAAAGTACAACTGCCATTCAATTCACTTGAAGAACTTGCGAGAACGAAAATTCCAGTATGGGCACCTATTGGCAGTCGATTCCAGGATGCTGTGAAGGTGAGTACTCTGTGTGAATACTTTTCAATCTAAATGTGCCCGGAGCACACTAATAACACAATTCAGGTTGAACACATGAAACAAGGGGAGTAAGCGTTCAGATGTCTTATTACTCTTGAACAAAGCCCAAAGCACAACTTGAAATGCTCGGCAAAGCCTAGGAAGAAATCAGAAATGGTCAACCCAATATGCTTCTAGAAAACAAATAACAGCTCATTTACTTAAAAGCTCAGTCCCATCCACTGTTTGCTGAAAAACCCACCCTAAAACTAAGGCATTCACTCATTTCTTCATATAAAGTAAAAAACAAAAACAAAATGCAACAATTCTTTTCTGTACAGAGGATAACCTTCTAGACTACAGCCTTCTTCGTTATACCATTTAGGATTCACACCAATAGCAAATTCACTCTGTCAATATTGTAAAGTCCATATTTGCCTAATCAGAATAAAGTGTTGTAGTGTAGTACTTCTGTGATTACCACCCATTTGAGATTCTGAACCACCTATTAGACATTATTGGGAATTTATTATATAAGGAATACACATTCTGAGTCATGGCTGCCAGGAAATTATCATACTGATTTCAATATTTTGGGGATTAGTCTTTAAGAATATCAATGTTCCTGGTTATGGCATCTTGGATCCAGGCCATTTGTGCTTCGAATAGTTTTGTATAATAAACTTTTGGAACTTGAATCTGTACTGAAACTGCCCTTCGTGAAAGTGGCATGCCATACGTAACAGCAGCATTTCTTTTGAATACCTCAACAGGGTGCTCTGAAAGGGGACAAATTGGCAGCAATCACGAAAAACATGATTTACTCAAACGACACCACGAGTGCAGCTGCTGCATTCAAAGAAGGAAAATTGGCTTACGCTACAGCCAGACGAACTCTCGTGTATTATCTTCACGAGGATTTTACAAAGGTGAGTGACAATAGAGCAGCTTCTCAGTTTCCACGAGCGCCAAACACTACATTCCAATGCTGGTCCATACCAGATACAAGCAGCTAGACCAGCTACTCTTATTTTGCGAGTGACTGACTGATTTATATATTTTTGGCATACATGTCAAGTACTGGGACAACTAAGGCCATTCAGTGCTGCAAGGGAAATTGACAGTGAAGAGGGTTGAAAGGTGTAACAGAAGGAAAACCTCAATGTTAGGAGAGGGTTGAGGAAAGTGAGATGCAAGGAAGAGAATATGAAAGGAGGTACAGTAATAGAAATGAAATCTTTCGCAGCTAAGGGTCGAAGGGACCCAGCAAAGAACCCTAAGTAATGCCTACACTGCACAGCATAAGGCACACTGACGGCACTACCCTCTTACGGGGTTTTATTTTGTGAGAGATGTGCCTGATTATCTATTGGTACAGAAACTTCTTTCGAAAAATGAACTTCGGATTCAGACCCAGTCCACAGTTAATTAAATCTAACTGACGATAACATTTATATATCAAAAGAAACACACATAACCCACTCCAATTTGCTTGCTTATTCTTGGCTTTGATACTTCATTTCATAGTAAGTGTTTCTCTACATAATCAAATTGTCAATTGCAGCATGGGTACTGTACACAGTACATAATGGCCGATGGTGTGTTCAAACCAACTCCCCTAAGCCTCGCCTTTCCTAAAGGATCAACTTTCAAGCCTACAGTCGACAGGATGTAAGTAGACATTTTATTATTTTGTCTAAAAAATGCTGTGCAAAGACCCATCGGACTGGATCGTTGGAACTAAGAAATTTTATTAAGCTAGGATTTTGTTTGCTCACTCAAATATGGGTTCCATTTGTTCTATAGCCATTTCCAAACACTGAGCTGAATTCATTGCATCTTGCCTCAGGTTAACATCAAAATACTACATAATCAAACGCTCTCTTGTACTGCAGCAATAATAGGACGAGTGTTCAAAGCTTCAGGTGATGAACATTTCTCGATTTAATCTTCAAATCAGCTTCGGCAGCTACTAAACAGCCAAGGTTTTCTAACAAAGCAACTATTTATTTCTTTACAGGATCAGAAATCTGAGAGTTTGGAATCAAGTCAGCTTCAGTAGCTACTTAACAGCCAAGGTTTTCTAACAGAGAATCTATTTCCTTCCAGGATCAGAAATCTGAAAGAATTTGGAATCGTTGAGTACCTGTACAAGCAGCGTGCGGTCAATGCCACTTCGTGTCTGTCTCTAGCTGGTTCAGGGTTCACAGATGCGGCCAGACCTCTTGTTCTCTACAATTTCTACGGAGTGTTCTCTGTTTATGGGGGAGGTGCGTTGACTATTAACCGTCTTGACAATTTCCAGTTATGAAGTCAGTTTTGTAAATAATCCTTCAACTCTGTTAATCTATAAGACTAACTGAGAACTTTCTTGGTAACAAACTGTCGTCTTCAGTTCAGTGTTAAACTCTGTCATTAGCTGAAGATATTAAATAAAACTCTGTTAATTTGTAAGACCAATTGAGAGCTTTCTTGGTAACAGACTGTAGCATTCAGTTCAATATTAAACTGTCGTCGCGTTGAAGATATTAATGAAAACTGTTAGGAAAGCTAAGGAATTTAATCAGCACTGCTTCAAGAAGAAACTAAAATACACATGTAATACCCAACCATCTTTTGTCTGCAGGTATAATGTTAGGCAGCATGGCCTTCCTGCTGGAGATATTGACAAGGGCAAAATTCACATGGAACCTGTGATACAATTTGTAATACATTCATTAGAAGACCGAGAAATCATACTGCGAAATAACTAAAAGTGCTTCAAGTATCAAATATGGACCATTTGCTAAACACCGTCGGACATGGTATAGTCGAAGTTATATAATTACGTTGTATCTTGAATTTTCTATTAAACAATAAAAGTAAGGATCCACTGTTCAACAATCGTTTCTTTCATATCCATTCTTACTTACTCTAGGCAGCAAAAAATAGACCACTCTACTCATTTTTATTCATTCTTAACATTTCATTTCTCTGGATGGAAGGAGATGGGATTAGAGTTCACGTCCAGAGTAACTTTTCAGAACGACACCAGTTTTGGTAATGCATGTATGAATGGGTGATTCAAACAGACTACGGGTCCAAAAGTGAAATGTGTAAAAGAAAGGTAAATGAAATAAAAGAGAGACTTCCCTATTCGTCCCATTATCAGTTCAACCGGTTCTATTAGCTATAAACTTTATAAATATCTAGTTAAATTACTATCACCTATCCTGGGTACTACTATTTCAAATTCCCATTTACAAAACAGTTGATTTCTGTGCTAGACTCTCCCATATTGATTTATCCAGTACTGACAAATTAACTAGTTTTGATATAACATCTTTATTCACTAAAGTCGCTATTGAAGACTTACTTCAATATTTATGACAATATTTGCACTCGTATAATCTAATTATACGAGTTACCTAATTAGGTTATTAATTTGGTGTCCCTTTGTATGGAAAATTGTAAATTCACTTTCAATGATA
>NC_061094.1:70988317-70993317 GCF_015104395.2 Macrobrachium nipponense
ATTGATAAAGAAAGAGCTGGTGTAATAGGTAAGTTCGGAGAGGCTCAGGGTGAATCAACATGGAAAGAGTCTTGTGTCAATGTGCTCTTAAAAGGCCTGATTGTTAGGAACACTTGGCTTCTAAAGAATCAATCTATTTGTAAACAAAGCAGGTGAGGTAAAATTTGCATTGTAACATATGGACGTCATAAATGAAGTTGTTAATCATTATTGGCTGAACGAAATCATCTTTAAGATATGGATAAAGACCCCAACCGTGTAACATAATGCAATGAACATTCAGTCACACTGAGAACTGACTGGCTGGCTAACTGAGTAGTTGACATCTACAGACTAACACCAAAGTCATTATAGTACAAGCACCTACTTACTGTTCTTTTCATAAAAACATTACTGTGTGTACAGTGAATTGCGCTCTAGGTTGAAAATACGTACAGTACTCTATTGATTCTGTATCATACTGTACTTAAACAAGGCATAAAGATAAAGTGTACAGTAACCAAGTTACAAACAATTCAACATACAAACGGCCGTCGTCAGGAACATTAGTGGTGTCTGTAATTGACACTGTTAACATATTTGCATTAAAAAACAAGACAAGGAAATTTAACTTACTTTTTTTGCACAATATAAATTCAGTTCATTGTTATTCACTTCCTTTGCTGTATTTACTATCTAGTTCCACGCTTGAGAACTGACGATGTTGCAAATCTCCACAGTTACAGGTTGATCCGACCCACGGACAACGACTGGGGCACAATGTTCCCTAACGGGACGTGGACAGGATCTCTAGGACTTCTCAGTCGCAGGGAGTAAGTAACTTTATTGCCAAGTTAACATGAAAATCTAATGTGAGAATAAGTGGTTAGTGAATGTGCTTCTTCAGTTCCAGAGGTCCGTTATTCCTCACGCTGTTGGATTGTGGAACAGCCTCCCTAGTGAGGATGTCGTGCAATTGGAACTACAGAAGTCCAAGCAAAGATGCAATGCCTTACTAATGTAACACTACTATCCTTGCATTTTCATATATTTCACTTAAAACACTTACTCTTGCCGTTTCAGGAAGCGGTCATGTCTGTTGTTCCTTACTCTGTGTCTTTGGAACGAACCAAAGCTGTGGATTTCAGCGAGCCCGTCTACATCGATGAGTTGACTATTGCTTACCATAAGTATCAACTTCAGTCAGACATGGCTGGATTCATTAAGCCATTCACACTGATAGTAAGTTAATACATACCAATAAAAGACGATACCTTTTTATGCTAAAAACTGTAAGGGGCCAATTAAGCCTAAACCTTACCTGTCCCCAGATAAATTATTAGGAACTACCAACACTCGGCAATACAGAATTACATAAAAAAGAAACAGAGAGAGAGAGAGACTAATCATTGCTGACTTTAAGGGTAAAGAATATTTCCCATTTCTGTCTTTCAGACGTGGCTGTGCATCTTTGGAAGCCTGCTGATTATAACACCAGCCATGATCTTCTTAAGGCTATATCAACACGATGACTCTGGGTAACCCCTCATAAACTAGATCTGATCTTGTATAGAATGAACCATAACCTTTGTTATATATTAGAAACACGACTTGAGACAGCAGATGTTTATTGAATTTAATCAAAGTCTTATGAATGTTTTATTAATGACTTATTCCCTGTCTGGAAAAGGAACCCTAACGCTCGAAAAATCACATTAGGTTCCACTGTATGGCCACTGTGCTGCCTCATCGATCAGTGTAAGTTTCCATATTCTAAAGTCGTTGTAACTACTAAATTGCATTAGGAAATAATAATAATAATAATAATAATAATAGCTGATCATAGCGTAGTTTCAACAGCACCTACTCTCATCAGAGTCAAAACCATCCATGCATGAACAAGGCTAAAGACGCTGATTTTACTTAATATACTGTATTCAATTTACGTTTCAACCAATACATATGGACATATTAGTGACCCAAGTTACAAGCTACAAAGTTAATAATAATAATAATAATGAACCAAACAAAAACTTCTTTCAGTTCTCTTCTGAAGATTGAAAATGAAACCCACAAAATCACTGTGTAATGTGTTTACTTCTAAGTATTTATTTACATTTAATTTTACTCCACACTCTAAGTGTGAAGTAAAACTAAATGTAAATACTTAGAAGTAAACACGTTACACAGTGATTTTGTGGGTTTCTTTTTCAATAATAATAATAATAATAGTTCTTTTCTACAGCATCAATCTGGGAACCACAACACGACCCTTCGCGAGTGGCTGGGTGCTTCTGGGAGCTCATGGGATTCATTCTATCTTGCGTCTACCGTTCAACCCTCATGGCCATGTTAATAACACCCAAAGTCGAACTGCCATTCAATTCACTGGAAGAACTTGCGAAATCAGACATTCCGATATGGGCACCTATTGGGAGTCGATTCCAGGACGGTGTGAAGGTGAGTACTCTAAATGTGCTGGAACCACACTAATAACACAGTCCAGGTCGAACATATGAAACATGGGAAGTCAGTATTCAGAAGTCTTAAGAGCACAGTTAACCGAAATGTCTGATCTGATCTCCCCACTCTTCAACAAGCCCAAAGCACAATCTGAAATGCTTGGCAAAGCCTAGGAAGAAATCAGAAAATAACAGCTCATTCACTTAAAACTCTAGTCTTTTCCACTGCTTACTGAAAAAACCCACCCCAAAAATAGGGCGTTTACTCATTGCTTCATATAAAATAAAAATTAAAATTAAAACCATTCTTTTGTGTACAGAGGATAACCTGCTAGAGTACAGCCTTCTTTGTTATACCATTTAGGATTCGGCCCAATTACAATCTTAGTCTGACAATATTGTAATGTACCAGATTTATTTGAACAGATTAAAGTGTTGTAGTGTTGTGTTTCTGCGATTATAACCCAATTGAGATTCTGAACCATCTGTATCAGAAATCATTGGGAATTTATTCAATAAACATATTCTGAGTCATGGCTGCTAGGAAATGAACATATTGATTTTAATGTTTTGGCGATTAGTCTTTAAAAATACTAACGTTCCTGGTTATGGCTTCTTGGATGATCCTTGCCATTTGAGATTCGAATAGTTCTGTATAATACTCTTTAGGAAAGTGGCATGCCATACGTAACAACACCATGTCTTTTGAAATCATATCTCAACAGGGTGCTCTGAAAGGAGAAAAATTGGCAGCGATTGGGAAAAACATGATTTACTCAAACGACACCATGGGTGCAGTTGCTGCATTCAAAGTAGGAAAATGGGGTTACGCTACAGCCAAACGAACTCTCGTGTATTATCTTCATGAGGATTTTACAAAGGTGAGTGACAACAGAGTATAGCTTCTCAGTTACCATGAACACCAACCCTACATTCCAATGCTGGTCCCTACCTAAGGCCATTCAGCGCTGAAACGGAAATTGACAGTGAAGAGGTTTGAAAGGTGTAACAGGAAAACCTATCAATTGCACTATGAATCAAATGTTAGAAGAGGGTTGAGATAAGTAAGATGCAAGAAAGAGAATATGAACTGAATTACAGTAATAGGAATGAAAGCTTTCGCAGCTAGGGGCCAAAGAGACCCAGCAAAGAACCCTAAGTAATGACTGCACTGCATGAGACGCACTAACCCACTACGGGGTCTTATTTTGTGAGTGATGTTCCTGAATATATCCATTGGTACAGAAACTACTTTAGAAAAATGAACTTCACTATTGATGTGTTGGAGGCCTTTGTACAGGTGAATCTGGAACAGGATTCAGACCCAGTCCAGGATTAATTAAATCTAACTGACGATCTTTAGATGGTTTCGAAAACTCTCATGAAAATTTTTGGTCCAGACCCAAATTGCCAATAAGATTAAAGATATGTAGTGTGTGTGTGTGTATATAGTACCATGACAATCTGTTGCTAGATGTTTTTGGAAGACGTCCTAAAAGCAGAAAAGGAGCGACAGAAGGACAAAATTGAAGTGCAAACTTGAGCCTGGCTTTGAATAACGACTTTATTATGTCTCTTGTCTAAAAATGTACTAACTATATATATATAGTATATATATATATATATATATTATATATATATATATTATATATATATATACATATATAATATATATATCATATATATATATATATATATATATATATATATATATATATATATATATATATATATATATTATATATATATTATATATATAAAACATTTTTATATCAAAAGAAAAACACCTAACCAACTCCAATTTGTTTTCTCTCTTCTTGTAAATGTTCATATTCTCTGGAGAGTTTTGTATCTTGACTTCGATACTCTATTTTACAGTATGTGTTTCTCTACGTAATCAAATTGTCAATTGCAGCACGGGCATTGTACGCAGTACATAATGGCCGACGGTGTGTTCAAACCAACTCCCCTAAGCCTCGCCTTTCCCAAAGGATCAACTTTCAAGCCTACAGTAGACAGGATGTAAGTAGACATTTTATTATTTTGTTAGGTAGACATTTTATCATTTCGTCTTTAAAAACGTAGTGATTATTCGCAGAGCCCGCCTCGGCAAATAAGCGTTTGGTAATTATTGGCCAAGCTCGACTGGCCCCGCTTATTCACCAAGCTAGCACTGCGCGCGCATACCACTCTAATTTAAGTTATTCATTGTACGTTTCGATTATTGTGTGAAATATGATGTCATTTGAGCCCTGAGGCTAGCGTGCACAGTACAATACCTCTTGCCAGAACAAACGAACTTGCCAAGAATATTTAAATATGCAGATAAGGTGCGAAGCACCATTCCGCCACGTTCTCACAGCACACAAATAATCACGCCGAGCTCGGCTCGGTGAATAAAGACCAAGTCCTTATTCCCAGAGCCAAGCTCAGCGAATAAACGCCTAGGTATTATTCACCGAGCCCGACTCTGCGAATAAGGCTTGCCCTTTAAAAAGGTGTGCAAAGACCCATCAGACTGGATCGTTGGAACTAACATGTTTTAACAAGTCAAGATTC
>NC_061094.1:70998317-71100817 GCF_015104395.2 Macrobrachium nipponense
ATATCATTTCAAAATTATTTGATTTATTCGTGAAACTCCGATACCGGGCTTCGCTGCGGTGAGCAGCTCGCTCAAACGTACCTCAACATATGATTTTGTTAATGTACGATGGTTGGCTAGGAAGCAAGTGATTTTTCTTTAACCAGTGAGGGGAAACAGAGGGCTTTCATGTGTACACTGCATGAAGAATACATTCAGCTATAAAAAGCCTTCCACGCATGTAATGAATATAAAAAAAACCACGCATGCATATAATGAAAGAATTTGTAGCGTGATGGTATATCCCCGTGTTTGAGTGCTGATTTTTCCCTCTAAAAATCCTCTAAAAATGTATGATTCCCAATAAAAACCAATTTTAGTAACAAATAAAAGAATTTGTAGCATGATGGTATAATACCCATGTTTGTATGCTGATGTTCCCTCTAAAAATGTATCTGATTTCCGATAAAAAACAATTTTAGTAACAAATAAAAGAATTTGTAGCGTGATGGTATAATTCCTGTGTCTGAATGCTGATTTTTCCCTCTAAAAATGTATCTGATTTCCAATAAAAACCAACTTTAGTAACAAATAAAAGAATATGTAGCATGATGGTATAATACCCATGTTTGTATGCTAATTTTTTCCTCTAAAAATGTATCTGATTTCCGATAGAAACCAATTTTAGTAACAAATAAAAGAATTTGTGGTATGGTATAATCCCCGCGTTTGAATGTTGATTTTTCACTCATCATCCTTCTTTTCACACTCAAACACGAGCTAAAATGAATGCAAACTGACATTTACAAGTGTATTCTGCGACTGTTTACCCTGAGGAGGATAATAATAATATAATAATAATAATAATAATAATAATAATAATAATAATATATCTTAGTTTAACCAGACCACTGAGCTGATTAAGAGCTCTCTCCTGGGGCTAGCCCGAGGGATTAGACATGTTTACGTGGCTAGGAACCAATTAGTTAATTAGCAACAGGACCTTCAGCTTATTGTGGGATCCGAACAACATCATGAAATTAATTTCTATCGCCAGTAATAAATTTCTCTGAATTTCACGTTGGCAGAGCGGGGGATCGAACTCGGACCTCAGCTGAGATCAGTAGTCGAGCACGTAACCGACTCGTCCAACGAGGAGGAACATCTTAATGTATGTCACATTATTATATGTTACATGTTTATTTATTTACTGCTTAAGTAGCCTGAAGATACCACTGTGAATGTATACAATCGATAACGATTTAATTTATTTACACGTTTATCTACGTCCTGGCTTACATTTTCCTTGCATAACAACTGACATCAATGACTACTACGCCTTTTCAATGAGTCACACCATTATCTCATGCAAGTGCATACTGAGTGGATCCTACAATGTGGGTCAGAGCGATGAACAGCACGCGATGCAATATCCTACGCAGGAGAACCTGAATGAATTGGTGCCTCTCCCGAGCAGGGCAGCCTGAGAGTGGCACAAGCCTCTCTCTCTCTCTCTCTCTCTCTCTCTCTCTCTTTTCAGGGTAGTACAGACTGCATAGTCATGGCACTCTCTATTCAGACACGTCTTGGAAGCCTAATGGTAAACGGTATTTAGCTCATTATTATTGGTGGGGGTGAGAGGGGGGATGGGGGGTTCAGGAGGTAGTCTTTTCCTTTCTTGCTTGATATTTTTTCCGTTTTTTAATTCCTCTTTTTTTCATAGCCAGCTGCAATGCTTCATTCTTAATAGAAGCAATCACTGTATACAATATATATATATATATAATATAGATATATATTTATATATATATATATATATATATATATATATATATATTGTGAATGTATTATCACTATGACTGGCAAGAACTGTATAAATTTTGGGAGCCAGAGCAAGGAAGCTTCTGACCAGCTAGGGGGTCAAAAAAGGTCAAAGTAAAGATATCAAGGGCAGTCATAGCATATGAATGACAGTAAGGAGAAGATCACTATATTCACAAGAGCTGCACTTCTATAAAAGGACTGTCTGGTGGTGAAAGTGCTCGAAGCTGATTTGTATTATTAAAAGACGTAAAGACGTGCGTCTCGATGTCCAGCCGCTGCAATACGAACATATGGCCTCGCCTCTAGAAAGTGATGCGGTAACCTATTTTCAGAACGAACTTGTGGGGGGGGGGGAGAAGGGGGGTAGGTCGTTATCCTCATGCACTTCCCAACCTGAACGCCGAATCACCTCAGTAGGTTAACTACCAGAAACAAGATAAGGTGATTAAGTCAACACATGCACTATAGGAGTTCAGGGATGCTTGACTAATATGCAAAAATGCATTGTGCAGTGATCTCCTTCCTAAAAGCCATGAAATTCAAACTCTTCAAAGAGAGCTACCGTTGGAAAATACGAGTAAATCATCTATTTCTGAGTCGGCGATTAAAATAGGTACGAAGTCACGTTACAGAATGCCTTACGCAGAATGGCGTGATATATTAATCTGAGTCTGACCGTCATTTAAACGAAATCACAGAGACTGAAAGGACGTTTGCTGCTTTTTCCCAGCATCAGTCAATCTCCATCCACCCACGTCATACCGCCGGGGATGATGAATCATTGTCCCTGGCCTTTCCTATCGATCGAAAGAGGCTCCTCTGACTTCATTTTCTATATTCCAGGGTTGCGACATTCCCAGCGTTTTGCGATTTTCTCGGATCAGATTAATGTCGCTGGGGTCGTTGAAAAGAAAAGTATTTCTTAGTTTTACCAGACCACTGACCGCATTACCAGCTCTCCAAGGGCTGGCCCGAAGGATTAGATATATTTACGTGGCTAGTTAACCAATTAGTTACCTAGCAAAGGGACCTACAGTTTATTGGGGAATCCGAACCACATTATATCGAGAAATTAATGTCTATCACCAGAAATACATTCCTCTGATTAAGCGTTGGCAGAGCCGAGAATCGAACTTCGGACCACTGGATTGGTAGGCGAGCACGAGAACCACTCGTCCAACGAGGGAAGTTGAATTGGGACTCAGCAAAAGCACAGATTATTGCCAAACAAGGGCTTACTTAATCTTACAACATTCCTTTTCCTGAGCTGCTGTTATCGTCGATCGAAATGATCCCTGACGGATAATACTGCAGAGACTTACTTACTCGGTTTTCGTGGGCATGTGTCAGAATACTGGTCTCTCCCTCTTTTAAAAAAAATAAAAAAATAAAAAATTACTCTAATTTTTTTTACGTTGGTCATTGAAAACGGTGTACAAAGGAAGTTTGTCAAAAAAAATCTCACGAAACAGTATTTGGAATATGAATGTTTGTATTGTAATTGTTAAAAAAAAACACCGCTATTGTAAACTTATAGTAAAATCAAGTTTCTGTAGCTCAGGTACCTTATGTGTAAAGATATGTAAAAGTTAATCATCTGGACAGTATAAATTTTGAAAAGCGAATCTGGTGGGTTTGAACAATAAAAAAAAATTTATTTTTCTCTTTTTTGGACAAACAAACAAGTTATTGGAGAAAGAAGGAGGTGCGTCGTTGGTCAAGCTATCAGGTTACGAGTCACCACGTTGAATCACTTAGCCATAGCATCTACTAGAGTGCAGGGGGCGGTTGCATCATGACGACTCGGATAAGTCTCCAAAACAAATACTACTATGACTTCACTCCTTCCCAACACGCAGGTCGTCTCTCTCTCTCTCTCTCTCTCTCTCTCTCTCTCTCTCTCTCTCTCTCTCTCTCTCTGCTCCCAGATACATACTCACAGAATCCCTCCTCTTAAATACACATATACGAAATTGCAGAATGCAAGACACGTATGAACAATTAAAGGGAACATAAAGGACTGAATTAAAGGCGGAAGTCTCTCTCTCTCTCTCTCTCTCTCTCTCTCTCCTCCTCCCAGATACACACTCACAGCATTGGGGACTGAATTAAACGCATACGTTTATGATGTTACTCTCTCTCTCTCTCTCTCTCTCTCTCTCTCTCTCTCCCAGATACACATTCACATCATCGAGGACTGAATTAAACGCATACGTTTATGATGTTACTCTCTCTCTCTCTCTCTCTCTCTTCTCTCTCTCTCCTCCCCCAGATACACACTCACAACATCGATGACTGAATTAAACGCATACGTTTATGATGTTACTCTCTCTCTCTCTCTCTCTCTCCTCCCAGATACACATTCACATCATCGAGGACGTAATTAAACGCATACGTTTCTGCTGTTTCTCACTCTCTCTCTCTCTCTCTCTCTCTCCTCTCCTCTCCTCCAGATACACACTCACAACATCGATGGCTGAATTAAACGCATACGTCTATGAAGTTATGATGTAAGCGCTCATAAGGCACGTCACCATCAGCCCTAACATCCTTTTGTTTTCATGGTGTTTCATGATGCCCACGTGGGCATAGTGTGATCGAGTCATCGTACCCTTTGCCGTGAATTTGGGATGCTGGGGGATGCCTAAGTTGAGACGTGGGTAGAATTTGCTCTGCTCGATGGGTCTGTCTATTGTGTGTCTTTCTCTGCCTGCCTGTCTGTCTGTGTGTCTGTCTCTTCCCCTGTCTATCTATCTATCTATCTGTCTGTCTGTCTATCTGTCTCTATTCCCTTCGAGAGGTTTACGATCAAGTTTAGTTTTGGCTAAAGAAAGTAGCAGAGAATGGAGACTGAAAAATCATCTCTCTCTCTCTCTCTCTCTCTCTCTCTCTCTCTCTCTCTCTCTTCATATGCTCTACACAGTCACCTTACGAATTCCCTCGAGATTTTCAAATATCTCTCGCGTCCCTTACTTGTAAATTATTATACTTAATTATATAAAGATGTACATTTTCTACGAGAATCAAGTTGGTTTATTGAGTACTCGATCACTCTTAGGTAAATATCACAATTCTCTTTTTCAGCTTTGCTCTCTCTCTCTCTCTCTCTCTCTCTCTCTCTCTCTCTCTCTCTCTCTCTTGCAGGTCAATAACCTTCCACCTTGAATGATAGCAAAAAAAATAATAATAGATAAATAAATAAATAAAAAATAAAGTGAACTTCTTAGAAAAAAGGGGAAAATGCGCATTTTAATTTCTTTGTATCTAGCATAACGATGTTTCCTTTGTACCTTTGTCAAAGACTGGCCTTCCTAACCAGTTCTCTGATAATATTTAGATCAGTTTTTCGTAATTCTATAACTTACAGACGACCTCCCCCTCCCCCAACACCCCCCGCACCGAAAACATCAACACCCTCAAGTCGATCCTGATCGCCTTCCCGTGATGACGTCACGGGCTACTTGTGGTGCAGCTGACCCATAAACATCATAAAAACAATAAACAATCCCGCCTGTTGGTATCAAGTGGCGTGTACTTAACGATATACTATACGTCTATGCTTTTTATGGGTCAAGAACACAAAAGAAAAAGCAGTAATAATATAAAATTAATAAAATATTGGTGTTACTAAGTCACCTGAAACGCATTATAGACGTCTAACAACAGGTTTCTTTTTTTTCAACATATCAGTAAAACTATAAAAAATTGACGATCTCCAGTGATAAGGAATCAACCGAAGTATCCTAATATCGAGGACGATACTATAGACAAAACTCATAAAAAAAATAGCAAATCAAACGGAATTACGAAAAAGAATAAACTATTATCATATATAAACACACATTAAAAAAAACAGCGGACTCCCAAAACGCAAATACGGGAGAATAACATATTATATATAAACACATAAAAAAACAGCGACCCAAACGCAATACGGAGAATAACATATCATATATAAACACACAAAGACAAGACAGAAGGCAGAAGAAATATTATGATCGCTTGTGATCCGATTACGTAAGAATGCTTGGTTCAGAGTCAAAGTATACTTTGAACTCTGGGTTGGTTAAGGCCACTACGTACATGGGTGATAGTCAAGTACTTGCCGGACTCCGTGAAGGATGGCCACCCCGTACCAAAATTACGATTAAATGAGGATAAAGAAAGGAACCAACAGGAGAGAAACTGTCTCCAAAGAGCAACAGAAAGTCCTAGAGTATGAAAACACGATTAGATGTTTTGACATCGACCACTTGACCTTTCTGAAATATTCGTCACTGCTTGAAGGTCCAACTGCTCCCGCAGTTTGACTTCCATAAATATTCCGGAAAGGTCCTCGGAAGGTTAATACATCGGTTGAAACAAATAATGGAAGCTTCCTTATCACGAAAAATCGTTCCAAAACTATTCTGATATCTGTGGAAAAAAAAAAAATAATTGACTATGAATATCTAATGTGCGGCTCCAAACTCTGAATAAATACCTTTTCTGTCCATCAAAACAAAGAAATTATGTAACACTCTTACAACAATAATTAACTTAATGTCATCCAGTTTCAAAAGCATATTATAGACATCAATTTTACTGATCTGTTAATGAGGTATAAATAGTTTCTAATGCCATTTTTGTCATGGGGGTTCTAACAGGAGTATATTCACATGATTCTATAAACCAATGGCCCTTCTAGCTTCAAAGGCAGTCGATCCTTGATCTAACGCAAGCATGTTTGTTATCAGACTTCTAATTTACCAGTAGGTACCGAAAACTGTCTAAAGTAATGATACCAACCAAGAATATTAAACCGCGAATAAAAATAATTTCACGGCGTTCGACAAAGCTACCAAAGACCCCATTATTGAAAAGAATATATCGACAAATGAATCGTTAAAGCTGCTTCCTAATAGTAGCGCCATCTGCGTCAGTCACTGGACGAATGGACCACAGGAGAATAATTAAAAGGTATCCAGAAATCTGTAGGAAAAAAAACAATCCGATCAGCGGACACATGTATATAGTCTTACCTTGACCTTTCAGCTCGATATATATATGTCTCGTTATACTTCCAGAAATGTAATCAAATGGTACATAAATACGATGATACTGACGGACAAAGCATCAGTAATCACTTGTTATGACTTCTGTTATAAAATTAATTGCCACAATTAACTCGCGGCCCCTTGACGACATAAAAACAAAAGGACAATTACTTACAACAAAAGCTTCTCGCATATCCCGCAAACTAACGGTCTCACCCCCCCCCCCCCCTTTTATTTTTTTGTAAATCTGAAGACCAAGGCAGTATTCAACTCCCTGCTTTGGCGAACACCTTTAAATTCCCGTCAAGTGCATCTGATATAAGTCGCCTCCTTATCAGCCGAGCAAAGCCAAACTGCGTCTTGGAAAAACGCAGATAACTGTTGCTGTGATTTCCAGTTCATCTATCTTTTTTTTTTTTTCACCCGAGGAAAGAATTGGCACAGTCAGCCAAAAGGTCGCATACCGACCAGGTGAATTAAGGATAAAAGATGCCTTTCAAACTAGGAAACGAAGTAGCTATACGATACCGTGAGTTAGTGGGTGGGGATTAGAAGGTCAGTGCCTTGTGGTATTTTCACTGACGACAAGGTGGTCATGTTTTTTGCCCCAGGTTTTTATCTGTTTGTTTATTTTGTTTGGTGGCAGTATTATGTAGAAAGTTGTCTCCGGACTCTTACGAGAATGTTACCCTAGGTAGTAGACCTTTTCTTAAATCATTACACGCAAAATCGGTAAAGCCTTTACGACGCCTAGTCGAGGCAGAGAGTTAGATGAACTTTAACTTTTGGGTGCAAGTTACATTGAAGACGAAAGTAATGTTTATACATATATATATATATATATATATATATATAATATATATATATATATATATATTATAACTGGTCCTGAGAGCTAAGCAACTGCCAGGTGGATATGCTTGTGTTCGTACGTAACAGTGTTAGCCCTAGTAACTGCAATTCCTCTGTTCCCGTTCATTTGTTTTATATCTCAGGACACTGTACAGACACATAATCCTTCCCTCGATACTGAAGGCAAGCACAAACAATTCATCGGTAATTCACATGCATCGGTGTGAGAAACCCATATTAAAATTCAATGATCATATTACGTCATGGAAACACTGGATTTCCGATACAGATAACGTTAAAAGTGGTGTGTTCCGAACAACGGCATGTTTGGATTATGTTGCCCAAAGGGATCTTTAAAAGAATAGAGACCCGTTGAGTATGTTGCCCTAAGGGCGCTTTCAAAGAATATGGACCCGTTGAGTATTCTGCCCCAAAGGGCTCTTTCACTGAATAGGGACCCGTTGAGTATTCTGCCCCAAAGGGCTCTTTCACTGAATAGGGACCCGTTGAGTATGCTGCCCCAAAGGGCGCTTTCAAAGAATAAGGACCCGTTGAGTATGCTGCCCCAAGGGCGCTTTCACAGAATATGGACCCGTCGGCCGTCGTGTCTATCGGTCGAAGTCAACCACGTTGCAAGAGCACATGCTCAGGAGGACATCTTGTGGCGCCAAAATCCACGAAAGTCAACGTTGCAGCCCACGTGCTCTTGCAACGGGAGAGCGGGAACCCATCTCTCTCTCTCTCTCTCTCTCTCTCTCTTTGTCAACAACTGGATCATCTGCTCGTTTCAAAGTCTAAACCACTAAAATAAACCTATGACCTATCAAGTCCAGGTGTCCTGAGTCTGCGCATTTGCAACCTGCGACTATCATGTCTGCAATCTAGTTCGCTTCATATCGAATTCCAGGTGCCTTGGGTCGTCTCCTCCTCCTCCTCCTCCTCCTCCTCCTCCTCCTCCCAATTCACTTCGTTTCCATTCGCCTCTCAGATTTCAACAGACTAGTCTCCCGTCCCTTCTTCCCTTCCATGCAAACAAATGCAAGAGCCCTCAAGAAGATGACAGCTGCAATAAAAGCCGCAAATTCTGAAAATGGTGAAGTATATCCCAATCCTTTGTGTTGTTTTCGCGTGGGCATGCTAAAGAACGAATAATAAAATAGATAACCTTCTTAGCGTAGGTACAAGGGCAATAAAAAACAATAATCTTACTATACTATAATGGTTGTTATGTCTGTCCGTCCGTCAGTCTGTCATTCAATCACGGTGAAACGGCTGGTCCGATAGGCATGAAACTTAGCAGGGTTATAGTGGGGACCCCTAGGTTGGTTTATAATGGGGGCTTCATCCTACCTCCCCCACCCCCGTCCTCCGAAGGGTGTGGGGGTGAGAAGGGATTCCCTGAAACGGAGCTGGTTATGCCCGTGAAACGGGGCTGGTTATGCCCGTAGACTTAGTTACTTTACGAATTTATCGTACATATAATAGTTAAAAAACACTAGCGAGTCACTTATATGAAGCAACAGATGAATATGCTTTTAGTAAGGATTGGTCAATTGCTAGTACTGCTAATCTCAACATCCATAGTAAATCCCCACAGCAAATGCGAATAACATCTTAATCCAAGGCTTACTTTCGAGATGGTCTGTCCCTAGGAAAACCTAATCACTAAGTGCATATGATTATACGACCTAGACTATGATAATCAGTTTGTAGATAACACATGTTTTGTTCTTGATGATTTTTTCAATTAAAATAATGCACTCTTGTAAACATTTATGTTATTTACATAATGCATTGTATAAATTAACTAACTAATTATGGTTATCACGTTTAACAAGATTTGAAATGTGGTGATAACTGAGGTAGGATCAACAGAAATCAAATAATAACTGAAAATCACATCATCACAAGGTTAATATGATGCCTTAAGGCAGACGCTGGAACATTTATTCTTGATTTTACACAAACCAATATACCCACACCTAAATAAACATATTTATATATAAATATATATTGCATTTATGTACACACAAAGGATTCTTCATATCAACAAAATTCTTGACCGGGCAATGTCAAGGATTTGTTGACAAACATCAAGCTCTGTTTGATGTCCTTCAACTGTTAATCAACGACGAGGTGGGGGCGGGAGCGGGGGGGGGGGGAGGGGTTTAATCTCTTTTTCTTTTTTCTACTTACTACAAAATGTGGGCACGTTCAATACGTTGGCAACACAACAAACAGGTTCATTGGGGTATACCAAATGACTGCCTAAGGAGAGCAAGTTTACACAGGAGAATATACCCTGTGCTGTATAATGTCTATTGATTGCTTGGATTTGCTAGAGGGCATATTATAAGCGCACAACAATTCATTAACATAACTGGCTACCTTTAATTATTATTTTTCGTAAGACGTGCGCATGAAACCTATACATTTGTGACTACTTTTGTTCTTCATCGAATATGTTCAGTGGCATTTGAATAGGTATTAGCATTCTATATCTGGCCCAGTTTTGTTGCAAATGTTGCGGAGAAATAATCTTTAATTGCTGCGGTGTTTAATAATAAGGAACCTTCATCAGAGAAACTGACCCAATCTTGTCGCAAATATTGCGGGGTTGAAAAATAGATACATGTGCAAATTAGTTTGCCATACAAGTTGACTTATTCGAGAGAGCACCCAACCAAGTACATTCTGTAACCTTAAAGAACATTTATTCCGTACTCTTTCAATTACAGAATCCTTGATACACAAGTAGGGTGTGCATCAGAATATCAAAAATATTCTCACTTCGATAACACCAAATAACCTTTTCCTTCCAAGATTTACGATACTCAATTCTTCCCTTATGAACTCTAAAAAGCATACTATGCTTTGTAAATCAGTTACGAAATGCCGCGTTCCATCTCGTAATTTTGTAAATTACTCTTGTAATGGCTAGGAAAAGGTTCTTTAACACAAAACATATAGTGGACGATTGTAGCTATTTTCCATTTTCATGATTCTTGTATCATTCTATAAACCACTGGCTCCTACGATTGCTGGATACCATGAAATGCAACATTTAAACTAATAAAACTGTTTCAGTTTGCAATATGGTAAAATGAAAGCGAGATGACTAATCCAGGGAAAATTTTTTTTTTACTCATTACTATACTCGTACATGGGAACTCTCTCTTTACAGTTCGTGAGAAAATCATATCATATTCCAAAATTCCACCAATTAAAACCTACTCATTAACGAATGGACAATCTGTCCTTGTCCTTACCCTTAAAAAAACCAATGATTACGTGTCCTTAACCTTAAAAAAACCAATGATTACGTAAGTTAAAAAAAAAAATTAACGCAGGGTTCGTGAGTAAGGTTAACCGGTCCAGAGGAGTTTTCCAATAAGCAAAAAATGAAGTGACTCAAGAGGCTTTGTAAGTCTTATAATAACGAGGTTTCATCTAGACTCGGATCTGAAGCAACAGGATGTTGTCGTCTTGTCAATACTAAGGCATCCTCTCTCATAGGAAACCGCTTGTTACTCAATATGAATACATAAACAGCAATAAACAAATATAAAAACATATATATATATATATATATATATATCCTTAAATCCACGGAAGAAAGGTAAGTGAAATAAGGACTTGGAACAAGTATACTTTTGCAGAATATTCTACGAAAGTACTTGTTCCAAGTTCCTGTTTCACTTACCTTTCTACCATGGATTTAAGGATATATATATATATATATATAATATATATATATATATATATATATATATATTAGCATTCAGGCAGGGTCCAACAAACACATCAAAAAGGGCCATATTTATTAGCAAGAGACGTTTCGCACATTATCTATGTTCGCACATTATGTTGTTCTACAGATTGAAGATGCAACAATAGATAATGGCGAACGTTTCTTGCTAATAAATATGGCCCTTTTGATTTATTTGTTGTTCCCTGCTGAATGCTGTTTGATATCTTCTCCTGGAATAATCCTATATAGACTGATAATATCTATATGATATATATATATATAATATATATATATAGATATATATCTCCTATATATATATAATATATATATATATATATATATATATATATATATATATATATATATATATATATATATATACAGGGTGTCCATAAAGTCCCAGTACCATTACAAGTATTTATTGCATAGAATGGTACTGGGACTTTATGGACACCCTGTGTATATATTATATATATTTATATATATATATATATATATTATATATAATATATATATATATATATATATAATTCCAAAACCCCAGATTTTTCTAATAGACAGAAACGATAACGAACACACACATAAATACTAAGCATACTTCTTATGCACCCAAACCCCCAAAGAAGGGCTGAGAGACGAGAAAAACGCAAATCGAAATGTTATAGAACTTTCCTGAACAACTTTTAGCTACGTTGCTACGTTTGATAAACCTGTTTGGTGACTGATTGGCTTTTTTTGTCTGTGTTTTCTAAGTATGCACGAGAGAGAGAGAGACAGAGAGAGCAAAACGCAAAATCGTGAAATGTTATAGAAAACTTCCTGAACAACACTTTTAGCTCGTTGCTACGTTGTGCATATAAACCTGTTTGGTGACTGATGGCTTTTCTTTTTTTGTCCTGTGTTGCTGCTGTCGTCTTTTTGCTAAGGTCCCGTCGGATGCTAAGTATGCGAGAGAGAGAGGGAGAGAGAGAGAGAGAGAGAGTTTTTAGGAGAGAGAGAGAGAGAGAGGGGGTTAATTGACGTTTAGGTGCAATTAGAAATCAAAATGAACACCGCGCTAACATATATGGATTCCAAATCATAACCAAAGTAATACCTACTGATATAATATATTTCGCTATTTTAATGGACATGAACTCTGAACAATTTATTTGTCCTTTACTTCCATCTTTAAAGCTGAATAATAATAATAATAATAATAATAATAATAATATAATAATAATAATAATAATAATAATAATAATAATAATAATAAGGGATAATATATATAATAATAATATACGGAGAAACAAATCCACAGTTATGTAAATGTACATATATTTCAATTTAAAAATTTTAACGATACCTTTGGGGAATCTGATAAGGGGAACCGAACAGATTCCCAAAAGATATCCTTAAAGTTTTAAACTTAAATATATGTACATTTACATAACTGTGGATTTGTTTCTCCATTTGAAGACTCGTGCTACTATGAGGATTGTTTAATAATAATAATAATAATAATAATAATAATAATAATAATAATAATAATAATAAGTAAAACGAGCTGTGTCACCCACGTGGATGCAAATAATTTGGGCGGCATGGCACCACCATACAGAACTCCACCGACGCTTCAAGGGAGATGCAGACCAATGAGCCCCAGACAATAGCCCGTTCTCTGGTCCCTGTCATGATCATCTATTCAGTCAAGTCACGTTTTTCATTATTCATGAACCACAGAGCCTTTCATTACCTACGAAAAGAACGAAAATATTATAAAATATAAAAATGAGAAAATCCATAGGCATCATCTGGCAGGAAGCGCGGATCGTTGCCAAGCGTTGCCAGCGAGAGCGACGTACCAGAAACCTCGTAAACAAAAATATTCCTCTCGGTTTCAGAAGGTTGCGTAAAAGAGAGAGAGGCATGCTGACTTCTACGCTTATTGCATTTCCTTACTTTGATGCGCTTCATGAACATACTGAGCTGTGTGCTTAATCCATTTTTATCTTTCTTTTCCCGGTTTTTCTTTTCCATTTTTATCTTTCATTTTCTAGCTCTTCTTTTCCATTTTTGTCTTTCTTTTACTGGCTTTTCTTTTCCATTTTTATCTTTCTTTTTCTGGCTTTTCTTTTCCATTTTTATCTTTCTTTTTCTGGCTTTTCTTTTCCATTTTTGTCTTTCTTTTACTGGCTTTTCTTTTCCATTTTTATCTTTCTTTTTCTGGCTTTTCTTTTCCATTTTTATCTTTCTTTTTCTGGCTTTTCTTTTCCATTTTTATCTTTCTTTTAGCGGCTTTTCTTTTCCATTTTTATCTTTCTTTTTGCGGCTTTTCTTTTCCATTTTTATCTTTCTGTTTCTGGCTCTTCTTTTCCATTTTTATCTTTCTTTCTCTGGCTTTTCTTTTCCATTTTTACCTTTCTTTTTCTGGCTCTTTTTTCCTTTTTATTTTACTATTTATCTATTTTTTGAAGCGAGAGATATGCGGGCTAGTGGAGCCTAGAAGATGAAATTTTATTTACAGTTCGTATGTCGATGATGTTTGCACACTTTTACGTCCTGAAGCAACTCGAGATATATCTCGATCGATGCAAGATTTATTAAAAGACGACGACGAATATGGCCTCTTCAACTCTGGCAGATAAAAGCATTTTATTAAGCAGACTAATTCCACTGATCAACAGTGAGTAATATGAATCATACTGTATCGTAGATAATTTAATTATAAGCTTTAATTTCTATTTGTTAATGATAAGTAAATTATTCAGTAATGTAAAGTTAATGGAATGGTTGAACGATTTGCCTCACTCTGATCATACAACGTTACATACTGCCATTAATTTTACCAAACTACAACTACTACTTCATTTAGAATAACCAAGAAAGGAATAACGTTACTATTGTGTTTCTAGTAATTGCAGAAATTAAAAAGACCGATTTACATAAAGCGCTCTGAAGTTATTCTGATGATGCCATAACATAAACCTCTCCTCTACATAACACAGTACAAGAACAAAAACCACTGAATAACTGAACGCACTAACTTTTACACAACAAGCATTCACTAATGCTAACGAAACGAACGAAGTGTCGTGAAAGCAAAGATCGCATCGCCACAGAAAAAATATGCAATGTCAAAGGTTACAAGAATGCAATGAAATAGCAAAGAAATCAGCTACGGGCGCAAATTTTACTTACCACCAAGACAAAACGGTGGATAGAACCAGTATGACAGCGTATGAGTGAGGAATTAAACGAAAGAGAGAGAGAGAGAGATAGAGAGAGAGAGAGAGAGAGAGAGAAATCTTCGAGGTATGTACACAACATTCTTGGCTAAAAAAAGAAAAAAAAAAAAAAAACATGAAGCCGTAGGTGGACCAGAATGTGCTTCGGCACAAGGTGTCTGTAAACTTGAAACGTCTGAAACAAGGTTAAGCAATTTACTCACAGGACACACACACACACACACACAGACACCAAGGTCCACTCTCCCAAAAAAATGACATTCCTATCTCTCGAACAATATACTACCGTATTCCCCGTCACGTGCCCCAAGTTCTGATAAGATTTCCGTAAGTAACGGACCATGATGCTCTATCACTAGCAAAGACTCAAAACAACAAAGGTACCAAAACACCACCCTGAGCAACACCAGGCAAGACGGATCTAACCCCACGAAAACGATCTACAAATTCCTTCTAACAGTTGCTTCAAAATCTGCGAGCGAGATCACGTACTTGGTCTCCAAAACCTAAAGTTATTAGTTTATTCATGAGCCTTGTTAAGGAAGCATTATGATAATTATGAGCAAGTCTGGACACTTGTTCAATGCCAAGGTTGTTTACTATGCAACTAACTGATCAGCAGTCACACGAAGCAAAAAGATGAATTCTGATGAATGTCCTGCTATCGATTATCCTTCAGTTGACGTCAGACCAACGGCAGGATATGAAGCAGTTTTGAATTCATAATAATAATAATAATAATAATAATAATAATAATAATAATAATAATAATAATTACAACAAAAACTCGAGGGTTAAAACTTTTCCCTCTATCATTCCAAGCTCAGTCATCAGTGAAATATTACTATAACAAATTATATGCATTTCATATTTTGCATTTGCTGATAAAATACGCACATAATCCCAATATACTAATAAATAATACTGATAAAAACAAAGATAGGACAGAAATGGCATTTACCACTTGTAAGATAGCTTAAGAAGGTTCTCGAATCTCCTTCGAAC
This sequence comes from Macrobrachium nipponense, assembly GCF_015104395.2. NCBI lineage: Eukaryota > Metazoa > Arthropoda > Malacostraca > Decapoda > Palaemonidae > Macrobrachium > Macrobrachium nipponense. The sequence goes on from NC_061094.1 coordinate 71,013,992, forward strand.
GTCTGGATGGCCCTTATGCAAGGTCTTGCCCAAGCTATCGCCCCCACCCCCACCCCCGCGCACCATCACCCAGCCTTAATCCCCTCTCTCCCCCCACGCCCCCCCTCCCCCCCCATGCTTCCCTCTACCTGACCCACCATTTACGTATCTTTAAGGAGAAATAATCCCTTGGTTATCACTTGTCCGGTGGTGGCCCTGCTTCCAGCAACTTCTCCGGTGCTGGACCTGCTACTTCTGCTCCTGTTACTTCTGCTGCGGCTACTGCTACTTCTGCTTTCTGCTACTGCTACTGCTGCCTGAAGCAGAGCCTGTTTTGGGCAGCAGGTGGTGGTCTTGAGCCTTGTAGAGTCTCTAAGGGCACAGCACTGTTACCAGGTCGAAGTCTGTTTCTGCGTCGCCCGAAGCCACTGTCTTCTTTCTTTCTTCAAGTTCGTCTCAACTTCTCCCTTTCTGTTTGATTCTTAATGACTGGTTTTTGCAACAGGCGGTGCAACTTCAAATTTCTTGCCGTTACGTCAAGCGCTCAGCGGCCGCGGTACTACTTGATCATTTACTGCTGGTATATGCTGTGGTTCATTGGTGAATATATTTATTTACCTTACTAAGAGAGTTCGAGTTCATCACTCATATTCTAACCATCGATTCGTGGCTGAACCCCCTTTCAAACACAACCATATATATATATATATATATATATATATATATATATATATATATATATATATATATATATATATATATATATATATATATATATATAGGTACTTTTAACAAGTAATTTCGTGGTATATTCTACATTTTCTTTTTAAGTTATGTTTTTTGTACATAAAGGGGCTGTCAACTTCTTTTATATTCAGTGTGAACTTGATAATGTAGTATATACTGGGAAAGTACTTGTTCCAAGTCCCTGTTTCACTTTCCTTTCTGTCGTGTGTGTGTGTGTGTGTGTGTGTGTGTATAATCATATATATATATATATATATATATATATATATATATATATATATATAGTATATATATATATTGGTCCGACCAATTCTGATTACCTGTCCCTTCGTCAGCAAAAAATGAATGCAAAACAAGAAATGGGGTACCAATGCATATAGGGTTTAGCACAACTGCCAAGACAGTTCTGAAATGTTGACGGTCTGGCTGGAATGTAGTAGACATGTTTCATCGGTTCCATCCAATTAGCAACCAAACAACGGGTGAGAATTATTGGGGATGCTATCAAATGAAGGCTCCTCTTCTTCTTTCTTCTTTTGGTTCAGTAATTAGTCACCTTCTCGACAGACTGAAGCATGCTTCTCGTAGTATGCCACTCAATGGCACCATCTGCAGGTGGCGAGTTAGTCTCCTCGATAAACAAGTACGGGTCATCCCCATATGTGATAGATTGTATGACACACATTCCTATATATATATATATATATATATATATATATATGTATATATATATTTAAATCCAGGCGTATTTTACGCAAATTCAAAATATGTGATTAGAAAAATTTGTTGAGAGAGAGAGAGAGAGAGAGAGAGAGAGAGAGAGAGAGAGAGAGAGAGAGCTGAATTTAGGGAAAAAGCCTAATAAAAACAGGAGACGTTTAGACGGAAACCTGGCAGGATACGGAGGATAAAATGGAACGCAAGAATAGAAAAGCACTAAAACAAAGACGACAAAATATTTAACCTATTTCCAAATGTCCCCCATTTCCACCAAGTTGAATATATATACATTCTTGGAACCAAAGACTGCGGTTAACCGGTGATTACCTGAAGTTACTTGTAGTTGTTACAATGACACACTGTATCCAGGCATTACACCACTCACAAGTAAAATATATCCTTTCTTTTACTTCTTTTGGCTCTGCTATTGTTAAACCTCAACTCACCTTGGGCAGCTAACAAATCATTTCCTAAGCTGATTTCTGTTTTTTTTTTTTTTTTTTTTTTTGGGGGGGGGAATTCATTAACATCATACGTCTTGGAAAATATCTTTTTTAAATACGATTTTCCAACTATCATCTTTTCCACTTTTCTCAATTTCAATTCATAAGGAAAATTTCATTGTTCTAAACATTCTCATGCTTACCACTCTCTCTCTCTCTCTCTCTCTCTCTCTCTCTCTCTCTTCTCTCTCGTCTCTCTCTCTCTCTCTCTCTCTCTGTTACTTATACGAATACAAAATCCCTCCCCCCTTCTCTCTCTCTCTCTCTCATCTCTCTCTCTCTCTCTCTCTCTGCTACTTACACATATTCAAAATCCCCCACCCCCTTCTCTCTCTCTCTCTCTCTCTCTCACTTATACAAATAAAAAAAAGAATCCCTCTCCATACACAAAAACTAATGCTAGATGAAACCGGATCACCCACTCAGGGCTTCCCGGCTGACTGAGTTCATCAGCGAGAGGGTTGGGTCCCAAGAATGTCACACCTGGTTCTCATCGGCAATTAGCAAAGAGGAGACAAATAAATGGGTTGGAATTGCCGAGAACACGAAGGCTTGTTTATTTTATTTTTCATTTAATTTGATGAACAATGGTAGTAGGAGGAAATAACATAACAGTGACAGTAGGAGAAAATGGCAGAAAAATGACAGTGGGAGAAAATGACGCAACAGTGACAGTGGTACAAAATGACAGAACAGTAACAGTAGGAGAAAATGACAGAAAAATGACAAGTGGTAGAAAATGACAGAAAAATTAAAGTGGGAGAAAATGACAGAGTGTCAAGAATGACAGAGTATCTTCATTTAAACAGCGTGGTGTTGTAGCTTTACTTAAAAAAAAGGGGGGGGGGCTTGTGGTTGCAAGTTTTATTTAAAAGCCGTAAAATAAAAGAATAAACAAACAAATTAATTTTTAAAAAATGCATTGATCAAGTTACAGTTTAATCCTACTAATAAAATTTTTAAAATCGTATAAATATGTTACAAATCAGTATAAATAACAAATATGTTAAAAATCAGCATGAAAAACAAGGAATTAAAATATAAATACCAAAATGTTAAAATCAGTATAAAGATCAAGGAATTAAAACTGTTATGGAACGACTCGATTTAATAAAAAGTCCAGATAAAACGGTAAATATTAAAATAAGAAGAAGGTACATTTATCACTTCACTAAAAACCGACCGAATTAGTAAAAGTTCATTAAATACGCGTCAGAAACCAATAACAAAACAAAACTTGACGAGTTCCAGAGCATGACGCAATCGCTGACACACCCCCTTGAACCCAACTAGTACGTTTGACAGATGGATCACCAAACCCAGATCAAGATCTAGATTATTTTTCACAGCTTTACCAAAAAAAAAATAAAAAATATTTTATCATTCTTCGCCACACCTCATTCAGATAAAGGAACCACTGGTACCCTTCGTCTTGCCTCTTATCAACAGGATAAATAACTGTACGTCATTTCCGGTTACTGAAGTCATTGCGGTTATCAATTCCCTTGCTCAGGGCGTAAATGAGGGAGTTAGTAACGTTTTCCAAGCCTGCGTTTTTAAAATGACGCAAAATCAGGATATGAGAACGATTCGGAAGTCATACGAGGTCATCATGAAGCCTGCCTTTCCACGATGACGCGTGTCGATACATTTAACGTGAATATATATATATATATATATATATATATATATATATATTATATATATATATATACAGGAGAGAGATAGATAGAGAGAGAGAGAGATGACAAGAGGAAAGATGGGAGAAACGAGAGAGAGAGAGAGAGAGAGAGAGAGAGCATGATTTTTACTACGCCACCAAAAACGAGGAAAAGAATGTTTCTGACATTGAGCAAGACGTTTCATAACCTGAAGTGGGAACCTCCCCAAGGCCCTGCTTGATAATTCTCTGAAGTGGCCAATTGACGAGTATATATATATATATATAATCATCATCATCATTTGCAATATTTTTCTCGATTCAACAAGGACAAACTGGGATTGAGACAAGATTCGATGATGCCATTGTTATTATAAAGGGATAAACTAAATATGGTTCTGTATCTGTTCCCGTCATGAGATTAACATTTTAAGACAATCGTTCATTCCCACATCACGTATGTATTTAGACAACTAAACTATCTTGCTAGTTTTTATATAAGTATAATGATTTCATGATAACTGTAATACAATTGAGAGCATTCTTTTAATTACCGTCCAATTTTGTTTCGAATTTGAAGCAGAGATACAACAGCATATAGTGGCCAAATATGTGAACTACAAATTAACGAAATTGGAAAGATAAATAAAGCATATTTAAAATATTAGTAAAATAGATGATATTTCCATCTCGTAAATATGTCACTTCATACCAAATGCTTGGTTAATAATAATAATAATAATAATAATAATAATAATAATAATAATAATAATAATAATAATAATAATAATAATAATAACAAAGCATATTTTAAATATTAATAAAATTGATGATACTTCCATTTCGTAAATATGTCACTTGATACCAATTGCTTGGCTAATTATAACAATAGATAATAATAATAATGATAAATCATGTTTTAAACATTAAAAAAAATCATATTTCCATTCCATAAATATTTAACTGTATCCCAATTAATTGGCTAATAATAAAATAATAATAATAATTCTTTTCCCTTACAACCAAGCACAGAAAACCACTACATTATCTGCCCTCACGAACAAAGAATCAAGATGTTTATTCAATCAGCTGATCAAATTGCAAACAGGACAACGCTACTGTTTTTTTTTGCTGTTGTTGTTGCAAAGACAACAAACCAACCTATCAATACTGGACTGACAGCATCATCTGAATGCAAGTTGCAAGTCCAGTATATTCGTATATTTAATGATGCTGAGGACGCCAAGACTTATTTTTTTTTATTGATTTTTTTTTTTAGCACGATTTTTCTTCTCGCCCTATTTTTTTATTTTTATTTTTTCTAGTTCGAGCGAATGCATTACCATTGCTTGGGACGATTGTTCTCGAAGAAACCGCGAATAAAAAGGTGGGGTTAGTTAGATAACAGTAACTGCGACTCAATGTGGTAAGATGAGGAAGAGAAGTCCAGTGTCCTTGTGTATGTATAGTTTAACACACGTGCACACATACACATATTATATATTATACTAAATAGGAGCCCATAAAAACGCCAAAATGTAGTGAGAGAAATACTATGTCTCAGAAATATAGTATTTTATGGGCTCCTCTTATTAGATGGAATTCTGTTGTAACTGAAAATTTTAAAAGTCATGTATACATACATACATATATATATATATATATATATATATATATATATATATATATATATATGATATATATATATCTATATATATATATCTATATATAATATATATATATATATATATATAATAGCAATATATACACACACGTGGGTGTGTGTGTATGCGTCTACAACAACTGCTGGAAAGGAATAATGAAGAATACACGAACACCATAGAGAGAGAAAGAATTCTCCCCCCCCCATCCCCCCCCCCCACCCCCCCCCCCCCCCTCCTTTCGCGTTATTCCCCAGCATACACATCTATCCTCAGGGAAGGATGCGCAAAACGACGTTTCGCTTGGATACGTGAAAGCGATTTGGCGTTATGTAGCTTTGTGTTTACGATAGACCTCTAGATAAGCACTATTTCCGACTGGTAGGATTGAGACCCCAGAAGAACACGCCATTAGCCCAGAGGTCATCATCAACATTTCGTTAAAACATGCAAGGATCCGAAGTGATCATTACTGGCCAAGGATACTACAAACATACAACCCACATAGGAAGGCAGAGCAGCGTCCCTTCGGACGGTAGCTGCGACCTCTACCATTTTTTCTTTTACTGTACCTATGATCGTATTCCTTCTTCCATCTTACATTTCACCCTCTCTAACAATTGTTTCGTAGCGCAACTGCTTTGAGGTTTTCCTATTGTTACACCTTACAAAACCATTTTACAGTTTACGCTTCAGCCCTGAATGACCTCACAGGTCCCACTTCTAGGCCGTTAGCCTCAATTCTACATTCTTTCCATCTATAAACAGTTGTAGGCCTTAGGCATAAATTCTACATTCTTTCCACCTATATACACCTAACGACGATGACAAAACTACCAAGAGATGACTCACCGGTTGATCAACTATCTATCTAACTGATTGATTGATTGATTGTGAGTCATCTGGCGTCACAGTTACCAGGGCCACTGACGCCGTAGGTGACTGATGACACACGACCGTCCCGAGGAAGGAAACGCCGTCGACGAAAGACATACTGACGACGGAAAGAAAAAGAAAAAGAAAAAGAAATGTGGTGATGACGTCATGCAACCGTGACGTCACGCTTCATAACCAGCTCGATCTGCCCGTTGCCAAAACACCGCCGTAACCTTTTCGGGAGGACATCACCACCACACACGTCCTCCGGAACCGGTTTGCGCCGGTGGAGGGACAGAGACACGTATTAACCTCCAGGAATCGCTACTTTTCTGCAACACTTCCTACTGGGTGTGGACCGTTTAAGACCTGGTCACTTGTTATCCTTCTGACAAGCTTGCTGTTATCGTGTGTGTGGTACACATATGTATGGCTGTGAGTTTGTATACATACATACATTATATATCATAGTATATATATATATATATATATTATTATATATGATAATAATAATATATATATATATATATATATATATATATATATTTATATTCTATATAATATATAATATACTATATATTATATATATATATGTATATATATCTATATATATAATATATATATATATAATATATATATACACACACACACACACACACATATATATATATATATATATATATATATATATATATATATATATATATATATATATATACAGAATTCTCACTACAACTACGGACTTCTATTAAATATGAAATTGAAAATTACCTCTCTCTCTCTCGCTCTCTCTCTCCTGCTGAGGGTTTAAACCCTGAGGTTAATAATAATAGTCTGGCGATAAGGGGACCGAGATCTCTAGGAAGACTTCTTAGAGTACGATGATAAAACAAAACTGGGGACAAATCGTGTATATGTATATATGTGTGTGCATATATATATATATATATAATATATATATATATATATATATATATATATATATATATATATATATATTATCACAAAAGCTACAAAGCCTACAATTGTTAAAGTCAAAATCGTGTGAAAGAGGCCTAATAAATATTTATAAGAATTAAAAGGTAATAATATATCTTGGTGACATAGATAAATTTACTACATTTGTCGTCTATATATATATATATATATATATATATATATATATTATCACAAAAACCCCAAAGCTTATAACTGTCAAAGTTAAATTGTCGGTACGCTAATCTCATCTCATTTATATCAATTCTATCCTTATCAACAATCATTCTGACACGTTCGGAAATTAAAAATTTCTCAATCCAATCAGAAGGTAATTGTCAAAAATATATAAACACATAAATTCATATATATATATATATATATATATATATATATATATATAGTATATATGTATATGTGCGCATAACATATTACCAGTAATAAACAAAGGTTGTTAAAAGTCCTATAAAACTAAAAAAATTCCCCTTTGGTTAACATATATGAAAATAAATCAGTTCCGAGGTAGAGCGAATTAGATATTAAAGGACATTGTAGCTTAATGACTACCTCTCTCTCTATATATATTATATATACACACACACACACACACACACACACATATATAATATATATATACATATATATATATATATATAACAACACCACTAACACACACACACAAATATATATATATATATATATATACTATATATATATATATATATATATATTCTCTCCATACCTTGGGAATAACTCACCCAAAAGGGAATTATAACTGTTAAGGGAGTCTGCCGCGCCCAAGATTCAACTAGAATCAAGTTCCCTTAGAGTGAGTTATTCTCAAAGCATCTAGATATCTAGAAATCTACATTAAACGGTATTCGTGGCTTAGTATTCGTTAATACAAAAGTCACATGATAATAATAAAAATAATGGTACGCGATTCAATAGTCTCATATTTCTCAAAAAAGTTCCTCGTCGGTCAGTAGTCTGGCCAACGCGGAGTCACAGAAGTTTATTTTTGGTGATAGAAATTCATTTTTCGATATAGTGTGGTTCGGATCCCACAATAAGCCATAGGTCCCGTTGCTAGGTGGCCAATTGGTTCCTAGCCACGTAAAAATATCTAATCCTTCGGGCCAGCCCTAGGAGAGCTGTTCATCAGCTCAGTGGTCTGGTTAAACTATGATATACTTAAATTTTTAACATATTCCTAAATCGCCATAAAAAAGCGGTATAAAATGTGGAGATTAAATAATAATCCAGCGAGTTGATATAAAATCTAAAATATAAATTTCTTTACGTGACGAACACTGAAATATAGGAGCGGCAGTGCAGTTAAATTTGCATATCTCTTCATATTTCAAAACATAACTATGAAGACAGGAATTCAATCTATCAGGAGGTATAGCATGCCTGAATATGGGCGCTATTTCCTTAGATGGGATTAAAGAGAAGAAAAAAAACTCATTTTTTTGGAAATCATAAATAGTGAGGGAGAGAAATCTTATTTTTAGCAACATGATGTCATCAGGGATCTGCCGTTTTAGATCAATGCTTTTGAGAATACTGATCGAGGTCAGTTTGTAAGGTTCTACGTTAAGTAAATAATAATAATAATAATAATAATAATAATAATAAATAATAATAATAATAATAATAATAATAAACTGACTCCAGTCAGTTGGACTGAGTACCATTTAATATTACGAAGATGACAATGATACCATATATACAGCAACCAGAACTATATTGTCATTATGCACTACCAATAATAATAAAGCGGTAATCGATAAAAAAAACGTATATAATTCATTCTAAGCGTCTCAAGACCTCTCATTTACGACACCCGTTCATTGTCACGTGTTGCTAACTCCACAATTCATTTCACGTTAACTTGTCGATGACTTCAAAGTTCAGCTTCATAAAAAAAAAAAAAAAAAAAAAAAAAAAGATAAAAAAAAAAACCAGCATTATCACCGTCTTTGTTTTCTCCTCACCTGTGGATTACACGGCATCGAGTGCTGCTTCACTCAAGTGTCTTCTCTCTACACGTGTCATCAACATGGACATGTGAATGAGTTAGGTTCATGACGGCGTTAAACTTTGGCTTCTTTTAGCGATAGCGTACTACTCAGTAATCGCTGATAACGGCGTATTTGGCCGCCGATAACCGCTTGTCCTCGCGCGGTACACCACCTTCACCTGTCATGAGGATTTATGACAGATACAAAACGCTGAACAAGGCGGATAATGAATGTATTGTGAGTTCATCTCCAAGGTCTTCCACCGTCAAGGACTTCGTTCTTCCTCTCGCACGAGGAATTACAGGAAAGTTCATAGTGTCTTACGGTTATAAAATGAATCCTGTGGCTATAACGAGAGCTAAACACATGGGAAGACCAGCAGAAATGTCCACAGTAATATTCTTGTTTGTCCAGATCTTCTTAAAGGATAGGGGTGAAAAAGATATGGTTGAAATTCGGGAAGGCATTGTTTATAAAGATCTTATTAAATAAGAGGTGAAAAAGACATGGTTGAAATTCGGAAAAACATTGTTTATCCAGATCTTCTTAAAGGATAGGGGTGAAAAAGACATGGTTGAAATTCGGAAAAACATCGTTTATCAAGATCTTCTTTTAAGATAGAGGTGAAAAAGGCATGGTTGAAATTCGCAGATACATATTATTATTACTTGACTGTTATTTCGTTAAAATGAAACCTATTTGGAACAAGCCCACCAAAGGGGCCACTGACTTGAAATTAATGCTTCCAAAGACCACACACTGCGGCAGTAACTGATCATGATACAGAGCCAGTGATTTTTTTATTGCAAAAAATTTAAAGCAAATAGGAACTAGATTTTAAATAAAATTTATGAAAAAATAAAATATGCATATAAGAATAATCAACGAAAATAAATTTAGTTTCGCAGTGACCTTCAAAAGTAAAAAATTAATCATCCGTGACAATATGAGAGAAACGGCCGTTTGCTATAAGAAAATTATTTTATTTTCGTAACTTAACAAGGTTCTTTGAATTCAAGGGACAGTAAAAAAAATTGACACATGTGACCACATACTGCAGTTCATACCACTTCAGTCCAGATCAGAGCCAGACCAGCCTGAAGCAGTCATCAGCTGAAATTTACGGTGTTCTTATGTTAATTTGGATTTTACAGGCTGTTAAATTCAACAACCAAAAATACGAAACTTGGAATAAAAAAAATACCCAACAAGATTGTAGCGAAAAACCTTATTTGTTCTGAAAAGACTGTGAGTTCCCTTTCTAGGAATAAATGATGAGTGAGTAGTAGTATTTACTAACGGGAGCTAGAATGATCTGCTTATATTATGTGAGTGGTCGGTTATTTAAATGAATAATATACAGGAAGTGTCTTGCCAAACAAAATTACCATCTTCACGGGCATGTGGCAAAATTGCCCCACAAATGGGCACTGCCTACGTAAGAAAGGCCTTAGGTATAAGGTTCAGTATCTGGGTAGACTTATTGCATACAGATAATAATAATAATAATAAAATAATAATAATAATAATAATAATAATAATAATAAAACAACGATCTTTGTACTTTTCTTCTTAGAACTTAAATAGCCAGCAAGTCTTAATAACTATCGTACTCATTGTGTTTGTTCTTAGAACTCAAATAGCCACCACCAAGTCGTTTTTAATAACTACTTTACTAACGTCCTTAGAGATCAAATAGCGACAGCCAATAGCAATGGGTCATGGCAATGCAGAAAATTAACTAAAATCCCCTAAGGTCGGTCTCTGCTGCACGGAATATTCTCTCTCTCTCTCTCTCTTCTCTCTCTCTCTCTCTCTCTCTCTCTCTCTCTCTCTGTAGCCTACCTAAGTAATTTACGAGATCATGAAACCCTCACTCAAGTCCCAGACCACCAAAACGCTAAGAGGCCAGTTCCTCATCTCCGCTACTTTCGAATCTGAGGATGATAGCTTCGATTCAATCTGGTGGACAGATAAAATTCTCTGTTCAATTAGTTCAATGCTTTTTTTTTCGCATTAATACGTCACAGGTGGAACATTTGTGGCTTTTTTTTCATAAGTAGAATTCAACGCCACTGGCGTATCTATTACTCTTGACAGGTGGTGGAACAATCCAGGTAATTTTGGTTGGTATGCCAGGTAGAGTGATGACTTTTTTTGGGCCTAAGCTTTTGGTTGGGAGGGGAGGGGGGTGATGGAGGGGTTTCGTTAAAAAAAAAAATCTAAATGCGTCTTCCGTTTTCATTGCCTACTCCTTTCAAATTTAGCTTTCACGTCTTTATATAAAATGAACTGCTTTTTAGCCAGACATGTCTCTCTCTCTCTCTCTCTCGTTTTTTTTTTTTTTTTTTTTTTTTTTTTTTTTAACTCAATTCCTGCTAGCCTTCGTGCTTTTGAGTACGCACCGACCTAAATATTGCAGATTGCCAATAAAGTGTCTGCTGGTCTTGTATGCCTATAAATGCCTGGGCATCCAGCGTTTGGTAACATTCTCTCTCTCTCTCTCTCTCTCTCTCTCTCTCATCTCTCTCTCATCTCTCTCTCTCTCCTCTCTCTCCAAGAACCTCACAGCCCTGGCAACAGACAGCTTCAGAAATCTGCTCTCGGTGCTTCCATACCAGAGACGAACTGCCATAAAAGCCCCTATTGGCAGAACCCAGTGATTACCTTCTACCTTTCTTAGAACGTCTCTCTCTCTCTCTCTCTCTCTCTCTCTCTCTCTCTCTCTCTCTCTCTCTCTCTCGTGGCAATCCAGGTCCACTCGTCTCAAGCTACAACTGTAATTACCAGGAGGTTACCTAAGGGCCGTTTGCCTATCTCACTCTCAAATACGAGAGAGAGAGAGAGAGAGAGAGAGAGAGAGAGAGAGAGAGAGAGAAATGACAAATGAAATTCTTGTGTTGAATTCCTAGTGAAATACCCGGGCCATTTATACCATGGTATACCGCTAACAAATCGCACGGTACTTAAAAAGAGCAATTTTTTCGCCTTTTGATCGAAGCCCAGACGGGAAGAAGTGCATTGAGCTTATCATTAAGGTGGTATCCGTGATTTATTCACCACTTATGCTCTACGACGTTTGTAGCCTAGACTCGTCGTTAAAACTTGAAGCAACGGTAGCATTATAGCATCATACAAGGCTGGGTATACGTTCAATAAACAAAAAACAAAACAAAAACACTGCCTTAATAGCAGAATCAGAATGAATTGCTTGAATTTCAAGTCAGAGGTCCCTGTGGGCCTGTTGCAAGTGAATAAGGTTCAGGGTATGAATGATAATTTAGTAGCAATAACAATGATGATAACGGGAAAAGAAACCCAAAAGATGACTGAAGTATATAACTTGTCTACTTGAAAGTGTTTACATAGTATTTGACTTAACACTCGAGTACTTTCAGGCCCTATCTGTGGCGCTTTCTCAAGAGATCTCTTTGAGAAAGGGCCACAGATTGGACCTGAAAGCATTGGAGTGTCAAGTAAAATAATGTAAATGCTTTCAAGTAAACAAGTAAACTTGTGGGTTTCTTTTTAATGATGATAATGTTACTGTTAATATTATCTGTAGTAGTAGCATCATCATAATCATCAGAAGACGTAGACTAATATAGGGAGGTATTGAAAAAGATAGGGGAAATCAGAGCATATATATTTATTCCTACTGGTCGGATATTTTTGTTTCTGTAACCACTGAGTACCGGCGTGAAGAAGAAGAAGATGAAGAAGATGAAGAAGAAGAAGAAGAAGGGAATAATTAGAAGGGGAAAGAGTTGGGAAAGGAGATGGAGAAGGAGGGGAAAGAGAGAAGAGGGCGCAAGCGTAGGTGGGAGGGGAAGAGAGGGGTGATGGAAAAGAAAAACTGATAATGGCAAGGAGGAAAAGATACAGAAAATGGATGAAGGTGAAAGAGAGTAAGAGAGAAAACTGAGAAACAGAGGGACGTTACACATTATATCGAGAAGTGTAGAAAGGAGAGAAAGGGAACAGAAAAAAAAAAACGATAAAAGAAAGGAGATAATGGATGAAGTGAAGTACTATAAAAGAGAGCAAGCGCAGACGACCGGTAGGAAAAAGAAAAGAAAAAAGAAAAAAGAAAGAGAAACACGAGGGGAAAAAAACCCGAGTCATAAAACTTCTCATTTGCTTTTTTTTTTTTTTTTTTATTTTACTTTTATTGTTTTTTTTATAAGTCTGTGATTAACACTGGACCTTCGCCCCCCGGGGAAACACTTCGAACTCACGTGTGTGTACTCAATCACGTGCTACGGTAACTCGCTTTGTTGAGAGAGAGAGAGAGAGAGAGAGAGAGAGCCGAGAGAACGAGTCGAGAAGAGAGAAGAGAGAGAGAGCGATACTTTTTCCTCTTAAGCCACGATAATTCTTATCGTCACTGTTATTACACTCTTTATCGCTTCTATCATCAATATGCTTATGAGTTTTATCATTAACTCCATTTTTATTGTTCCAATCACGATCTCTCGAGGATGTTTTGGAAGATTACTGCTTTCGAGGTCAAGCAATTTGGCTACTGCACTTTGGAGTGCTTTATATATTTAATTATAACCAGGTTTACTGAACTCAGCTCACTGGCCGATGCAAGATGTATCTCAGTCAGTGATGAAGATATAAAACTGAACATATACGAACTAATAAAGAAGTCTAAATTCATTTAATTATAATCAGGTTTACTGAACTCAACTCACTGGCCGATGAAAGATGTATTCTCAGTCAGTGAAGAAGATATAAAACTGAACATATACGAACTAATAAAGAGGTCTAAATTCATTTAATTATAACCAAGTTTACTGAACTCAACTCATTGGCCGATGCAAGATGTATTCTCATCAGTAAGAAGAAAAAATGAACATTATACTAATAAAGTAGTCTAAATTTACTTATTTATACCAGGTTTACTGAACTCGGCTCATTGGCCGGTGAAAGATGTATTCTCAGTCAGTGAAGAAGATATAAAACTGAACATATACAAACTAATAAAGAAGTCTAAATTCATTTAATTATAATCAGGTTTACTGAACTCAACTCATTGGCCGATGCAAGATGTATTCTCAGTCAGTGAAGAAGATATAAAACTGAACATATACAAACTAATAAAGTAGTCTAAATTTACTTATTTATACCAGGTTTACTGAACTCGGCTCATTGGCCGAGGAAAGATGCATTCTCAGTCAGTGGGAGGAACAAACTGAACATATACGAACTAATAAAGAAGTCTAAATTCATTTAATTATAATCAGGATTACTGAACTCAACTCATTGGCCGATGCAAGATTTTATTCTCAGGTCAGTGAAGAAGATTATAAAAACTAACATATACAAACTAATAAAGAAGTCTAAATTCATTTAATTATAATCAGGTTTACTGAACTCGGCTCACTGTCCGATGCAAGATGCATTCTCAGTCAGTGGAGGAAATACAAAACTGAACATATATGAACTAATAAAAAGGTCTAAATGTTACAGCAAAGATCAAGGATATGAAAATGGCAAGCTACAGTTGCCCGTTAATGACTCAGGGTGAACCATAAAAGACAACAAACAGCCCAGGGTTAACGAGGCTATGGTGATTTCTAGGTCAAACACACAAACACACATACATAAACTTACTGCACACGAAGGTGTTTAAGCCTTAACAATAATAACCTCTCATCATTTTCAGTCGTAAAAATGTCTTCAATAACCCCACTATTCTACAACCTCAAAGAGATTAACCTCACTTGATAGATAGAATATAGAATTTAGGCCAAAAAAGGCCAAACGCTGGAACCTATGAGGTCATTCAGGTACCTATGAGGTCATTCAGCGCCGAAAGGGAAATTAAATTGTTGGAGGAGATGGACAGTCACATGGACGAAAGAGAATATAAACGGAGGTACAGTAAGAGGAATGAAAGAGGTTGCAGCTAGGGGCACCAAGGCACGCTGCAAGAATTTTATTAAGTAACGCCTACAGTGCACCACCTGAGGTGCACTGACGGCAATACCCTTCCCTCCCCCTCTTACGGAGAACCTCATTTGATGGCTAGAATAACCTCCGAAAGAGCATTGTAGCCTCGACATAATAAATATTCATTATTGTCATAATTACTGTTGAGAGCTGCTGCACAGAAATAATTCTACTATTATCATTGCTTTAGTAATTAATTACTACACAACAACTGTTTCATTTTTACATGACAGCAACAAGAACTGTATTGTAATGATCCATTACTGCTAAAATTATACAACATTGCAACCATTTTTTTTTTTTAACAACTGCATTTCTTTTCTCTTATTATTTTCATTTCTTCCTTACTTCCCTTCTTATCGAACAACCTGTAAGACGAGTCTGGGCGTCCATAGCAACCAGAATAATAAAAGTGAAGTAGCAAAAAACCGTGCGTCAGAGAGAGAGAGAGAGAGAGAGAGAGAGAGAGAGAAGAGAGAGAGAGAGAGAAGAGACTTACATAATGTATCTTAATGTATCTCGGGAAAAGCGAAGCTTCAGAGATATACAGACTACAAAAATAACACGGCGAAAAGTAAGTTTGTCATCAGCCAGGAACACAAAGAGAGAGAGAGAGAGAGAGAGAGAGAGAGTTACAAGGAGTGGGATGTCTCAAAGACTATTAGTCTATCCAAGGAGACATCATCCGCTCACTTATCTCTAAGAGCAGGTTTTACAATTCATTCACAGTGTTTTGATGATTCTGTATAGCGTTGTTTAGAAGAGAGAGATTCGAGAGAGAGAGAGAGAGAGAGGCCAACCAACTGTTCAAAGCCCCACCTCGATAATCCTCAGCAGAAATAAATTAAATCATGTGTTAATAAACCTACAGCTTAACTACTGAACTCCGACTAAATCAACATAAGGATTTCCTCAAAATGTTATTCACCCGTGTAATGAGAAGCGACAAGGCTTATCTCAGTCCTATCACATTCATCTGCTTAGCCACTGAAGGACTTGCCAGATTACCACTTGCAGTTGAAGGAGTTGCAAAAATGTTCCTGCCCCCATCAGAGTCGATAGGAAATTTCCCCTTAAATGCAATGGAAAATTACCGTCAGGCAACTGACCTACACCAATGGTTGAGATGCCGATGAATATATTTCCATGTGGTCTAAGCAGTAAGCCTAAATGTAGCTCTTCTTTTCCCCTTTTACAAACTACAATAATTACGAATTAATACATCAAACATCTATTGATCTCATTTAAACCTATGGAACATACAACACATGAATTATACAACGAATGGAAATATACACAAAACAAAACAACCTTTACTTGAGTCAATCCTCCTTTTCCCATTATACAAACAAACATAGAATTCCCTGTATATCACAATCATCAATTATTCTAAAAAGCTGAAGGAAATACTAACAATAATTACGAATTAATACATCAGTTCAATAATTACAGTCATAAACATCTTTTGATCTCATTTTAACCCATGAGAACATACAACACATGAATTATACAACGGATGGAAATATACACAAAACAAAACAACCTTCACTCGAGTCATGATCATTTGTCTCGCGGACAGGTGTTCTTGAACACCACGATTCGCAAACAAGAAAATTAGTACTATTTCCAACCATTTCCAGAAAGATGTTCATTAGATCGTTACGAGGCTGTTACTAAGGGAATATAACCGAAGCGCTAAAAATGTCGAATGGGTTACGAAAGTGAGCAGCGAAAGCTTCATAATAATAATTCGTTTGCCGAGACTCCAATCTGGAGGCTGTTGGCATTCGTGGAGAGGGAGGGGAGAGGGAGGAGGAGGAGGAGGAGCTTTCTCATGTTGACGGGTTGTCACCATAGACTCACTGTAGATTGGGAGCTGTCTTGAGCTTATTTCTTTATTTATATTTACCTAAATGTTCTCCTCTCTCGCTCCTACCTCCTCCTTTTGGAGTTAAAACCTAAAAAGGTTTAAATCACCAGTCTCCCTCACGTTGCCCGCTGGGCGTTGCATAATCTAGAGCTACCTCTCTTACTCGGGCAAGACTGACTTCGTTACATATAATGCCTTCGTGAAATTAGGCTGAGGTTGCCAATTATGGCCTTGTTTTGTCAACCAAGAACGGATGCCTCTCCCCCCAGCTGTAGGTATACCCCCCTACCCAAATAAAAATAAAATACCAACCCCCCCTTCTCTTATCTCCAAACGAGAGAAACCTCTCTGCACACCACACCCCCCTTTTCTCCACTACACACACATACGCACACACACACACACACTTATCGTCGAAGAACCAAAACCTGGGTGCGTGTGTCTCTACGTCCTCTGCACCCATCCCCCGTCCCCCTTTCACAAGAACACCATCCCTCCCTTCCCCCATCTTGGCTAGTAGCTCGGCCTGGCTCTACAGCCCGAAGCTTGGTATATAAGTAAAGCGCGTGAGTGCCTGTTAACAGTTGCGTGGAAGCTTTTGTGTACTTCGCATCCTAGGAGGAATTTATGCTCAAAAGGTAATACTCAAAAAACGTTTTGGCCTGTTGAAGCTTACCAATACTCTCGCAGTTTGTTTTTAAGAAGACGAAGTGTTTTGTATCTAGACATTATTATTATAAGTGTTTCTGTCAGTCTAATCCACACTGTGTGTGTGTAATAATTTCAAAATATTTTCTTGCTTTTGCTTTTTCGTTTATGTGGCCTGCAATAGCACGGTTTATATTCGAAGACTATTTATTTTGTGTAACATTTGCTGTTACACAGTAACTGTAATTCTTAACTTGGTTAACCTAAGCTACTAAAGTGTTCTCAGTCATTTATATTACTGTTCAATTTACTAAATTAATATAAAGTTATATCAATGTTCACGTTTTCTTAAAAACATCTTTAAACTACTGTCTATTAGATAATCCTAAGCTTCAAAGCTTCAAAAGAGTTCTCAGTCATTTATATTACTGTTCAATTTACTAATTTAATATAAGTTATATCAATGTTCACGTTTTCTTGAAAACATCTTTAAACTATTGTCTATTAGATAATCCTAAGCTTCAAAAGTGTTCTCAGTTATTTACATTACTGTTCAATTTACTGAATTAATTTAAAGTTATATCAATGTTCACGTTTTCTTAAAAAATCTTAAAACCATTGTCTATTAGATAAACCTAAGCTACAAAAGTGTTCTCAGTCATCTATATTACTGTTCAATTTACTGAATTCATATTGAGTTACGTCAATGTCCACGTTTTCTTAAAAATTTTTTTGAACTATTTTCTAGTGATCACGTACATTCATGGACATGTTTTCAGTGATAATCTTACGAGTTACACAGATACAATATATATATACTATAAAATTTTATATATGAAATTATATATAGATGTATATATGTATGCATGCATTATGTATTCTTGACATGTCTCAATCTACTCATAAAAACACACACACACATGACGTAGTAAAAGCCATCTTGCATTATACTGCCTGATTAGATTAAGTGTAAAAGTAACCTCTTTGACATTATAAATGGTTAATGTTACTTTAAATTTTGGAAACTGTATTTTTAATGTGCGACTGAAGCCATACTGACAAAGGTAATATACGTGGTTGGAGATCTCGGTTTCAACGTGGGTTTGGGAGACGACACGTTCTATTATGTAACGCGTCCAACAGATTTGACGCGAAAACATTTAATTTATCTGTCCTCTCTTTAATCTTGTGCTTGGGTGATTATCGTTACACTGATAACATTATCTCGTTTGTAATATAGATATTTTTTTCCAGAAAATATTTTTTTCCTTTACATTTTTATTGTTGACTTGATTTTTTAACTTTGTTAAAGTTGTTATCTTGCACATGTAGGCCTATACCTACACGCTTCGCACGGGTAGGCCTATTCATACACGCTTCGCACATGTAGGCCTATTCTTAGTACACATTTCAAAGTGCTGCCATTAACAAAATACTTTAAACGTTCCAAACTATGGAGGACTAACTGGTAGGTTATCATATTATTTTCTAATTTCCTTCACTCTATAAGGTTAGATATTCTAGGTAAATTTATCAACTCCGCTGGCTATTATGTTTTAATTCATAAGTACCATGCATCATTATTCAAATCGGTCATTTATTTCACACATTCGTGTTCCATAAATGCATGTGCCCATATGCATATAACATACACCCATTCAAGCTGCATTTCACATTCAGACGAAACTGAAACAAAATTCAAATAAGACTCCTATAACGTGTTATTTTGATATTTATTAATCTGAACCACTTTCTAGAAATAATTAATTTAATTTATTTTTATTTTTTCTGTAGACAATAACTCTACTACTTGAGTAATTAGTTCATAATGTGATTATGCCGTTTTACGTCAATGTTTTTAACAATACATTTGATATTTTTATTTGCAAGATTTTCCTAGACTAACCACGATAAAAACCATCAGAGCTTACATTTAGAATTTTGCATGAAGCCTTTATTGGTACCACAGGCTTATTATTATGCAAGTGTATTTAATGTGAATTTATACCCAGTGACCAATCTCTTTCACAAACGCTTCTTGTTCTACTGGTATTTTCATAATTATGTTTTGAACGCAGAGATTCTACCGGTACAGGCATTATTAGGCCTATCCCTTTTGTCCCTGAGAGTTTAAAGATAAAATCAAAATGGTTGAAGCTAATGGGGATGACCCTTTTAAACGTAGACTGATGGCCTTCTGATAACTGAATTCGGCCTATCGAGTTTTAATATTAAAGAAAGGTTGTCGTTCACTTTGGAACGTGCTGAGAATACATCAGGATTTTACATATATATATATTATATATATATATATATATATTATTATATATATAATATAATATATAAATATGTGTGTGTGTGTGTTGTGTGTGTGTGTGTATACATGTATGTATATATATATATATATATATATATATATATATATATGAAATGTGTGTGTTTGTGTGTTGTTAGTGAGTTAGCTGAGCTTGATAAATAAACAAATGTACTTTGTTCAAAGCTTTGACACAGAGAGAGAGAGAGAGAGAGAGACCAGCTATCGAAACGTAAACCTTCTCCAGAGTAAAGGAAACTGAAGGACAAAGAGGACATACTTAAAAGAAAAAAAAATTATACATTCCCTTCAACAGAGAGTCCAAGACGGAGTTCTTTCGGAGTATATATGATATTTGAGTCGAGATTCTGATCAAAATAATGTCCTGTTGTATTTATCATCTGATTTAATAATCTTGTATTAGTTATTTCATTTCATGCATACGTCTTTTAGTCTTTACAGAAAGGAAGCTTATTGCACATTTTATGTCAGAATGTCTCTTTTTAAACAATATGAGCGTGATTCAACGCTCCACTTATTTCCCAGCCTTGATACAAAAACCACCAAAGAGTTTCGGGGATAAAAATGATTCGTTTGAATAATAAAAAAAATATATATCGTACGGTTTATCGACAAAAATCACGTCGCTCAGCGACAAAGAAAACCACATCGCCCCTGTCCTAATTGGTCCCGAAGGATCACGTCCGCCCAAAGAACAACCTTCCTTGGTGATCATTGGTTAAAAAAGCAGATGTCCCTCAAAGGGTAAGATCCTGTTTTGGATGGAGGCATAAGCTCACCTTGGGGGTCTTGTCTGTAAGACCCTATGGAATAGATCTTAGAGATCTTGGAGTACATTTGACGAACAGAGAGAGAGAGAGAGACAGAGAAGATCCCGTTCTTGATGAGGGCATAAAGCTGTATCTTGGGATCTTGCCTTTAAGATCTATGGAATAGATCTTTAAGGGCATTCTAAATTTCTCGACGAACTGAGAGAGAGAGAGAGCAAGCATTTTACTTCTATTATTCTATCTGCAGGACACGAACTATCAGCTTAACAACAAAGAAAATGGGAAATGTATTGCTTATCGACCTTTAATCTCTTTGGGGATAAAGTGTTGATGCTACTGACTGACACTCACACAAACAAACAAAAACGTCCTCAGAGCGTGTGACCCAGAATATTATTACCTTTATAAATATCAACACAGTGCATTGTCTCAGACTTGAACCATGATTTTTGTGTACCCATATAGGTTGTCGTATACTACTGATGTCTCATCAAAATCATCACACGAACTCCAATGTTGAATACTGCGCAGAACGAGGGTTTGGTTTCCAATCAGTCCTAGAGACTGTCTTTTCATTAAAGACTTGAATGGTAGAATAACAATGGAACAAACTGAAATACATACAAGAAAATAACTAGATGACTAGGCGAAAGACAATAAAACACTTTTTTGTTACATACAAATAAAATATATGCAAGAAATAAAATATATACAAGGAAATAACTACGCTAAAATAATCATGCAAAAGACCAAAACATTTTTTTTGTTAATGAAATAATTAAAAGGGGAAAAAAACACTCTCTTAAGACACAGAGACCCACCCCAAGGCTCGAAAAGTATATATTCTGATGATATATATACAATAAGCAATACAAATAGCAAAACAAAAGAAGACTGAATCCGCCTTTATATGCGTCACTTCATTTCCTGCATCGTCATCTGCACTGACTACTAATGCATTTACCGAGAATTGTCACTTAAAGCCCAAGGCTGAGAGATTGCCAATTGATTAGGTGCGCAAGCAAGCACAGTGACTTGGCACCTGCAAAGGAAATAACCCCAATTGGCGATTGGTGCCATTGTTCTTCTGTCGACTTTTCAAAGTGTCAGTGACCAAGCAAAGAGAGAGAGAGAGAGAATTGTCAATCCAGCTCAGCATACAAACAAGTACAAAATGTGACCAAGTTTCAACGGCGCGATCGAGTTTTCTGTGTACAGAAAACATCATGCCGTATGAAACTCTCACGGCCGGGCCGTGGTGGCCTGTGTTAATGCGGCGCCAGACGCACACAATCATAGCTAACTTTAGCCTTAAATAACATAAAAATGGCTGAGGCTAGAGGGCTGCAATTTGGTATGTTCGATGATTGGTGGGTGGATGATCAACGTGACAATTTGCAGCTCTCTAGCCCCAGTCGTTTTTAAGATCAGAGGGCGAGCAGACAAAGCCATCTCAGTGGTTTCCTTTTACGGAATACTAAGAGGATTTCGGAAATGTCAATGGTGACAAAAAAGGAGAAGAAGAACTCCCAAATCCGAATCGTCATAATATCCACTTGGAGGAGATAACAGTCATTCTCTGCAAAGCAATTTCGCCAAACAAGACATTACTTCACAGCTGATTTCAGATAATTTCAGTTATTATCAGCAGCCTCTCTCTCTCTCTCTCTCTCTCTCTCTCTCACACACACACAGACGTGCCACGGTAGTATGGAGAAGAAATTAATCGATGCGGTATTTTTCATTCTCTTATTTCATTCTCTCATATTCAAGAGTAACTAAATCACTAGTTCATACACACACACACACACACACACACACACACACACACACACATATATATATATATATATATATATATATATATATATATATATATATATACGTTTATATATGCGCACCAACAACGGCACAGAAAAAAAATTCTTTAACTCTAAAATAAAAATATTACAGAATATATATATATATATATATATATATATATATATATTATATATATATATATATATATATATATATGTATGAGACAACTCAACCGCACTGTAAATAAAAAAATTCCTTAAATTTAAAATCAAAAATATTACAGAATTGTCTGTGCAAATTTCATATTTAATACGCATATGACAATATATCATGATATTCAAAGTTCCCAGACGGTTATATGAAGCAAAAAAAAAAAAAAAAAAAAAAAAACAAAAAAAAACAACTGCGAAGTAAAAATACTTTACTTTATAAATCATTATATAAATTCAGCTATCCGCTATCATTACCAAGGGCAAAAGTTCATGCAGACAATTTCGTTTGGAATACCGCAATTTCTCTCTCTCTCTCTCTCTCTCTCTCTCTCTCTCTCTCACTTTAAATGCCATCTGTGTATCGCTTTCTGGCATGACGATTCGGACATATTAGTCATCTAGAATACAATATAGAGCATTTAATGTCAACGCACGAATCAGCACAAGAGCAATGTTATTACCATTTCTATGATAAAGTAGACAACACCACTTAAGATTATTAAATTGTAGTGATGTTTGCAAGTATCGTAAACTTAGCTACCAATCCTGTGTCCTAGTTCGATTCTCGGCTCTTCCAACGAATTTATTTCTGGTGATAGAAATTAATTTCTCGATATAATGTGGTTCGGATCCCACAGCAAGCTGTAGGTCTCGTTGCTAGATGACCAATTGGTTCCTAGCCACGTAAAATTATCTAATCCTTCGGGGCCAGCCCTAGGAGAGCTGTTCATCAGCTCAGTGGTCTGGTAAAACTAAAATATACTTTTGTAACATTATTATCAGGCTTTGTGGCGATAACATCACCACACGAATAAAGATTATAATAAATATTCGTGGGTTTTAACCATCAAATGTGTTTTAACTAAACACATCAGTCAGTTCATATAAACAACGCAACTAGTAATTCCCTCGGCTGACGCGATCTTGTTGCCACGGCAGTTAAAGGTGTGATGTTTTCGAATCATGCTTGTGCCACGTGATGGGAGTATTCTCCCTTGAGGGGGTAGTGGGGGGAGAAGGTGGGAGAGGATGCTGGGAAGGGGGGAGCAAGGGAAGTCACGGGGAGCAAGGGAAGTCACCATGACAAGAACGACTACTTTTATTTCTTTGCGATAAGTGATAACCTTTTACTCGGTGGTTTATATATATATATATATATATATATATATATCTATATATATATATATATATATAGATAGTAAATAAATATATATAATAGATATATCATTATATATATTATATATAATAATAAAAATAATCCTCAAAAGAAAACTCATAATCACACGGGTCAGTAAAATGGGAAAGTAAATCCTAATAATAATAGTAATAAGAAGCAAGTGTGTGCATAGATTTTTATATGACAATGATTCCTCAAAGCACATGATTTTGTAATTGTCTTCATTTATTGATTTTATTTTACGGTCATGCCTTTTATTATTATTATTATTATTGCACTTATAAATCGTCAAGAAAAAACCCCTTCGCAGTCACCACACGCTCCCAAAATAGAAGCCCATACAAAAGTGGTTCCCGTCGACCCCGTAGAAGAGAGGGAGAAAAAAACCAGTCCTTAGAACCACGCTCCTGCAGTGGTTTATTAATAGGACCTATGCACGGGGCCCCAGACAGACAGTCTGCAGCCGCACAGGCAGACAAAAGACAGACAATATGCGAGGCTTGACCCGAATTCGTAAAGATTTTGATGAAAACACAACACGTAGAGCTGCACAACTTATCTACCAGCATTTAGCCTTCACCTACATTCCCCAAGTGGAGGAGGAGGCTAGGCTTAGTAACTCAACTCCATCCATGATTAGACGCATCAACACTTGAGCTGATCCCAACTTAACTACGTTTTGGCTGGGAGGTGATTAGAAGCATATGAGAGAGAGAGAGAGAGAGAGAGAGAGAGAGAATTAGTACCATACCAGCCTTGATTTAATACTTATATTTATTTATATATATAGTTTAGAGCAATAACTTTTTATGCGTCCAAACCAACGGTGTTAAGAACCAGCCAGTCTAGCTGAAGCAATAAAGAGAGAGAGAGAGAGAGAGAGAGAGATCACTATAGTACCAGCCGCGATTTAAAACTTATCGTATTTTTATTCATTTATTATTATAGTCAAGAGTACTGAAACACTGGCAAACGGTGTTAAGCCCCAGTCAGTCTAGCTGAAGCAGTGAACTCCCAGCCACCATCCATCCACCCCCATTTCCCCTCCCCCCGAAGGCTCCCCTCCCAGCCCACCAAAACCCCCCAAAACACTTTTCCACTAGCCTATGATCAGTTTGGTACCATGCGCGTTTCACGTGAACAGATCCGCTATTTGTGGCGTAAACACTATCCGGCAACCAGAGAGAGGGACTCCTTGACGTCACAGGAACCCGTCTCGCATGCATCATGAGAATACGCGTCCCTGCATATTTTCTCTCTTCTTTTTTTTTCATGCTTAGCTTTCTAACCATCCTTGACATTATGCTAGCAAGGTGGACTTAGGGGTGGGGTAAACAAAATGTAAAGTGGTCAACCTTGTTTGCAATGGATACAAAGTATATATACACATCGGTGAAGGCTGTGGACGGCCTTCTTGCTGGATATTATGTTTCAGTTATGTTTAGCGATGGGATGAACGACAGTCCAAGTCAGGCAATTAATCAAGGCACTTAATCAGCTGTCGACTAAAAATATGTATCATCATTCGGTCTGAAGCGACCACACCACAAAACTGTATAAACACAGCAAGTTATTCGTCCTCGTACGTCAAAAGTATCAGTATCAAACCCTTTGGAGTAATCCATTTAAGGGACATGACATGTGTATATATATATATATATATAATATATATATATATATATATATATATATATATATATATATGCATTTGTGTTCACCATGATTATTATTACTAAAAACTTGAGTGCGCTAGTTTCATAATTAGCTACCCAAGACTTTCATTATTATTTCTTCAAATATTTACCACAGGTTTTCACTGGGTTTTTCAATTAAGTCTGCCAGTGCATTTTGAACTTAACAGTTACGCTAGTCATACGATCTTTAATTGAACTGTAACCCAAAGTTCACTGAACTTTACCAAACCTTTTTGCTGGCTGAACCTTCCCATTTCAACTCAATGACAGAGCACGAAAGGCGCACACCTGTACTTTCGTTAATAAATCACAATAACTGAAGGGATATTCTGCAGTTACATGAAAACGCACACACCAACAAATGTTCACCATATTTACAGAGTGAGCGTCCATCAAGCAATATTCACTGACAGTTTTCATTTTCTTCCTATTTCAGGCTATCAAGATGGCACATGGAACTAATAAAACAGTCTTGGACAGATACCTGAGACTTGAAATCCCTGATCAGAAATGTCAGGCTATGTACGTCTGGGTTGACGGTACAGGAGAAAACCTGAGGTCTAAGACAAGAACTCTCAACTTCACTCCCAAGAGCCCAAGTGGTGAGTACTAACTATTGTGTGTTATTGTAATCTATAAGGTAAATTTCCCACATCCTTGAATGTGAAGACACATTTATAAAAGTATTTATGTGCAAGAGCCACCAGCTCTCAGTATCATTGACATATCAAAGAACTTGACTTTGACCGATTTTCTATGATTTGAAATGACCTAGCTTTTGTCTTATCAGCCTACTTTGCCATAGTCCATTAAATAACATCAGGTAAATCAATGTTTCTTTAATGAAAAGAGCAAATATTTGGCTTACAATAAAAATGTACTCATTAAAAATTATTATTTTCAGAACTTCCTATCTGGAACTTTGATGGCTCTTCAACTGGACAAGCTGAGGGCAGTAACAGTGACGTGTATCTGCACCCAGTTGCTGTCTACAGAGATCCTTTCAGGCTTGGCAATAACAAG
The DNA here is from genome assembly GCF_015104395.2 of Macrobrachium nipponense. Classification (NCBI taxonomy): domain Eukaryota; kingdom Metazoa; phylum Arthropoda; class Malacostraca; order Decapoda; family Palaemonidae; genus Macrobrachium; species Macrobrachium nipponense. Next base: position 71,040,633 of record NC_061094.1, read on the forward strand.
CTAGTTCTCTGCGAGACCTACAAATACAACAAGAAACCTACTGACACAAACAAAAGATGGAGCTGCCTGGAAGTCATGAAGGAGGCTGAGGAGCAGCATCCCTGGTTTGGTATGGAACAAGAATACACACTTCTGGATATTGACAAGCACCCTCTTGGCTGGCCCAAGAATGGTTACCCAGGCCCCCAGGGTCCCTACTACTGCGGTGTAGGTGCTAGCAAAGTATACGGCCGTGACATTGTTGAAGCTCACTACAGAGCCTGTCTCTACACTGGCATCAACATTTCTGGAGAGAATGCTGAGGTCATGCCCGCCCAGTGGGAATTCCAGGTCGGTCCTTGCGAGGGCATCGTCATGGGAGACGACCTCTGGATGGCCAGATATCTCCTCCATCGTGTGGCTGAAGACTTTGGTGTCGTTGTATCACTTGACCCCAAACCTATTCCAGGAGACTGGAATGGAGCTGGAATGCACACCAACTTCTCCACGAAAGCTATGCGTGACCCAGACGGTATCGTTGAAATCGAATCTGCCATCGACAAGATGTCCAAGGTCCACGATAAGCACATCAGGGCTTATGACCCCCACGGAGGCAAGGACAACGAGAGGCGTTTGACTGGGCTCCACGAGACCTCCTCAATCCACGATTTCTCAGCAGGTGTGGCCAACAGAGGAGCTTCCATAAGAATCCCTCGTGGTGTTGCCGAAGAAAGGACAGGATACCTCGAGGACCGTAGACCTTCTTCCAATGCTGATCCCTATGTTGTGTCCGAGAGGCTGGTGCGCACTATCTGCCTTAACGAGCAGTAGAGTCGCTGCTGCTGCACATCGTCGCATATCATTTCCAGGAGGTATTCCAGCTGTCCAGAGTACAATTATTGTGTTGTTAACTAGATATACCTGTTCGTATGTTATGTGTTCTCACCGGCTACGTCTGTCATGACCGTAACGTGTCCCTGATTACGACCAATCGATAAAAAACAAGAAACTGCTCTGGAAATACTTCAAAAAAAAAAATAGTAAGACCTTTGTGGTGCACTGATGAAGAATTATACAATCCTGAGCCTTGCCTAGAGGATCATTTCATCGTTGCATACTGTATGCACTGTCTGTTATCTGATTATCTGATCGCCACAGTTGCTTTACAGTCTAAGATCAACACAAAATTATATATGTATAGCTCGAAGCAAGCTCTCTTAGGTTTTGTTTTATGCAATGCACGTACATCATAAACAATGCTCTTTCTGATTATGCAAATGTAAAACAATTTTCTAAGGTCAACTTCAGGATTAACTATCTGCAAGAAACACACTTGATCTTAATCTCACCCAAATGTGAAATATGACTCTATCATCAAACTGCTGATTGTCTAGTAACCGGGCTATTTATACCGTTCTATGTATTGTGTTTTGTCCACGTCATTAAACCCGTGATAAACTAGAGACATAAAACTAATTACTTTACACAAACATTTCTTGAAACTCGTGGCTCTGATCGCCAGCATCCTTACCCACACTCTCTCAACTTCTTAGCACAGTGTTTGTGGAACTTCTTTTTTTATATAAAAAAATTACTCTGTATATAAATATTTTATGATAAATATATTTCTATAATGGTAATATGAAGGAGCCTTTTAATACCCTACTATGCAGAAGTTTGAAGTAACAGTGGAATGGTGCAGGTCTGGAAGGTACTTTGAGTGTTACTGTTGAATTAAAGGAGGATTAAAAGTGTAACTGGAAGAAAATCTTGCAACTGCACTATGAAACAATTGTTAGAAAAGGGTGGAGAGTAAGATGGAAGAAAGGGTATAAAGGGAGGTTCAGTAAAAGGGATGAAAGGGGTTGCAGCTAGGGTCCGAAGGGATGCTGCAAAGAACCTCGCCTAATGTCTATACTGCACTACAATGGTGGTAGAAAGCGCTTCAGTGGCGTGGTTGGTAAGGTGTTGGCGTCCTACCTCGGTGGTCGCGGGTTCGATTCTCGGCCATTCCATTGAGGAGCGAGAGATGTGTATTTCTGGTGATAGAAGTTCACTCTCGACGTGGTTCGGAAATCACGTCAAGCCGTTGGTCCCGTTGCTGAATAACCACTGGTTCCATGCAACGTAAAAGCACCATACACACAAACAATGTTGGTAGCAAAACTCAACTACGTTTTGCAAATGTTATCGTTCTTGGAAAGCTTTTGTCCTGTTTGTTTTCCATTCCTCCCATTCTTTCGCTTGTCCAACGTAATTATTATTGAACGGCTTCTTTACCGTTGCTAAACAAATTCGTTGGCGCTACAATCAGGCATTGATGGAAGATGAAATGAAGGGCATGGAAAAACTTCCTCTTGATGATGTGTTTGGTTCTGGCATAAACTCTAAGGGACATAGCTCAGATTCCAGAGCAGAATAGTTGGCACTTACGATGGAAACCACATAATTTCAGTCAGCTCTTAAGAAGTTATACATTTTATACAAGACCAGATACGTCTCAGACCCAGATCCCAAAAACATGAACATGACACGGTAGCACCAAGCCAATCTTCTACAGGCAGGTTTTTAGAATTTTTTTTTTTTTTTATTTTTTAATCATCAAAGCAGCCTCTACCTGCATAGCTGTTATAGAAAAATAAAAATAGAAAGTACAATTCACAAGAAAAAGTTCAGTTTATTTAAAGCAAAATTATGATACTTGAGACAAATCAAAGAGAGAAGATATTAACCTTAGGGCAATCAAAGATAAAATATCAAGCTTGGGACAATTCAAGATATAAAATCTCAACCTTAGGGCAATTCAAGAGATAAAATATCAACCTTAGGGCAATTCAGACAGAAAGTATCAAAATTAGGGCAATTCCGAGAGTAAACAATATCAACCTTAGGGCAATTCAAGAGATAAAATATCAACCTTAGCGCAATTCAAAGATATAAAATCTCAACCTTAGGGCAATTCAAATAAAATCTCAACCTTAGGGCAATTCAAGAGATAAAATATCAACCTTAGGGCAATTCAGAGATAGAAAATAGCAACCTTAGAGCAATTCAAAGAGAAAATATCAACCTCAAGGCAATTCAGACAGAAAGTATCAACAGTAGCGCAATTTAAAGAGAGAAAATATCAACCTTAGAGCAATTCTTTAGGGCAATTCAAAGAGAAATGAATGATGAAACTTGGGGTAATTCATAGAGAGAAAATAATCATGCAATTCAAGCTGACGTCATCAGAGGAAAAGTGGAGAGACATTCAAGTGATATCAGCCCAAGCTGAAACGACATTCCAGCAAACATACAAACTTGCCGAGAGACTGGTTTTCCCCCAAAAAGGTGAATGATCTAAAACGGATGTTTACAAGGCAAAATCGACTCTCCCTCTCTGGACGTCACTTCAACAGCAGCAGCAATTCTTACGTCAGAATCATATCATAAGCATAATCAATGTTTTACGACATTTTCATTTTAAAATTATTTAGACTACAGGACCAACTCACCCTGGTTGACCAATTCCAAATGGGAGATCCACTGACCAAATAAGTTTTCTTTATCCAAAAAAAAAATAATAATAATAATGATAATAAATTCTTACGTCAGAACCATATTATAAGTATAATCAATGTTTTACGACATTTTCATCTTAAAATTATTTAGACTAGAGGACCAACTCATCCTAGTGAACCAATCCCAAATGTGAGATCCACTGACCAAATTAGTTTCCTTTAACCAATAAATAAATAAATAAATCAATCAATCAATAAAAACTCTTGCCGTCAAGAAACTCACGAGAATAGAATAGAATATGGAATATAGGCCATAGACCAAGTGCTGGGACCTACGAGGTCATTCAGGGCTGAGAGAGAAATTGACATAGGCTTGGCAGGCCTAACACGATGAAAACATCTCAGTTATCAGGAGATAGTAGAGCGTTTAGATGGAAGAAAGAGAATATGGACGGAGGCACAGTAAACGGAATCGGAGGGGGTGGCAGCTAGGGGCCGAAAGAACGCTGCAAAGAACCTTGAGTGATAACTACAGTGCGCCACATACCGCATGAGGTGCAATGACGTCACTAGCCCTTCCCCCCACCCCGCCTTCGTTCTCCTCTCACCTACCTTAGCTAACTTCACTGAACCGAAGAGAAATGATATTGTTTAACCTTATTAGGTCCTGAATATGTCTATTCTTTTATAGTTACAGCAGAGTAATCAGACGTTTTAAAATATCCTAACAAAGGACGAAATCATTGTGTGTACTTATTGTTTCTTTAATATAAAGATAAGGAGTAATAAATATCATTTGCACTATATGAAGACAGCTCGCAAAAAAGTAAGCGCGTGGAGGCGGTATTGGGTCAGTTATTTCCTAAGCTAAATCTATAAATATAAATATATAAATATGTTTAAAAGGAATTAAGGCAGGGGCTGCTCCAACACCTCCCTAAACCAAAATTACAAAAGCTGCAGACATAAAAATACTAAGACATGAACCGAAATTGTATTCAAAAAATTGATCGCTGATGAATGATATCAATGTCTACGTATGTTGGTCCCTGGTCAACATTTTAATTATTTTTTAATTCATCAATAAACAGTATATTAAAAATTCCTATGAGTAGCTTCCTCAGAGAGAGAGAGAGAGAGAGAGAGAGAGAGAGAGAATTATACCCTCCACACTTGGAGAGTATTTCCTCAATGGGAACAAGTGTTATCCAAGGTCTTTGCCAAGGCAACGGAAAATGGCCAACGAGAGAGAGAGAGAGAGAGAGAGAGAGAGAGAGATTATACCTTGCACACTCTCCTGCTTATTCAGCCATAAAAACTATGCTTACGAGTAAGTAGAACTGTAAATTCTATAAAAAAAACTATTCTTACATATAAATAGAATTGTAAATTCTATAAAAACTATTCTTACAAATAAATAGAATGGTAAATTCTATAAAAACTATTCTTACAAATAAATAGAATTGTAAATTCTATAAAAAAAAAACTATTCTTACGAGTAAGTAGAACTGTAGATTCTATAAAAAAAACTATTCTTACATATAAATAGATTTGTAAATTCTATAAAAACTATTCATACAAATAAATAAAATGGTAAATTCTATAAAAACTATTCTTACAAATAAATAGAATGGTAAATTCCATAAAAACTGTTCTTACAAATAAATAGAAAGGTAAATTTCTTTCAATGAGAAATTAAGGGGATTATTCGGCTCCTGTTTGGTATCATCAGTCAGCTAAACAACCAATCAGCTGATTGTCAAATCCGTAGGACTTTCGCTTCTACTAAGGTGCTTCAAGTAGCTCTCACAGAGGGGCAATTTTTCCAGAGCCTTTCTTGAGTTATATATCATATTGATGAAAAAAAAGTGGTACACCTTCCTTTGAAAGTTACCCTTGCTCTCTCTCTCTCTCTCTCTCTCTCTCTCTCTCTCTCTCTCTCTCTCTCTCTCTCCCTCCCCACAAATGCTCTACAATAACAGCAGTACCAAAAAAACAAATGATCCTTCACTACAAAAAAAAAAAAAAAAAAAAAAATCCTGAACTGACTCAACATCCGTCATCGGAAGAACATCCTAAGAAAGTCATTTGCCTTGAGTATCCTTCTAAAATGTTTACTTTTTTTTATTTTTTTCATGAGATACAGATTATGTCAGCGGTGCAACTTTTTGGTATTCAGATATATATATAATATATATATATATATAATATATATATATATATATATATATATATATATATATATATCATAAATGCAATAAGATCGTCCTCCTACTATCCATGTACTCCGGTGCATGCTTTCACCTAATTTTTTATTTTTTTTTTCTTGCGGCACTATTTTAAACCTTTCATTCCCTCTGATGCCACATACTGGGCGAACGATTCTTCTATTCTTATATCTATTTTTAATATCCTAGCTTCAATTCCATAAAGGCGATTAGGCTCAACAATTCGCCTATACATCCCAATTTTTTTGTAGATACTCCCCTTTTCATACAAACCTTTTGGAATTATTTAATTTTTCCATATCAAGTACAAAACTGTTAACTTTTCACATGAACCCTTTGGAATGATTTAATTTTCCCATACTAAGTACAAAACTGTTAAATCAAAAACAGCAAAGATGAAAGCAACCATTACACTATACGACACCTAAGAAGCTACAACAAACAAAAGGTAATATCATTTATGACGTAGCAGCAAGGAAGGTTTTTCCTCTGGAAATGAGACACGAAAAAAAAAAATACACAAATGCTGACGAAAATCAGTGTGAAAATTTCACGCTTTGCCTTGCTATCTTTCTGTTTATTAACTTCCAGCTATTTGAGTTCATTATACGAATTGCTCAACGAAATATATATATATATATATATATATATATATATATATATATATATATATATATATACATATATATATATATATATACATATTACATACATACATACATATATATATATACACACACACACACACACACATATATGTATATATATATATATATAATATTATATATATATATATATATATCTATATGTGTGTGGTGTGTGTGTGTGTGTGTGTGTGTGTGTGTGAGTGTATATACATATAATACACATATATATATATATATATATATATATATATATATATATAATGCAACTGCAAACTAAATCTACTTTTCACTAAAAAAAACTGGCCATGTCCCCTACAATCACCTAAGGTTAACGCTCCACTGACAGCATAAGCCCTGCAGCCACATCAGGCCACTCTAATGACTGTCATACACAATACAGTATACTCGGATGACGCAACCTAATTTCTACCAGACCTACTGTATAGTGCCACACCCTCGAAATTCCTGAAGCCGATTGGTCGGATCAGAATCACACCACAAAATCCCGCTTTCCTATTGGCTCTCTCGCTACTGCGTCAGAGGACGGGTCAAGAGGTAAGTTTGTGGCCTCCGGAAGCAATTAGGTTTTTTGCTTAGGAGTCTTTTGCCATAAAATAGAAGAAGAAGAAGGAGAAGAAGAAGAAGAAGGTTACGTTGGGGGAAAAAAATAGCAGATAAAATCTAATGTTTCAGTGATTTGTGACCAATTTTTTTGTCAGTGCGAGAAATACAATGTTACAACTGTCAATTTAGAACCAACGATTAAATGAATCACAGCAACGACGCACCATATTTTTTTATTATTTACTGACTATCAGTACTGATATAAATACTGTGGTTTTAAGTTTCTCTCACATTTCATTCTGGGGTCACCCAGAAAAACGACTGACAAACTTAGCTCAGTCCTGAAAACAAAGATAACTCTACATAAATTGGGAATATGACTGAAGTTAAGGACTTTTTACACTTTGTATTATTGTGGACCCTTTAGAACATGGTATATACTTTCGTGATAGAGAGTTTTTCCCTACTGAAGTTAATGTCACAGGAATAAGGGGAAAGCTCAGTTTAAAGATAAATAAATGAAGCTTTTGGTTGGAGGGAGAAAGAACTTCTCAAGATGCTAATTCTACTGTGTAAAGAGACACTCGTACTTCGGTGGGTGCTTCGTGATGGCCCCGAGGAAGCAGTAGTTTTTTCTCCCCCTGCATTTTTAACACATTTTTATGTATTTGTTAATTTATTAGTTTATTTTTTTCTTTATTTAATAAGTTTGGGGTACCCTCTCTCTTTATTTTCCTTGACCTCGTCTTACTGCTTCCTAATGAACATCATATTCTTTGGAAGCTTCAAGAATTTCAAGTCAGTGGCCCCTTTGGTGGGTTTGTTCCATATGGATAGGTTTCATCTTCTGAATAATAATAATAATAATAATAATAATAATAATAATAATAATAATAATAATAATAACAACAACAATTCTATCTTTCCCTCAAGCCTTCACTTAAACTCAGGAGGAAAAATAGACAAAACTACAAAACAGTACCAAAACTGTACTAAAGCCAGAGAGACGTCAAATCCCACCACTCTGAGAAGAGGGGGCTTTGAAATCTGAAGAAGGCAGAGGAATTCATAAGGAAACAACAGTCTATTCAATCCTACTAGGATGAGAAGCACGAGCAACTGTCCATAAATAAAAAGAGCAATATTTATAGCCCAGAAACGAGAAAACCAAAACAGCGCCTAATTAGCTGACATACCGTACAATAAATTTGCCCTTAAATAGCTGATATACAAAAACTGTACAGTACAAGAAAAGAATACAGACACTTTGAACTTTTTTTATACCGGACTACGGTATACATGTCACTGATACATGTCTTGTACAGACAAACCTAAGTTACTACATACGTAATCAAAAATACAGATAAGTGCGTCACTTGTACAACCTTTTATATAGAGGTACTGAACAAATGTTAAAAAAATGGCTACACATTTGTTGGAGAACAATACCTTTATCGACAGGTGCAAGTACACCTGCACTGACGATGTAGATGCTGGCGGTTATCAACTAAAAACCAATAAAATCTTGGAATCTGCCAAAAAAAAAAAAAAAAAAAAAAAAAAAAAAAAAAAAAAAAAAAAAAAAAAAAAAAAAAAAAAAAAAAAAAAAAAAAAAAAAAAAAAAAAAAATCTTTCGCATGTTTTCATTCATTTGCGGTTTAAGCCCACCCTTTCGTAACGGCTTATGCATTTTTTTTTACAGGCGTGCGAGGTTAATTATATCCGACATAGCAGGCTACCAATCCATCCATCCTAACACGAAAAAATTCAGGTACTACACATATGGCAATCTGCCACATACCTCACAGGTAACCGAGACTATAGTAGATTCACATCAACCGTGCATTTGATGTCTAGGCCAGTCCCTTACGACGCTCCTGATTGGCTGTTGACAAGCCAATCGCGGGGCTGGAGACTCTCAGTCTCTCGAGAGAGTTCACATAGGCAGGATGTATGTCCCACCTCTCCTAGGGGATACTTTTGAAAGACGTTATCTCTAAAGAGAGCTGGAACATAGATCCTACCATGTGAACTCTCGAGAGAGACTGATAGTTTCCAGCCCTGTGATTGGCTCATCAATAGCCAATCAGAAGCGTCGTAAGGGACTGGCCTAGACATCAGATGCACGGTTGATGTGAATCTACTATAGTAGGTACGCATCAAGCAGAAATAAATCACACCTTACCTTAATTAGGAGAGCAGAAGCGGAGGTGAATTCGGAACCGTTCGATTTCATATTCGAAGAAAAAATTCTTAGAATCCCCGCAGTGCTCTGAAAATAGTGAAAAAAATTTACAAATTATTCATGTCCCAGAACACTTTAGGAGCCAAAAACAAGCTTTAAAAAATTCAATAACGTTCTGAATACAAAACACCAGACGTTATTGGTCAATCCAAAGATCTTTCAATATTCCAACAGAAAATAACCTTTTAAAATGCAACACCAAACGTATGGAAATCATAAATAAATGTACATTTGAAATCCTACAAACAACAATGGCTAGCCCTACGAGAGTTGATAGTCAGCTCAGTGGTCTGGTTAAACTATTTTAATAATAAATAAATAAATAAATAAATAAATAAATAAATAAATAAATAAATAAATAAATAAATAAATAAATGCAATACAAACAATAAACACATTCAAAACCAAGCAATTTTTTTTTTCAAAACTTAAAAAAAAAAAAAATTTAATAACGAAGTAAAAGAAAAAAGGCCTACGCAGAATTGATAGTCAGCGCGGTGGGTCTAGTTAAACTAATTTAATAATAAATAAATTAAAACAATCAATCAATCAATCAATCAATAAATGCAATATAAACAATAAAAAACGTTTCAAAACCAAGTAATTCTCTCAAGGATATCAATAATTAAAAACAAAAAACAAAAAACACGGGAAACCCGATCATCAAACAATCCTACCATGGATATCAATAATTAAATTAAAAAGTAAAAAAAAAAAATGTACACAAAACTGAAAACTCTGGAAACCCGATACACCTGTCTGATGGGTTGCGGGTGACCTAGATCCCAACGACAGGTGCCCCTCAAGGTCACGGCACATAAATTTACCTGTCATCGACCTCGTTACCATTCTTAGGGTATTTTTGGTTTACGGGCTGCTCTATGAGCAAGAGCCCGTGCTGGCAAAAGACCAGCTCAATCAAAAATAACAACGGTTTTTTTGGTTTTACCCCTAAAGCTCATTCTTTTCAATTTTCTGTAAAAGAAAACTATTGAGACAGTTATTTGTCTGTTTGTCCGCACTTTTTCTGTCCGCCCTCAGATCTTAAAAACTACTGAGGATAGAGGGCTGCAAATTGGTATGTTGATCATCCACCCTCCAATCATCAAACACACCAAATTGCAGCCCTCTAGCCTCAGCAATTTTTATTTGATTTAAGGTTAAAGTCAGCCATAATAATGCATCTGGCAACAATATAGGACAAGCCACCACCGGCCCTTGGCTGAAAGTTTCATGACCCGCGGCTCATGCAGCATTAAACCAAGACCACCCGACATATAGCTCTGTTTTCGGTGACGCTGAGTATGCGCTGTAGCGCCTATACAGAAAACTTGATTGCGCCGAACAAACTTCGACGCGCTTTTGTTTTATTATTGTTATATGAGTTTGTAGTTAGTTATGTTATTGGACTAGTGGATTTCGCGCTCGGCTACCAATCCGGGGGTCCAAAGTTCGATTCTCGGCTCGGCCAACGCGGAAGCAGAGAAATCAAAATTTATTGCTGGTAATAGAAATTCATTTCTCGATGTAATGTGGTTCGGATCCCACAATAAGCTGTAGGTCCAGTCGCTAGGTAACCAACTGGTTCCTAGCCACGTAAAAATATCCAATCCTTCGGGCCAGATCTAGGAGAGCTGTTCATCAGCTCAGTGGTCTGGTTAAACTAAGATATACTTATGTTATTGGCCACAGTTGATATCGGGTCACATATCTTGAAAATTAATATACTTGTAAGTCATACCAAGCTTATTACACATTTTTTATTTTTTATTTTGAAGACATTAAATTTCACGTCAATATTCCCCATCATACGTATTACGAAATCAGTAATTCACGGGTTAAAGTTGTAATGATTACTATACTCTGTTTTTTCCATCTGTCCACCCGCCAGTGGTGTTTTCGTATGGTAACACTGCTGCGTCCCGGGCTTTAAATAGTTACGCTATGTGTAAGTTTTGGGTAAATAAAAGGATATCTGGGTGTACATTTGCAACTGAAAAGTGTTTTAATAATTTACTGTATGCGAATTACACGGTTAATATTCGAAATAGGATATTGTTATTATTGTTGAATGTAAGCTGAATGTAACTATCTAAAGCCCTTGACGCAGTGTTACCATACGCAAACGCCACAGGCGAGTGGACAGATGGGAAAAAACAGAGTATAGTCTTGAACACACCAATCTCACCATTCTAAGTTAAAGTGACTTAAAAGTTCTTAAACGTATTCAAACACACGTCTGCGGTCACGCGGAATTTCTGCTTTGCGTTACTATCGAAATCTAATTACGGTGCATCATTCCCACTTAAATAGACGTATACCTTCTTTGATTTCTTTACTGAATCAGACATACACATACACACACACACACACAGAGGTACACGTGCCGATCTCCCGTTGTCGACACAGAATTAAAATGCTCTCACGTGTTGGTAACCATACACACTTCCAAGGAAATTGTTCAAGTAATCAAGAAGCAGAGCAGATATAAAGACATTCTCATATAAGCCCTTATTATCACCTCTAGATATAGGTAGGTCCCATAGGAGATTCACGTGTTCACAGAAATCTTAAAATATTCATGTTCATCCCTCAGGGATGTACTAGTATATGGACCCACTTGAAAGCCAAAACATGACTCGCTATCCAATGCCTGAGGTGTCCAATGTTCTCTGAATCAATTAAGGAAAAAGGTTCGAAGTTCAAGTGAAACGAGACATGAAATATCTACGAAAAGACAAAAAAAGGTTTGAAAGTGCAAAAGGGCTCATATTTGGATGAAGGGAGATAAGATGTATATGGACCTTTCTACCTAGTACCCATCTATATAGATAATAAATACCTATACTTTGGGGTAGACAAAAACTATTGACACACTGTCTAGGAGGGCCTTTGGTGATAAGATTAAATTCTCGCATCTTTTTTGTAACTGTATCAAGTGTCTGAATTAACCCGAATAAGATCTGACTGATATTTACAATTGCCGCTTATAACCGGTATTATCAAGGCTAATGTGTGTGTATATATATATATATATATATATATATATATATATATATATATATATTATCTTCTGATATTTCCATAATCTCACTGAGAACGAATACCAAAACCTACGGTAATTTCTTGCTAAAAATTTTAAAGTTTCTATGGTTGATTCTACTCGCCACTGAGAAATTAATTCAAAATCTATTATATATATAAAAGTAGATTCTAAGTTCACAGCAACTATTACGGAGTCCGACAAAAGATACTCCAAGAGTGCAAGAATTACGCTAAGCCTGGCAAATAATACTCCAAATTTATAATAACAATTATGGACACTGTCAGAGAGTATTCCAATTTTCAATAAGTATCTCTTGACAAAAGGATACTTCGATTTTGCAATAACTATTAAGAATTTTGCAATAAGAAACCATAGACCTGTGCCCAAGAATTTTTCAGTATCATAGCATATTATTTGGAAAGCACCTTGTGAAGCAGACAATTTTATTAAGGGGTTCGGGGGGATGGGGAGAGGGGAGAGGGTTGGGGAGGGGGGGAGAGAGGGAGAGGGGAGGGTATGACATTCTGACATATGGTGAAAGCACGGTGCATGGGCCAAACACGAGGTTTATGTGACCTTCGTGGTGCATTTGTAGTCGCATCCAGAGAACATTACAAACGGCTAAGCCTTGAACAACCTTACAAAGTACATTTCCACGAGAAACCTATCATGTGAATTGACAAGCAAATCAAGAGTCAGTTAAATGGAAAATATAACGGTAGGACTGAGCTGAATAATCATTACAATGCACAGACAGACAAAAATTAATATTACGCGTCATGCGCATGAGAGGATCTTAGAAGTGTCTCCTTCCAAGTCAGGAACCCACGTGAACACCTCATGGGGTGTCATCCGAGACACAACGACGAACTAGAATGAATCATTGATTGATTCATTTATGTAAAGTGACAACAACGACGAACTAGAATGAATTATTGATTCATTTATGTAAAGTGGCGTCGGATCGATTAAGGTCATCATCGTTGCATGAGAAAAAATAGACAAGACACAATTTTCTTTTAAATCTTACTGAAAATATATCAAGCAACATTCACTCATGTTTTATATCCATGACGATGTTTAAAAAGAACAAAAATTTGCAACAAAAGTAAACTTAATACGGCATCTAATTCACATGCAAAACCCTCATGGAGAATCGTGGGGAGAAGGTATAATTACCCTTCTCATCCCTTCATTCCGGAAGGAAACAGCTTCTCTGGTCCCTCAGACTAGGACACTGGCCAGGAAGCAGTCTACACAGTGAAAAGGTCCTTGAATACGCCATCTTAATCCCATACAAAACCCACACGGAGAATCGTGGGGAAAAGGTAAATACTCTCCTTGTCCCTTCACTCTGGAAGGTAACAGGTTCTATGGTCCCTCAGACTAGGACACTGGCCAGCAAGCAGTCTAAAACACAGTGAAAAGGGCCAAGCATGAGTCTAGGGGAGAATCTTGTTTCCTACCTCATTGGCTTATTCATGTACATCCATGTGACTGCAAATTTGGTCATTTCTACTGTTTCAGGTCATGACAGAACCGAGTTCCCCAGCGGAATTTGTCAAACCTCAATTTCGCGTCGAATTGCTGAACTGTCTGTAAATAACATAGGAAGCTTTCGTAGTATTGTACTACAAGTTATACTCTTTGCAGAGCTGTTCATCCTGAGTGTGTGTGTGTGTGTTGATACCCACCAAATGCAGGTATCTATGCAACAAAGATTTAGTCGAATTGAGGTCACCTCACGTACATAGAGACCTATCCCCTACTGCATTTTGGACATTTCTTGAATAATTTTCTATGCAGACTAATGAAGAGTTAAAGATGTGTTTATATCTATATCTATATCTATCTATCTATCTATCTATCTATCTATCTATCTATCTATATATATATATGTGTGTGTGTATGTTGTGTGTATATTTTATATAACACACAATTATTATATATATATATATATATATAGATATTAATATTAATATATATATATATATATATATCAAGTTTTCTTGCACTACCTGAACAAAAATAGCTAGAGCGAAAAGATGCAACTAAAAGAAATGACACACCCAGCCACACCGACTCCCCACAAAAAAAAAAAAAAAAACACTAATGAGGCTAGCAGCAGCATCATTAACTGTAAGTATATCCACAAGTGCATCAATGCACTTAGAAAGCCTTACCCTAAGTTAATCACCAAATCTCCTCACGTTTACCCGAGAAGTATCGAGCTGACGAGGCCCGTGCTCTCTCTCTCTCTCTCTCTCTCTCTCTCTCTCTCTCTCTCTCTCTCTCTCTCTCTCTCTCTCTCTCTCTCTCTCAGGTTAACCATTCTCAGGACCCATTCTCGGGCTTTGTGTCTTCTATCAGGAGAAACTGCCCATTAATAATGATTTCTTGTCCTCCGGAGAGAAAAGGAAGTAGGCAAACAGGAAGTGTGTTGCAACGCGCGTTAATCGCCAGCCATTTGTGTAGCTCTAGAGTAGACCTTGGTCTAAGTATAGTCTTGGGGAGTTCGCGATTTGATAAACGAAATGAAAGAAAAATAGCTGCAGTTCTGTAAGATCAGAGATAAAATGAGAAACTCGGAAGATGCTGTATCTATAAGCGGTCTAATAAAACTGTTTTTTCTTGAAATTCAAACTTGTGGAGACGTGGTGTCCATTGGTGGTGCAATTCACGCAATCAATGAGAGCGTGTTGGAACGAGGTCGGACTGCTATGTGGAGTTGCGAACAGCAGTTATCACTTACCACTAACATTGTAAGTGATTACTCTATGCATGTATTACGTCACTAATTTATTAAATGATGACACGGCTTAGGGGAAACGTTATAAAAGACCTCGAGTTGACGACAATTCACATGCGGCATCATGGTACGATGATGCCATGACTATGAACACCTCAAGAACTTTGGAGGTTACACAAGTGGCCACAATTTGAATTCAGTTAACTTGTGGTAAGTCAACATCAAAGTGAAACTGGAAGACGGAGATGTAAAATTTCGCAAAATATGTTCATGGTTGGAATAAATGCTACATAACTAGAGGCTGTATCTACGAGATTGCTCCTTACACGGTATGCATTATGATCTCTAGCGATAATGATCCACGGTTAACTTCTGTAAGGTTGTGTGCGTTTAAAACGTCGAATATACAATATAATCATTATTGTCACTGTTCTTAGGGGGATATTGGTAATGTTCTCGGTCCTCACCTGTAGTACGAGTAGATCATCACCTACGTCGAACTCGCTTAGCGACGAGGAAAAGATTGAAAACGACATCCCCTGAGCATATGCTGTTTCCAGGAAAGGTTACGACACACCACAGCATACGAATATCGAAGGTGTGACCTGGTGACCTTCGAGGCTTCGTCCTCCTTGGGTAGCCTTTCTTTTTCGAGCCATCTCGTCGATAAAGCTATCGTCACTTGCATTGATAACATTTGCAAATTTCCGGCTCATGAATGATCCATCTTTGAATGCAGTTAGGAAATTGATATAATAATATTATCCTAGTCAGTGGCTCTCCATCCTCTGTGCTTGTAGACCTACTGATTCGATTATTAATTTCTTCGTCTGAATTTGGCGTGAAGTCGAAAACCAGCGAAAAGGAACACGGTCGGTCTAGGGGCAACTTGAATTTCTTAACCTTCGTTTCCTTTCAAAGATATCTTTTTTATCACACACGCACACTCACGTACACACACACAGAGCATTCAAATGAATATACATATGAAATACACATACTGAACCATAGAGTGAAAAGACGTATAGTTTTTATTGTTTTTTTTTTCATGATTACTTATATTTATTTATTTTTTATTTTTTGCATGGTTACAAGGTAATAAATAATTAAGATTCGAAATCCAAATATCTACTGAATAATACTGCAAGAAAGGAAATACGAACGGCTAACAGACACTGGGGGAGGAATTGCAACACGAACTTCATTTCATTTCCTGTGGGTACGAATACAATGAGTTGGGTTTTGAGTACGAGACAATTATACTTACTCAAGGTTCGAAGATGATCCATGAGTACAAAAAAAAAAAAAAAAATGGTGAAAGTATCAGTGGAAAGAGCAAAAGATTTGATAGGAAAATAAGTGGGGGCGACACTTTCGTCGCAACAGCTAGAGGAAGCAGTGGTAAGACTATACTATACCTTTGCTTTGATAGATCTAGCACATTTTTTTTTCTGCTTTCACTGTAACATGATATATATCCAAACTCTATCCATTGGTGATTTGTTCCATGAGACTGACCTCGGACAAAAACATAAACAAACAAACAATATCAACAACAACAATAATTATAATGATATAATAATAATATTGGAAGGAGACCCTCTTTCAAGCAAGTATTATTGAGAGATATTGCTACATCAGCTGCATTTAACTTGTAAATTTACAAGTTAAATGCAGAAATATCTTTCAATAATAATAATAATAATAATAATAATAATAATAATAATAATAATAATAATAAATTCTTGTGGATTACTGAAGAACAGAGCACACGGAAAATATCAGGCAAGCTTCAACAAGAACATATCTCTAAAAAGTGAAGCTTTTTCTACTTGAAAATTCATATTGTTGTGGAATTTCCTTCTATATACCCGAGTACGATACTGCAATTACTTTATATATATATATATATATATATATATATATATATATATATATATATATATATATATATAATGGCTATACGCTAGTCTTTCCTAAGAAATGTGAAAATGTCTCATATCAAAAAATTTTAAGTCAATAAATTATATCCCAGAAGCCAATGAATGATACAGGGTGCGGAGTGCAGCTTTCAGATCATTAACCAAGAATACAGAGAGAGGAAAGAGAGAGAGAGAGAGAGAGAGAGAGAGAGAGAGAGAGAGAGAGAGAGAGAGAGAGAGAGAGAGAGAGAGGTGAAAGCCTCAAAGACATGACAGAATTTGAAGTAAAGTCTACGGAGTTTTGATGCCCAAGTCCTAAAAAAATATATGTCTGAAGTAGTGCTGAGAGAGAGAGAGAGAGAGAGAGAGAGGAAAAAAAATCTCATTGCGAGTGATTGGCAACAATATCACGAGCGCTAATGCGCGGATCACATGATGTCGGAGACATCAGTCGACTTCTTATTTCTATTGTCTCTTCTTGTTTTTGTTTACGCTATCATTCCAAGGCTATTTCATTGCTTTTACTGTAGTTACAGTTGGTTATTTTTGCTCTTGTTTTATAACAATATATACCTCTTTTGTGTTCATTCTCAAAAATTCTCTATTTTAATACGGATTCAAAAACATTGGTTTTCCAGATATCTCTGGAAGGCATTAATTAAGACTGATATGGTTTAGAGTCCAGCTCTGGTTTAAGACTCCGTGTCTCAATACTCGTTTTCTGTTTTATTTGCCACTTAATATGTAAAGAAAACGGAAACTTCCGGATGTTCGAGGAAGACACGACTTGTTCCGGTGTATACCGCAAATGTTCCGCAACATTTAGATAATTTCGATAATTGCGCGAATCGCTTCCTAGTACTAGTGAGTTGCATTGTTCATGGGATCCAATTTCCTTCTTATTCCTCTCTGTTTTCTAAAGCCTTACTCCTTATTATACAGTAGTTCCTGCTTCATCTCTCCATTTTCTCTACTGTTCCCCTTTTTCTAATTTAAAGGAAATAAAATACAGCGAACAGACCATTAATAGCGGCCTTTTCATAAAGACAATATATGAGTACTGTGGTATATATAATATATGGTCAATAAAGACAAGCGAAGCAAGGAAACTAAGTTTTTAAAAGTGAAATTAATCTTAAAAACGAGTATACCTCTGTCTACCTTTGTCCGGTTACAGGACAGGAAGGAGTTATACCGAGGAGACGGTGGCACCGCCCACTAGTTACCTACCTTTCTTCCTAGACAACGGAGGCCAACGACGCGCTATAACAACATTCAAGACACCACCGCCCGGCCAGACGGAAGGCCGATGCTTTCATATAAAAGGGGCTTTCTCGATCCTCAAGGCACAGTCGGATTGGAGACATCATTAAGAAAGGAACTTGACCAGTCAGGTAATGGAGGTTTTTGCTTTCGTTAGTGGTGTTTTTTTTTTTTTTTTTTTTTTTTTGTTTTTTTTTTTTTTTTTTAGTTGTTGCGTTCAATTCTGGGGCTTGACAGATGCAGAAGAATACCTCTATTGTGCAGCCTCTTCAGAATAACAAAAAGTTCTAAATGTGTTTCTGTGTTAAGTGCATTTGGTGGAGATGAGTCATTGTTTACGAAATCATAACTTGAGTTATTCAACTTGATTAAAGTGTCTCCTGTTCGTTGATATATTCGATTTCTCATAGGGAAAAACGCAACGGACTGACTGCAAGAGGCAAAGGAAAACCATTGCACTTTGCACGATGTTATGCAAGATTCTTAGATAATAGACTCATTACGCAATCCACCGCAGAGCTGATGTTGTATCTCGTCGATTAACTTTTTGTGACTTCTTGCTATTTCGTAGACGAGGAATATATTCTTTTTAAAAGTTCTTTGCACCGATTTGCATTAGGCCTAAACTTTAAAACCTAATAATCCCGTGTTGAGAAGTGGTACTTGTTTGCGTGTTTGGTAGTTTATCTGAAGTCGACTATCGTCGTTATAGCGTCTGTTTACTAGGAAACTTATTTACCTACTGAAATACGTCGTTTAACAAGTGTATCACTTTTTACGAGCGAGTGATTCTGCAACGTCCCAGGGCCGCACCTTGCAGGAAGTTAACCTTTTGTTGCTCGTCTTGGGGAGTTAACCAAGGACGAGATAGATAAACGCCAGGAAAATGCTTCCTTTTGACTTCATTCATTAAGTATTTCCTAATAACTAAATTGATGTACTCTGACAGTATAGCCTAACATATTCCATGATAAAAGTAGACTGGAATGAAATGGTGTACCAAATTTAATCACAGTTTTCGTAGTGCAACATGCTCTGATCAGACGTAGGGAACAGTTTCATTAATGGATTGACCAATGCTTCATTTTTATTCACTGTGACCAACGTTCATTGCTTGTTCATTTACTGTTAATGTTTACATTTTTTCTTTCCAGAAAAAAGATGGCTCTGCTACAGAAATCTGTCCTTGACCGCTACCTTAGACTGGAAATCCCAGACCAGAAATGTCAAGCTATGTACGTCTGGATTGATGGCACTGGGGAGAATCTGCGTTCCAAGACTAGAACTCTCAACTTCACGCCAAAATGTCCATCTGGTACGACTGATTTGTTTTGATATTAATGTATGTTTAGACTAGAGATGGTTCTTTCTGAGCTATCACTGTGACATAAAGCAAATCATTAGTCTTTTCCACTGAATAATAAGAACTTATTCATGAATTATTACTCTCATGTTTCTGGATATTTAAAAATCAATGTTATGTATCTTTTGCTAAAGTGATAAAGGGATAATATAGGTAGAATAAATTGTACCACATAAGCGGAATGCGTTATAACTGCGGTTCCATCTTTTCCAGAGTTACCCATCTGGAACTTCGATGGCTCATCCACTGGACAAGCTGAAGGAAGCAACAGCGACGTTTACCTTCACCCTGTAGCCATGTACAGAGATCCCTTCAGACTGGGGAACAACAAACTCGTCCTCTGCGAAACCTACAAGTACAACAAGAAGCCCACAGAGACCAACAGAAGAATGACCTGTCGGGAGGTCATGAAAAGGGCTGAAGACCAGCATCCCTGGTTCGGCATGGAACAGGAGTACACGCTCTTGGATATCGACAACCATCCCCTAGGCTGGCCCAAGAATGGTTACCCAGGCCCCCAGGGGCCTTACTACTGCGGCGTTGGAGCTAGCAAGGTCTACGGCCGCGACGTCGTCGAAGCTCACTACAGAGCCTGCCTCTACACGGGCATCAACATCTCGGGAGAGAACGCCGAGGTCATGCCCGCCCAGTGGGAATTCCAGGTCGGGCCTTGCGAAGGCATCACAATGGGAGACGACCTCTGGATGGCCAGATATCTCCTCCATCGTGTAGCTGAAGACTTTGGTGTCGTTGTCTCACTTGACCCCAAACCTATTCCAGGAGACTGGAACGGAGCTGGAATGCACACAAACTTCTCCACGAAAGCTATGCGCGATCCCAATGGCATCATTGAGATAGAGAAGGCCATTGAGAAGATGTCCAAGGTCCACGACAAGCACATCAGGGCATACGACCCCCATGGAGGCAAGGACAACGAGAGGCGTTTGACTGGGCTTCACGAGACCTCTTCCATTCACGATTTCTCGGCTGGGGTAGCCAACAGAGGAGCTTCCATAAGAATCCCTCGCGGTGTGGCAGAGGAGAAGACAGGGTACCTGGAAGATCGAAGGCCCTCTTCCAACGCTGACCCCTACGTTGTATCCGAAAGATTGGTACGCACTATCTGCCTCGATGAGCAGTAAACTCATGAGCCACGAGGTCACAGAGCAATCATTAACATTTTATGTATAGGCCATCATCATCATCATCATATATTAACTTGAAATGTTTAATCTGTCAGGTTATGATCATTACATTCGTTTAATATTTAATCAGTCAGGCTTAAGATAAATATCTGTACACTAATTTAACGTTGTGTGTTTCTTAAGTTATCTGTAATCATTGTTGTAGCAAACTTTTAGTCCTTGAATAAACTATTTTAATAAGTTTATGACACTTTAATGCCAGCGTCTTGGAAGATCATTCCGAGCTCTAATACAAACTTTATCATGAAGTTTGAAGAGTTACAAAAATTATCCTGCTTTTTAAACTCGGGTAAGATTTTGGATACTGGGAAAAGCAAGTTGCGAACATGAACCAACGATCAGGCATTTACATAACCTTATTAACTAACCTTTATGACACAAGTTTGAAATATACATAAATACATATAAAATGGCATACACTTGTAAGTTGTTGGCTCGTGTCTACAGCCTATACCTTGAGACTGTTGGTTTGGCAGATTTAACTGTTCAAGTAAAGGCAAGGTTACCACCAATGATCGCATTATATTGCTTTTTTTATATTAAAGATTCATAGCAAGATAAATAGTAGGTTAGTAAATAAAATGAAAGAATAAGAAGAGAATGGGTAACAATAAGAAAATCACTGTAAAGTATTCCCGAATTAGTTCATAAGTATTTCCACACTTGTTCTCTCTCTCTCTCTCTCTCTCTCTTCTCTCTCTCTCTCTCTCTCTGAGGAAGAATCCTTACCCAGAGATATGTCACGGGCGAAGACTTCGTATATAATCTAATACGCATGCGCAGTGGGCTCAAGGATATTTTAGACCTCCCTGGAGGATATCCTACTCCGGATAATGCTGAAACTTTGCTGCCCTATAATACGATTAAGAAATTTTACAGCTCCCGTCTGACTCTCTCTCTCTCTCTCTCTCTCTCTCTCTCTCTCTCTCTCTCTCTCTCTCTCTCTTACCCTTGGGGTGTGCCCTTTCATATAACATGGGAAAGGACATTCCATCCAAAACTTTACAGGGACAGGTAATATGAATGTTCTTTTTCTCCTTATTCAGACACTTCGAATAGATTTAAAATTAAAAACATGAAGTTATAAATATTAATAAAGAGCAGAATGGAATATATGATTTAGGCCAAAGGCCAAGCGCTGGGACCTATGAGGTCATTCAGCGCTGAAACTGAAATTGACAGCGAAATGCCTTTCAAGGCGTAACAGGAGGAAAACCTCAAAGCAGTTGCACTAAGACTCAATTGTTAAGAGAGGTTGGAAAGGAAGATGGAAGAGAGAGAATATCAACGGAAGTACAGTAAAAAGAATATGAGGGGCTGCAGCTATAGGGGCCGAAGGGACGCTCCAAAGAAGTTTAAGTAATGCTTACAGTCCACCGCGTTAGGTCCTGTGTCGGCACCATTCCCCCTTCGGGGTAAAAGACAGAAAAACAAAACGTTTGTGTGAGCGTGTGTCAGAGAGAGAGAGAGAGAGAGTCGGGGTAAAAACAAAAAAAAACAAAACGTTTTTTGTGTGAGCGTTTGTGAGAGAGAGAGAGAGAGGTCGTCACAGAAAAACAAAACGTTTTTTGAGAGAGAGAGAGAGAGAGAGAGAGTCGGGGCAGAGAGAGAAGAGAGAGAGAAGAGCAGAAGAGAGAGAGCGGGGTAAAAACAGAAAAACAAAACGTTTTGTGAAAAGTTTGGGAAGAGAGAGAGAGAGAGTCGGGGTAAAACACAGAAAAACAAAACGTGAGAGAGAGAGAGAGAGAGAGAGAGAGAGAGAGAGAGAGAGGGGTAAAAAACACAGAAAAACAAAACGAGTCGAGAGTGAGCGTGAGAGAGAGAGAGAGTCCGGGTAAAACACAGAAAAACAAAACGTTTGTGAGAGAGAGAGAGAGAGAGTCGGGGTAAAACAGAAAAACAAAACGTTTTGTGAGCTTATGTGAGAGAGAGAGAGAGAGAGAGAGAGAGAGAGAGAGAGAGAGAGAGAGAGAGAGGTGACTTGTCCAGCCGGTCTTTTACTAGAAGTAACCATAAACTCCTTAAAGAGGATGGTTTACGACCAGCCCTACACACGTGGAATCATGGGAGTGGGCTTCCATGCAACGTGACATAAAAAAAAATAAAGAAAATGTGACAAAGAAACGGCAATGCAAAAGTAAATTAAGGTATACGGAAACATAACTGTCTCAAGAAAGAGTAAATAATCATTTTAATAAAGAGGAATTCGTTGAGAAATAGTAACGCCAGATTATCAAATGTATCGGACAACTTACCAACCAGAAAACTGTGTGAATTATTATTATTATAATTATTCCTTATCAACCACTACCCAGTTAAAAACTCTTTTGAAGTGACTATTGGCGTTTTCAAAATCAAGAGAATTGCTCATGAGTAACATAAATGGAAAGCCAGTAAATATAGGTGGGAGAGATAGGAATGCAGCCTGTTTGAGTCTCATACAAGGAAGACAAGACCGGTCTCTATTCTTGTTGCCTAGAGACGGTGATACTCAGTGAACCTCCTCCCCGGGGGAGACGCGAACCCGCCACATCTGAGTGACATGTCACGGCGTTCACCACTTTACCACGGAGCAGCTGGCTGCTAAGAGATCAGTGACTAAGAAAAGTCTTTAAGAAAAGTGAGCAAGAGGCCAACTTGTGCCGGAGAGGATGTAAGATTGGGAACGTTGATCCAACGGATTGCCTCGGATTCAATCCCAATGAGGGGGGAAACGAATGATGAGGTACCCTAAATATGAGAGCAATACCTTAATGAATAAATAAGTAAATATATAAATAAATAGAATAAAATATGGTGTCTAAATACTTGTGTTTGAAAGCTCAACCTCGAACAAATTTCGCATCATTTCAAACTAATATAAGTTAGGAATAAAACTATGAGCTTATATATGATTTGACACCAAGACCACGCAAATGAGAGACGGACGATTATTCGGTCAAAAATTGCACCCTACAACAAAAGGGGCCTGTCGGGTTAAACTGCCAACCATAGAAGTTACTGTCCTACGCCATGTGTGACCACTGCATCACCTCACGCGGAAAACTTAGGTTTCAGCTGTAACGGAAGCTTCCACTCTGCTTGCTTGGATACTTGATTGATTCATTCCCGAAAAAACAAGTCATAAACACTGGAATGGCTCCATAATTATACATCCCCACATGCCAGGGAGCTTTATCGAAAGCCTGCTCTATGAGTTCGGTCGAAAACTCATTAATGATTTTCTCTACTTTCCGTATACGGACAGATATATTTAGACCGCCTTGGTTTTCTTAGTTCCTCGTTGGATGAGTGGATTTCGCGCTCGGCTACCAATCCGGTGGTCCGAAGTTCGATTCTCGGTTCTGCCAACGCGGAACCAGAGAAACTTATTTCTGGTGATAGAAATTAATTTCTCGGTATAATGTGGTTCGGAACCGACAATAAACTGTAGGTCCCCTTGCTAGGTGACCAACTGATTCCTAGTCACGTAAAAAATATCTAATCCTTCGGGCCAGCCCTAGGAGAGCTGTTCATCAGCTCAGTGGTCTGGTTAAACTAAGATATACTTAACTTTTCTTCACGTGGAACTACATATATCATTCACCAATGAAGACGAAGACAATTATTTTGATTAAACTTAAAACTGACAGTAGACCAATTATCTCTTTACATATAGGACGTATGTAGGTATATTTTTTAAGGTACCTACTTTGGTATGATGATAATCCTACCCAAGCCTTTTCCCTTTTGGTGTCGAGTGAATTACAGTATTAAAAAAATGTCAGATTATTTTGCGTATCAATGCCGTCAAACCAGGAACTACAATAGCCTCGTAGTTCGGGAGAACAGAGAGAGAGAGAGAGAGAGAGAGAGAGAGAGAGAGAGAGAGAGAGAGAGAGAGACTGGCCTTAAGCTGCATGACTTTGTCTCCATATTTAACTCCCTTTGGTAAAATTAGCTCCATGGTAACCTTATTGAAAATTAGATTATCCAAACACTTTCGTTCTTCTACTCCCTAATCTTCTTATCAGCCTATTTTTTGGGGGGGGGGGGGAGTCTCCTTACTCCTTAAAGTTCGTTCGGGTTGCCCCAGGTCCCTCATGGGAAGAAGGGGAAAAGACTGGGAGGAGAATCTTCTCATCAGCCTATTTTTTGGTGGGGGCGGGGGCGGCAAGCCGATGGGGGTGAAGGGGACGAGACTAGGGGGAGCGAAGGGATGGATGGCTTATACATCTTTTGGTCCATCATTCGCCACCTATCGTATTTTAGTTCCTCAACCGTTGCCGTCCTATACTTTCTCAAGATCCTATATCTTTCACACTTCTCCATTTTAGACCGCATCTGTTAAAGGCTCGACTGCTCTGTCATAAACAAGACACACATTCAAGGATACGCCTGTTGCATCTTTCATCTCGAAATAGCATAGCATCCACGGCCCACGTGATCGCAACATACTACCACATACCTACATCATGCTGGGAGGAAGGAGGGAGTGTCATGAGAGGGAGATTTGCCAATGAGATGGAGAAAGCTGTTCGTCTGGCCTGATTTAACCTGATCCTTAAAAGGTCAAACAAACATGTAGCACTTATGGATAAACACAAAAATTCCCGAAGGCAAGGACAATTTGGAATAAGGAAAATAATTACAGAGAAGAGTTTGGATAAAAGGGACTTGGAAAAGGACCAAGATGACTGAAAACTCCGTGGTGCCTAGTTTAGGTCACCAATCATTCTGTCAGTCGACGGGGGGTTATGGAGGGGCGGCCGCTCTCTGGGCGCGTAATATAATCTGATATTGTTGTATCTCGTGAGAGGGCAAAGAAAAATGAGGAGAAAAAGCACAGATATAAATTGTATTGTTGCTGTATGACCTGAATTTCAGCCTCCATCCAGTGAATGTTCTGAATATGTGTGCAAACTGCATTCTTATCTGTTAGCAAGTTCTCCTTCTTGACGTATACAGGCCAGTTACTATCGCTGCGTTCTTATCTGTTAGCGTTTGTTAGCAAGTTCTCCTTTTTGAGTTACTATTCTTAAAATCTTGAGAGCGAACCCGTAGGTTTTTTTCCCACTTTTACTTATATTGATTTTTTCTACTCAATAAATTTGCAGTACATTCTGATCTTATCAGGGGGTTTTAATCATAGTGATAAGTCTGTAATTGATATATAATATATATATATATATATAATATATATATATATATCTATATATATATAATAATATAGAATATATATATATCTATATATATAACTGGTAACAGAATATGTAAAATATTGTGTACATATATGCAGACCAGATTTTGCAAAGGCAGGCACCCCTTGTATTTCATAAGTCACTATGATTATAAACCCCTTCATGGAATGCTTCGAACCATACCAGTAATTACTAGCATTTTCAAATAGAATAATAATAATAATAATAATAATAAAATAATAATAATAATAATAATAATAATAATAATAATAATAATAGTGGGCACAATTTTTCAGTGTCGAAAATGATAACAATGATTGCAGGTCCACAATAATATCGCATGTGAAGTATATAAAGTGTTTAATGATAATAGCTTTCGAACCCTGCACCAGGTTCATCCTCAGCAATAATACAATAACTAACTAATAAATAATAATAATAATAAGAAAGCCTTCGACATGATACCACACACATGGCTAATAGAATGCCTGAAAATATATGGGGCAGAGGAAAACACCATCAGCTTCCTCAAAAATACAATGCGCAACTGGAATACAATACCTACAAGCTCTGGAATAAGACTAGCAGAGGTTAATATCAGGAGAGGGATCTTCCAGGGCCACTCACTGTCCCCACTACTCTTCGTAGTAGCCATGATTCCCATGACAAAAGTACTACAGAAGATGGATGCCGGGTACCAACTCAAGAAAAGAGGCAACAGAATCAACCATCTGATGTTCATGGACCACATCAAGCTGTATGGTAAGAGCATCAAGGAAATAGATACCCTAATCCAGACTGTAAGAATTGTATCTGGGGACATCAGGATGGAGTTTGGAATAAAAAAATGAGCCTTAGTCAACATACAAAAAGGCAAAGTAACGAGAACTGAAGGGATAAAGCTACCAGATGGGAGCAACATCAAACACATAGATGAGACAGGATACAAATACCTGGGAATAATGGAAGGAGGGGATATAAAACACCAAGAGATGAAGGACACGATCAGGAAAGAATATTTGCAGAGACTCAAGGCGATACTCAAGTCAAAACTCAACGCCGAAATATGATAAAAGCCATAACACATGGGTAGTGCCAGAAATCAGATACAGCGCAGGAATAGTGGAATGGACGAAGGCAGAACTCCGCAGCATAGATCAGAAAACCAGGAAGCATATGACAATACACAAAGCACTACACCCAAGAGCAAATACGGACAGACTGTGCATAACACGAAAGGAAGGAGGGAGAGGACTACTAAGTATAGAGGACTGCGTCAACATCGAGAACACAGCACTGGGGCAATATCTGAAAACCAGTGAAGACGAGTGGCTAAAGAGTGCATGGGAAGGACTAATAAAAGTAGACGAAGACCCAGAAATATACAGAGACAGGAGAATGACAGACAGAACAGAGGACTGGCACAACAAACCAACGCACGGACAATACATGAGACAGACAAAGGAACTAGCCAGCGATGACACATGGCAATGGCTACAGAGGGGAGAGCTAAAGAAGGAAACTGAAGGAATGATAACAGCGGCACAAGATCAGACCCTAAGAACCAGATATGTTCAAAGAACGATAGACGGAAATAATATCTCTCCTTTATGTAGGAAGTGCAATACGAAAAATGAAACCATAAACCACATAGCAAGCAAATGCCCGGCACTTGCACAGAACCAGTACAAAAAGAGGCATGATTCAGTGGCAAAAGCCCTCCACTGGAGCATGTGCAAGAAACATCAGCTACCTTGCAGTAATAAGTGGTACGACACCAACCTGAGGGAGTGATAGAAAACGATCAGGCAAAGATCCTCTGGGACTATGGTATCAGAACGGATAGGGTGATACGTGCAAATAGACCAGACGTGACGTTGATTGACAAAGTCAAGAAGAAAGTATCACTCATTGATGTCGCAATACCATGGGACACCAGAGTTGAAGAGAAAGAGAGGGAAAAAATGGATAAGTATCAAGATCTGAAAATAGAAATAAGAAGGATATGGGATATCCCAGTGGAAATCGTACCCATAATCATAGGAGCACTAGGCACGATCCCAAGATCCCTGAAAAGGAATCTAGAAAAACTAGAGGCTGAAGTAGCTCCAGGACTCATGCAGAAGAGTGTGATCCTAGAAACGGCACACACAGTAAGAAAAGTGATGGACTCCTAAGGAGGCAGGATGCAACCCGGAACCCCACACTATAAATACCACCCAGTCGAATTGGAGGACTGATAGAGAAAAAAATAATAATAATAAGTTTGTGGATTCTATTTTTTACAAGAATGTTAGCGTTTGACCACATAAGTTTAACCCACTCTCTCTCTTCTTTCATTGACCAATTTTCATCCTCTTGAATTTGGACCAAAAGGGCCACCGAATTCAGACCCAACAGGCCCCCCCCCAGTCAAAATCAACTACTGGGGACCTCTGCCATAAAATATATATATAAAAAATATAAACATACTAATCAAAATAGTTGCATCTGGTGCCAAATAATTTTTTTTCTAGATCTCTAAAGTAGCTTCAAGACTGAAGACACTGCAGTCTATTGTATAAAACGAAAGACTGAAGGCACTGCAATCTATTATATAAAACGAAAGACTGAAGGCACTGCAGTCTATTATATAAAACGAAAGACTGAAGGCACTGCAATCTATTATATAAAACGAAAGACTGAAGACACTGCAGTCTATTATATAAAACGAAAGACTGAAGACACTGCAGTGTATTATACAAAACGAAAGACTCAAGGCACTGTGGCCTACTATGTAAAATGAAAACGATAAGAAAAGTAACACAAATGTATGAACGTAGGAAAAACAAGATAACAGGAATAAAAACGACGATAAGACAGCCATTGTCAGGGTAAGCGCTTGCACAAGTGGCAAAGGCAGAGATAAAATTTTGGGGTATTCGATAATTCCTTTCAGATGCCGTCTTTATCAACGCCGAGTGACTTTTCAAACGGCTAAAATAAAACACCAGACGGGACAGTCTGGCGCCCCAGAATTGTGAAATCAACTTATTTCTCAGCTATAAATACATTGTTTTATAAAGCAACAGATGCATTCGCTGGTCATACATGATATTCGTATATACATGTAAATCGGCGTGCTTTATTACGTTTACTTTAATTTTTTATTTTTATTTTATTAATATTTTTTTCTTTATCTTTATAACTTTTATTCATGTTTTTTCATTTTTCATTTTTATATTTATTTCATTTTTAGTATTATTTGTATTTTTTATTTTTATTTAATTCTTAGTACTATTTTTATTATTTTCATTTTTATTTTTATTATAATTATTTTATTGTTTTTCTTAATTGTCATTATTCAATTTAATTTCTATGTATGTCTGTACGGTTAAGTAGCCTAATTTGTGACGATTCACAATAACCAGTGGACATGCGTAAATTTCTGCCTTTTTTTTTTCAATAAAATGGCAATTTCGAATCATTTGTAGCTCTAATGGAAAGTTACTCTAATCTTGAAGAATCACCAAGCTTATGTCAGGTTCTATCATACATAAACCATGCTGGCAATATTGCCTATTCAGCAGTTATTATGCATAAACGTCAAGTCATCCCATGAATCTCAGCAGATCTTAGACCATTGTCATTCTATGGCGGCGACTAAACAACATACTTTCAAATAGCACGTGTTGGGCCACGTTTGAGAGAGAGAGAGAGAGAGAGAGAGAGAGAGATGAGCATACGCCTAACACGTGAAAGAGACTGTCCCTGATATTCCAGAGGCCACCACTTAGTTTAGCAAACTAAAACATAAACGATCACATTCTAATATTCCTTGGCGTCAACTGAATTAGTTTAACGAGCGGAGCATTAATTCTTCCGGGCAGACAGCAGCGCAGATTATGCATATTTCAACAGGAGCCCCTTTCAAGAAATCCAAACACGAACGCCCAATTAGTCTATCATGAGCGTGGTGAAGAATTTAGTGTTCAGGAGAGATAGCAATAAAAGCTCTCTTATAACAATAAATGAAAGCTGCCAAACAGAAAAGAGTTCCCTGGGGGAGCTCGGAGTATCTGCCTATGTACGAGTTAGTTGCTATGCAGTGCTCAAAGGGGTGGGGGGGTTGGGGGTAGGGGGGAGAGGGGGGGGGGGGGGAAGATTTCGACTTTCCCACTCTCGAGACCTCCCTGGGATTACCTACCGTCGTGTAGCCGTGTCACTAGGGTCGGGGAGAGCGAATGGATCCTCCTTCGCAGACTCCTCCCACTACTTCTACAACTTCTGGTTCTTCTTCATGACAGTTTGGGGGTTTTCTTCTTCTCGAGAGGAGCGCAGAGGAAACAGTGTTCTCGCTCGACACGCGCTGCAATAAACCGCGACAATTCTTTAGTACCAGGTGAGTGGTTTGCTTCATATGCGCGTTTGTATTTGCGGTTTGGATTTTCAGTTTAAAAAACATTTCTTTCCCATGTGGTTATTCAGCATAAAAACTATTTTTTCCCCATGAGAAATACTAATATTGAGAGATGTTTTTCCCCCGCGTGCAAACGTCTTCTTGGGCAAATTGATACAAATCTGAAATGGCCGAGATTCTCTAAGACTCAACAATCGAAAGACCATAGTGAGGTTATGCGTAATTACCGTAATATATCAATTGCTGTAATTTAACAATTACATGCAAATTAATGAACACATTCACTCCACCTTTTGTAGATCACAAGCATCATGTCTGCGACGATGGCCGAGTTGACGAACAAGACGGTGCTAGACCGATATTTCAGGCTGCCTGTACCGGAGCAGAAATGCCAGGCTATGTACGTGTGGATTGACGGAACCGGGGAGAACCTGCGGTCCAAAACGAGGACCTTGGATTTCGTCCCCAAGAAGCCTAGCGGTAAGTGATACTTACGAGAGAGAGAGAGAGAGTAGAGAGAGAGATAGAGAGAGAGAGAGAGAGAGAGAGAGAATTGTTAAAGAATTTCGACGAACAAAAAATATCACATTATAAAATACGAACATACACACAAACATATATAGTTGGCATATATGCACTGCCCTTAGTCCTCTAACCAATAAACAAATTAATTCGTTCACGCCCTTGAAGTATCGAAGCTTCCAGGGAAAATCTTGTTACAAAGAATTATGATAAATTATAATACAATTTATTACAATAAATACGCTCTCGATCACGCAGTAGTTCCAAATAAATTTTTTCCTAGAAATGACAGTCCTACCATTGCGTGTTCTGTTTATAGGTTATCCTCCTGCCCACATAGGTACCCCAGAAGTATGGTTAGAAAATCTCATGCTCGCTCATCCTCCAGGTCACCCCCCCCCCCCCCCCCCTCCCCCCACCCCCCCTCTACCAACCCGGCCTGACAAGACATACAAGTTATTGGGCCGTTATTTTCAACACGCCTACTAGAGGGCTGTCAACCTTGAACTTTGAAAGCTGGACAAAATTCGCCATAATATATAAATAGCAATAAATTTCTCTATACATAAATAACAATAAATCACGGAAGTTCATTTCTATAACTGACTGCTTAATATATCAAGATTTTGCTTAAATATTTTCTTTTTTTTTTTTACAAAAGCTGGACAATATTCTCCATAAGTGAATAGTAATAAGTTTCTCTACGTATAAATAACATTAACTTGATAAATCATAAAAATTAATCTTTATAACTGACTTTGTTTAAAACATCAAGAATTTACTTAAATATTTTCATATTTTTTCGACTTTTTAGTTTTTTAATTGGCATGTCGTCACCAGCAATAAACACACTATGAATGTAATTTAGAAGTCAGATTAACAACATTCCCCCTCACACCATAAGGCACTTGAGCTTGTTAACTGATCCCTCACGAAAGAGAGAGAGAGAGAGAAATACTTTTGCGCGCGAATGAGGTCAGAGCAAATCAAAGTGGAAGTTGCTGTCTTATTTACCCACAGAATATGAAGGCAAAATAAAACCTCTAGCATATCCTTGTACAATTACGTGTAAACTTTGCTTCGAAACTGCTCTGACTTTCTCCTTTCCGACTATGGAACTCCCACGCCTTTCTGAGTGTCTAATCTATAGAACTCCCACGCCCTTCTGCGTGAGTGTCTAATCTATAGAACTCCCACGCCCTTGCGAGAGTATCTAATATCTCTCTCCTCTTATCAGAGTTCCAGCATCGTTACCAAATATATTTTCTTGCAAGATCGCAGTCTTTTATCAACCACACTACAATACAGCGCATTAACAAACTATATAAAGGCATTAATTTACTCTGGGAAGTCAAGCTTGCTGATATACTGTCGTCGCGTCTTTTTTTCAATCATTTTCAAGCTTTCAAAGTTATATACGATTTCTCTTCGTTATCTCCAGGTTAAAATGCATCAATATCTCGAGTTATTTTCATTTTTTTCTATCATTATCCTATTATTATTCTGCAAGTTCACTTATTTTCATTTTTTCTAATATCCTCATCGCTTATTCTGTAAATTCACTCTCGACCATGAACCTTTTTTGTCGGGTAAAACCCCAGATTTACTCTCGGAGACTACAGTCTCACGTGCCTCCATATTGTACTTAGACCCATTTTTTTAATCCCTATAAACGACATAACGTTCCACTTACTTCTAAGGATATTACCCTAAAACTCCTCTAACGGGGAAATTCAGGTTATCATCCTGAATTTCATACAATTTCATACTGCTCTAGTAATTCCATTAACTTATTTAATAAGTGCCTTATTTAATAAGCATTTTCCTTTCTATCCATTCGTCTGTATCGTATTTCTGTTTACCATATGAACATATTTACTGCACTGTGCGACAGTCATTTGTCTCAAATACCCTCCTACTTCCCTACCCCCTCCTCGGGCCACGCCCGACCCAGTTTCCCAACGCCCATCGCTAAATGCCAAACGTCGCCCCGCGGTCATATTTTTTTATGTACTTGTATTTTTATAAGCCCTACTTACTTTACCCTGTGGTTCATTTGACTCCTTTACAGCAAGTTCAACTCGCCTCCTTGACACTATAATTCGTCAGGACGTTCTCAACTACTGTCACAGCTTCTCGGGACCTAAGTATACCATTCATTCTTGATTTTCTCTTTCTAATACGGATAACTTAACCCTTCAACCGCCACCATCTTTACAATACGATCCTATCTTTAAAATCGTTCTGGTTGTCTGTACATCAAGGTAATCTGATAAGCTTATTCTTCAGCATGTTTCTTATCTCCAACAGACGTGGGAGTCTTCCACTTGTCAATACATTTCCACCCCTTGAGCACCAAAAGGAAAGGCAGCCTCTTACGAACAACTGATAAATTTTAAAAAATGAACTAACTAGTATTCTCTCCCTCACACATTCTATTTTTTATGAGCGTCCCAGATGACAGTTCTCGTAGAGCAACTGCATGACAAGAGCAGCATTAATCACATGGCAGCATGTGCAGCATTATAAGCAATGCTGGATTTTTCTAGCAGTGTCATCTGACTCGCTGACACGGCCTCTGTTACTGGAGGAGGAGGAGGGTCTTTCTGATTCACCTGATACACTATCTTATGGCCTGTCCACATTAGCGGGCATGCCCGTCGGGCAATTCCAACTGTTTATATTTTAGTTCGCTTCTAAAGCAGTGTTACCAGATAATTACATAGTTCAGGCTTCGTACTCGGTCAGTTAGTGTAGTGGACAGGGCTTACTGAACTGGTTCGTTAGGAAATGCCTTTGCTTTTTACTAGTCAGTTTTCTTCAGAATTCAACTTAAGTCTTTGATACTCTTTTATTCCCCCAAAGCAGTAACTGTCAAAGCGAGATCTTGTCAGCCTCGTCATATCTGACAAATGAGGAGGATGAATACTTATGACAAAAGTAACTCCGAGAGTAATTCATCTAAAACAGAGAAGTGTCCTTCAACAAAAGCAGCGATTCGACACGATTCTGTCAAGGAAACATTGAAGGGAACAGCAAACGCGCCAAATGATGGCTCAATGAAGAGGGAAGAAAACTGTTCATAAGGAAAGGCCACCAGAGTTGTAGAAGCGGCCTTCGATTTGTTTGTTTGTTTGTTTGTATTGTTTTTCACGTTGCCGGAACCCAGTGGGTTAGTCACACCGGGACCAACGCTTTGATGTGACGTCCGAACAAGTAGCACGTAGGAGTGAACTTCTATCATCAGAATTACACTTTTCTGACCCCTCAGTGGAATGCCCGAGAATCGAACTTGCGGCAGGCCAAGACCATACCGATCACGCCACTGAGGCGCTTGAAGCAGCCTTCGGTTTCGAAAGGATCAAACGCATACTAAACAGCTCATACATGTGTCCACAAGAACAAGGACTGGCCATATTCACTTTTAATTTATACATTGAACTGTCTCATTCATTAAAATGCCACACGTCTCTGACATGCACGAGGTTTCATGCAAAGAAAGCATTCAAATAGTTCTGTAGCTCACCTGCGAATCAAGCTAATCGCTAACGGTGCATATTGACGCATATGAGTCTGATAATTGGTTTTTTGAAAATTTTTGCTGATACCATTTGCATAAAACATGAACTTCACCGTTTCTAATTTATTCTATCGACACGGGTTTATTTTACAAAACGTTACACCAATTTTTTAAGATTCAAGTCTACATCAACTTCTCTAATTGATTTCTTGACTTGATTTAACATTGTCCTTTGCCCAACACTGTATAATTTATTAGGATCTTCCTAAACGTGCATGACAAGCTAAGATTAACAGTAATTCATTCCAGTTCCAGGTGACTAACTCGAACAACCTGTATTGTTAATTTAACGCCCATCTCCTTGTAGACCTCCCCATCTGGAACTTCGACGGCTCCTCAACGGGACAAGCTGAAGGAAGCAACAGTGACGTTTACCTCCACCCCGTCGCCATCTACAGGGACCCCTTCCGAGTCGGGAACAACAAGCTCGTCTTGTGCGAGACTTACAAATACAACAAGAAACCGACAGAAACCAACAACAGGTGGCACTGCAAGGAGGCCATGAACAAGGCAGAGAGTCAGCACCCCTGGTTCGGCATGGAACAAGAGTACACTCTGCTCGACATCGATACCCACCCTCTCGGCTGGCCCAAGAACGGCTACCCGGGTCCACAGGGGCCTTACCACTGCGCCGTGGGAGCTGGAAAGTTTACGGGCGAGACATCATCGAGGCGCATTACAAGGCCTGCCTGTACACCGGCATCGAGATTTCCGGCACCAACGCCGAGACGATGCCCGCCCAGTGGGAGTACCAGATCGGCCCCTGCGAAGGGGTCGTGATGGGAGACGACCTCTGGATGTCTCGGTACCTCCTGCATCACGTGGCCGAAGACTTCGGCGTCATCGCGTCCCTCGATCCCAAACCCATCTTGGGCGACTGGAACGGTGCGGGACTGCACTGCAACTTCTCCACGGAGGCGATGCGTCAGGAGAACGGCTTGGCGGCGATCGAGGAGGGCATCAAGAAGCTCTCCACCCAGCATCTGCAGCACCTGAGGCACTACGCTCCGCACGAAGGGAAGGACAACGAAAAGCGGCTCATAGGGACTCACGAAACGTCCAGAATGTACAACTTCAGTTCGGGAGTGGCCGACCGAGGAGTGTCGGTCAGGATTCCGAGGATGGTCGAGCAGGAGAAGAAAGGATACTTCGAGGACCGACGTCCAGCTTCTAATGCAGATCCTTACAAAGTTACGGAAGTGCTTGTCAAGACAATCTGCCTCGATGAAAAATTGTAGTGAGGGAGATGATAAGTTGTACGATAAGATTGATATAGTTATTAGGCTGCATGTATAAATATTTTTAAATTTATTTTTCTATATATCTGAACAAAGAGACCAATCTGCATAAGCTTGCTACTTAAATTATATACAATTTGCAATATTACGGCTTGGTGTCGGTCTCTTTTGTAATAAAATTTTAGAATGAACAAACCAGCTACTTTTAATTTCATTTTATCTCTGGGAACTGGACTCTTTCTAACACGTTTCAATTCCCGTTTAAGATGGCTGATCGAGCACATTTAAATTACTATTGGGATGAAAAAAAGAAGGCTGCCATATTAGAGTACAACGTTTTTGAATAACTTGAGACAGTTTTTGCTGGCCTCGCCAACAACCGGCCCGCCCCCAAACAACCCATTCCAACCTCCCACCCACCACCAAAACCGTGATTTAGCGTGATAGTGTCTTGCAACGTCATTCTGACGAAACTGTGAACAGTTTCTCCAAAAGAACTGCCTCAGGGGCAACCGCCTCCCCCCCCAACCTCTCCCCATCTCCATCTTGTGAATAAATCTCTTCTTAGACTTCAGAAGAGGAATTAAAATATATTGCCCTATATTCTTTTCTACCTAAATGACTAAAGAAGAGGTCATTCAAGTTCACTCTCGACGTGGTTCGGAAGTCACGTAAAGCCGTTGGTCCCGTTGCTGAATAACCACTGGTTCCATGCAACGTAAAAACACCATACAAACAAACTAAGCTGTAAAAAAGTCTCACGGAAACATAACAGATATAAATACCAGTTATAAGTAGTCAAATGTCCAATTTCATTTCAATATCACCGACAGTTGAAGTGATAAATAATATTACAGTCTCTTTTTAACTGAAAATAAAAATCTTGTACATTATGACAACGTAATATACACATGCCATCATACGTTTTCAAAATCAAAATCAAGTTCTATTCAATACGTTACACAAAGCACGGTAATAAAGCAGGTTTAATATCGAGAACAGTAAAATAACTATTCGAAGTTTTTCCATATCTGACTGGAATGAATGTCTTCGTTTCATTAACTTGCTCTGTGAGGTATTGAAGAAAACCAGATTTTTTCCCCCAACAAACATGAATGACATAATACATAAATTGCTGTCCTGTAGAAGTCATGTACTGTCCAAAAACAAATTCAATTAAATTGTTTTCATGGTAGCTGAAAATTAATGTGACTTATTTTACTATTTTGCCTACCAGCCAATTTTGAATCTTCAGTGAGTTTTCCTTTAATCTGGTCATTAATTCATTGTGAAAGAGAGAGAGAGAGAGAGAGAGAACACCTGGTCGCAAGAACAGCAACCTAATGCCCAAAAGAGATTACGAAATCACCTCCCAGCTGTGAATCGAAAAGTCTAAATTACCAGTATAACCCAAATCCACACACACTCTCTCTCTCTCTCGCGAGAGATGCCACTGTCTCGATTCGATGAACAAATGAACTCGAGTCCAAGACTTAATACGATTTATTCAGTGTATCTGAAGAATGCAATGAGCCTCAACTTGCTTCCTGAAAGAGTCTAAACAAACTATTGTCAGATTCAGGTCAGTGAATGAATTCGTAATAATCTCAGATTCAGGTCAGTGAAGAAAGTCGTAATATCCTTGATTGAGATCGGTGAAGAAAGTAATATTCTCAGATTTAGATCAGTGAAGTCATAATATTCTCAAGATTCAGGTCAGTGAAGAAAGTCGTAATATCCTCTGATTGAGATCAGTGAAGAACGTAATATTCTCAGATTTAGATCAATGAAGAAAGTCCAAATATTCTCAGATTTAGATCAATGAAGAAAGTCCAAATATTCTCAGATTTAGATAAGTGAAGTCGTAATATTCTCTGATACAGGTCAGTGAATTAAGTCGTTATAATCTCAGATTCAGGTCAGTGAAGAAAGTCGTAATATTCTCAGATTCAGGTCAGTGAAGAGTCGTAATATTCTCAGATTCAGGTCAGTGAAGAAAGTAGTAATATTCTCAGATTACGTATGCGGAATGAAAGTCGAAATATTCTCAGATTCAGGTCAGTGAAGAAAGCCTTAATATTCTCAGATTTAGATCAGTGAAGTCGTAATATTCTCTGATACAGGTCAGTGAAGAAAGTCGTGATAATCTCAGATTCAGGTCAGTGAATCAATTCGTAATATTCCCAGACTCAGGTCAGTGAAGAAAGTTGTAATATTCTCAGATTCAGGCCAGCGAAGAAAATCGTAATATTCTCAGATTCAGGTCAGTGAATTAAGTCGTAATATTCTCAGATTCAGGTCAGTGAAGAAAGTCGTAATATTCTCAGATTCAGGTCAGTGAATGAAGTCAAATATTCTCAGATTTAGATCAGTGAAGTCGTAATATTCTCTGATACAGGTCAGTGAAGAAAGTCGTAATAATCTCAGATTCAGGTCAATGAATAGTCGTAATATTCTCAGATTCGGTCAGTGAATTCGTATATTCTCTAATACCAAGGGTCAGTGAAGAAAGGTTCCCGTTAATATAATCTTTCCAGGATTCAAAGGTCAAGGAAATTATTCGTAAATAATTCTCAGATTCAGGTCGGTGAATTAATTCGTAATATTGCCAGACGCAGGTCAGTGAATTAAGTCGTTATAATCTCAGATTCAGGTCAGTGAAGAAAGTCGTAATATTCTCAGATTCAGGTCAGTGAAGAAAGTCGTAATATTCTCAGATTCAGGTCAGTGAAGAAAGTCGTAATATTCTCAGATTATGTCGGTGAATGAGGCCGTATAATCTCAGATTCAGGTCAATGAATTGAATCGTAATATTCTCAGATTCAAGTCAGTGAAGAAAATCGTAATATTCTCAGATTCAGGCCAGTGAATGAAGTCGTGATATTCTCAGATTCAGGTCAGTGAATGAAGTATAATATAGATCTTGTTGCCCAAACAATTCAGATAAAGTTACAGAGATGCAACGGAGTGCACAGAGTTTCTGTAACCTGGTACCACAAGTCGAAGGTCAATTGGAAGTCTTCCAACAAACAATATTTACCTCTTGATGTACGATGGAAAAATACAGGGTGTCCATAAAGTCCCAGTACCATTCTGAGCAATAAATACTTGTAATGGTACTGGAACTTCATGGACACCCTGTATAAAAGATCAAACAGAACTCTATCCGAATTTATGCGTGATCAGTTCAACTGTATTTATGCAGCTCCGGTTCATTTTGGGCAGTTTAAGCGGATTGCAGTAATATGAACATGGACCTT
This sequence comes from Macrobrachium nipponense, assembly GCF_015104395.2. Taxonomy (NCBI): domain Eukaryota; kingdom Metazoa; phylum Arthropoda; class Malacostraca; order Decapoda; family Palaemonidae; genus Macrobrachium; species Macrobrachium nipponense. The sequence continues at coordinate 71,079,526 of NC_061094.1, forward strand.
CAATCCCTTGTGTAATTTCTGACGGGATTAACACTGAGCGAATCTTATCTACGTAATTCTGCGTTGTTCCTAATATTCTGAGCCTCTGCTTTCTGTCAATAATATGAATTAGAAGTTTTTATTTTATTTTAGCATCTAAGCGCCTAATATATCCATTATCATAATGTATTCATTCAATTACTTATCAATTTACTTGTATTTCTTGTCCCCTGTTCCTCTTACTAATCAGTAATAATGCCACTTCGCATTTATTAACATTTCTTTACCTTTTATGTATCTATTCATTTATTTACTTATTCGTTCATTTATTTATTATATTCATCTATATAGTCCGAATTCTTCAAAACTTTAAGATGGATGAGAGGTTGGATAATAATCTAGGTCAAGACTATACACGAGTAATATGGATTTCACTTCACGTTGCTGTAGAATATATATATACTCAAGCGTTATACAATACTGATCTTGGCCCACTATGATCAATACACTTGCTGGCCCCTATTCAAGTTGAGAGCTAATATGGTGTCCTCCTAAACCTTTGAATTTTATTTTATTTTATTTTATTTATTTATTTATTCATTTATTTATTTATTCATTTTTTGCTAGACATGGTTAAGCCTAGTATACTGCCGTGGCATGTTTCTTATATCTGCTACATTTTCATAATTGAGCAGGTTTGTTCAGACTCACGGAATTTCCTCATTCCTGATCGATCAACCTCTATATCTGCTCAAGGCGAGCACATACTACACTTAAATTTTAAACAATACTGTTCTAGATGTTATCACTGCACTGTGCTCAAGCTGAGCAAGGGACGATCAAGTTTGAAACATTTTACTGGCCTACAATGCTCAATATACCTTCTAAGAGGCTGCTAGCCTAATGTTCATTATACCGTATCTGTCACGATGAGCAGATGTTATAACCATTATAACCATGTATTCAACAACGTATGCCTAACCTCCTGTACCAGCTGATGATGCCTATAACTCATCTACGAATACCCTAGGCCAGTTTTAGAATCAAGAAAGGACATCTTACAACCACAGTATTCTCTAGACCTTGATTATACACAAGCACTAAACCATGAAGGAAATACCTACTTAATCCAGAATCATAAACCATCAATTCATTTACCAAATTACACCAATCTCTCAGACTACAACCCCTATGGCATCCAAGAGTGATCGAAGTTTGGTTTGCTGGCAACGAGAAATCACTTTTCACTGACGTACCTTGGAGTTTGGACGCATGCGCTGTACGCATCGCACTGACCAAAACAACGCCAATCCAGAGTTTTCGTCGTATTCTCAGGCCCAACAAGCGCTGCGGTGATGATCACGCAGTGCGATACTTAAGTCGATAACATGCACTTCGATAAAACATTGATATAATAAAGATCAAAGATACAATAGTAAACAGACGTATAGGAGAAACGGCTATGATACCAGAGCGCGCGTAATCTCTATCGTCCATGGACTCGCGAGTCATGACGTCGTAGTAGCATGGATTTTGCAACGGCCGAGCAAAGACAAACACGTTGCCGTTCGATGCTAAAAACGAACATTAAACGAGCAATTTCACGAGAGCCACAGATCTGAGGAAGACATCCCGTCATGGAAATTAATTTGTGTCTTGAGATTAATGCTATACACGCAATGATCGGGAGAAATATCAGGTCATGTTTCTAGGCTGGTTGCTTGTCTAGGCTACATACTAGTATCTGAAGTATATGAGGTTACGTAGGCTTAGGTAAATTAGAATTTAGTAGTACGTGCTAGCTACGAGTATTCAGCTGGGTCGACTATAATGTACTACAGCTGTTAGGATGGATGAAGGCATGAGCTAGCAACATCATCCTAAAAAGATTTCCTTGGAGGGGCGGGGCGTTAGGGGGAGGGGGTCCGCCTCTACCCTTGAGGAAAAGGCAGCAAGACCCAAAGGAAAACCATGATTCCGCGGAGACGTGGAAGAGTGCAGAATAAAAGAAAACCAAACAAACAAACACACACATCTTGCTTCTCGATTGATTGATTGATTAATTTACGGTTACCTCTCGCTCCTTGATGAATAAAAAAAACATAAAGGAATTCTTTTCGTTCAAAATAAGTTTTTTCTCATCAACAGCTGGATATTTCTTACCTTTTCCTGCATTCCGATGTAGCGCTGTCAATGTTTTACAAATAAGAAAAAGGAACAAATAAAATTGAACAAGTATATAAAAATAAATACCAATATCGACAATGTTTAGGTAGTTTACTAAAAATCTGACAATGTTTAGGTATTTTGCTATAAATCTGACAACGTTTAAGCATTTTACTATAAATCTGTCTATGTTTAAGTATTTTGCTATAGATCTGACAACATTTAGGTATTTTGCTATAAATCTGACAACGTTTAAGCATTTTACTATAAATCTGACAACATTTAGGTATTTTGCTACAAATCTGACAATGTTTAGATAGTTTACTATAAACCTGACAAGGTTTAGATATTTTACTATAAATCTGTCAATGTTTAGGTATTTTACTATAAATCTGACAACGTTTAGGTATTTTGCTATAAATTTGACAATCAGATATTTTCTTTAAATCTGACAATCAGTTATCTTACTATAAATCTGACAATGTTTGGGTATTTCACTATAAATGAGAAGCATTATCTAAACATCATCTCCAGTACTGCAACTACTACTATACTACAACAACTACAACCACTGCAAGTACTATATACTACAACACCTACAAGTACTATATACGTACTACAACACCTACAAGTACTATATACTACAACAACTACAACCACTACAAGTACAACCACCATTACAGAGGGCCAAAGAAAACCAGGGAACTCCATAAGAACTCTTTAATATAATATCCGGTGTAATGTAACAAATGGGAAGTTTTCTGGGCACAAAAAAAAAAGCTTCACGTAATGACTGATATAGCACGTAAATACCGCTGAAGTACAGGGTGTCCATAAAGTCCCAATACCATTACAAGTATTTGTTGCTCAGAATGGTAATGGGACTTTATAGACACCCTGTCTAATTGAGAAATGGAGTTAAAAAAAACAAGACTACTATATCTTTAATTCTACGCTGTAAAAAGACCTCATTTTTTTCCGAGTGTCATCGATGGGAATAACTTTAAAGATTCATCCGATATTGTATTTCTCTCAGGTACTCTGAATGTTTCCAAATAAACTAGGAATCCTCCAAGGTATTAAATTACAGCAAATTGTTTGTTGACATGTTAACTGAATATAGTTAAGTCCAGTCATTCGGAAAAAAATTGTTTTATTACCATAAACTTATTTGATGAATTCTTCTTTAAATTTCTATTTTTCTTTCTAGGTATTATACAACTGGATGTCATTTACAATATTTTATGATCTGGCCAAAAGGAAAAACGATCAATGACTTTTAAAAGTAATAATAATAAAGAATGCATGATGAGTTTCTAAGCTACAGCCCTACTGACGCCTATATACAGGACAGTTTTGTGTAAGATCTAGTTTTAGCAAGTCTTTAAAAGCCGTTATTGGTTTATTTGTTGAATGAATCAATGAGTATCAAGACATGGCATAAAGATTCACTGTTACACAGACTGTAACACCTAATGAAAACCAAATAAAGAAAGCTTGAACATGTAATTTTTTCTTTTATAAATATGGGACCCAGACCTGGTTGGAGGATAACCACGAAAAAGGGGACATGAGTGGAGAATTGTCATAAAGCATAGGAAAGAAATGAAGCGAAAAAATCAATGGATTTTGAGACTACTAACTTAATAAAACAGAGAACATAAAAAGAGTGGATTTGTGTCCAGAAAGTCCATATATTATTAGGCTACTAATCCATGAAAACAGTGGATTCGTATCCAGAAAGTCCACATATAAATAGGCTGTTAATCCAACCAGGCAGGAGAATGAGTGGTCCCTGGTAGACATAATATTAAGCAGCACAGATTATTGTCTGAGGATTCATCACCGGAACACGAGGAAGTACAGACTTGGGGACATAATCTCAAGAAGTTACGTTAACCAAATGGACAAAACAAATCAGTGCATGATCATGATGTTGAAGAAAACTGGACAAAAAGACATAGATTGTAAGAAGGAAATATAGGACCTAACATATAAGAAGTGTTTAGTGTTGGACAATGAACAGCAGCACAAAAATTGTTTGGGGAATCAAATTGAAAATTTGGCAAGACTAAAGCAACAAGAGAGTTACATGTTCTTCAGATGGCATGGGGAGATAATTATAACCCAGCTGGATCTTGGAAGAACAAAAGACAAGGACTGGAATATTGAATGTAGGTAAAAATGTAGTTAGTAACTTCTAAAAATACGCAGAGAAAATAATGAGATGTAGTGGATGTTTGAATGAACTGCTGAATGATAAATAAGTGAAGTTTGAAACTGGTCAAAAGAGAAAGTAGCACCAGTAAGTGTAGGTATGCAGAGATTTTTATTATTTATTGTTCATTATTCTAATTTTTATTTTTATTGGCGCCGATAACCGCTTAATAGTGCCGCTGTTAGGTATGCATTGGCACCAATACTGTATTATCGGCGCCGATAACTGGAAGTCAGCGCATTTCGGCGCCGATAACTGGAAGTCAGCGCATTTCGGCGCCGGTTCTATGTCAATAAAGATTGCGGCCAAGGATATGAAAGAATAAAAATTAAAATGATCTTGGATGCAATATAAAGGAAGAAATGAACAGAATATACAAATTTTGAGGGTTGATAGTCTTCTACTAGAGAGTTAGAGGTGATGGAAGTCAAAACCCTTCCTTATGATGCCATATCTGAGGAGGGTGACATAAATAGAGACGTCAGTAGGATATGATATAACTGGGAAACTATAACATCTTCAATTATTAAAAATTATAATAATATATTAATATACAGGACAGTCTTCACAGAAAAACTCTTTAAAAACAGAATCCAGAGTACTCCATTTCTATGTTACCTGATCTTTTTTATATAAAAAAATAATTAAATTTGATCATTCCAAATTAACTGTGTTCATTGCAATAATGAGTTCGCTTAAAATATATATTAAAATTTGCATACAACATACCTAACAGTTATATATGAAAATATGTCATCATGCTTGTATGATATATAACTTGAATGTCCGGCTTAAAAAGTGTCGGATAATAATACATACATAACGACGGTAATACAGATTTCTATATACGTAAAAGATATGGAAAAGATATATAAATATCTATTGTTTCAGCGGATGAAATCTCGAAAAGAATAGGCAAAAAATGAGAGAGAGAGAGAGAGAGACGTATTACATTCAAATTGAGGTAACGGGATAATAAAGCTGACATCATGCATATGAACATATTGGAGAGTAAAAGATTAATAAAGGTCTCTCATAAGATTACTGTGTTTCGAAGTATTGAGGCTGAGCGCGCTCACTATACTCAGTTTTTTTCCATCTGTCCACCCGCCTGTGGTGTGTGCATGTGGTAACACTGCGTCCCAGGCTTTAGATAGTTACATTTAGCTTACATTCAACTATTATAATATCCTATTTCGAATATTAACGGTGTAATTTGCATACAGTAAATTATTAAAACACTTTTCAGTTGCAAATGTACACCCAGATATCCTTTTATTTACCTAAAACTTATACATAGCGTAACTATCAAAAGCCCGGGACGCAGTGTTACCATACGCAAACACCACTGGCGGGTGGACAGATGGAAAAAAACAGAGTATAGATGTCAGCACTGCTCCACACGCGAAGGCATTTGGGGGGCAAAATTACAATGGAGTTGATCACCGGTTCGTCCCTCGTTTCTATAGTTTTCTACATCCGGTTCTTCACTCCCTTCTACAGTCTACATCAGTGGACCGTGATTCCCAAACTTGGAGCCATGTATCAGAATGCAGTGGGGGTCATAATCTAAGGACATGTATGTATAAAACCATGGGTTCTGAACATACATGGGTTATAATTGGTGGTGTCTAAGGACATGTATGTATAAAACCATGGGTTTTGAACATACATGAGTTATACTTGGTGGTGTCTAAGGACATGTATGTATAAAACCATGGGTTCTGAACATACATGGGTTATAACTGGTGGTGTCTAAGGACATGTATGTATAAAACCATGGGTTCTGAACATACAGGGTGGTTATATTTGGTGGTGTCTAAGGACATGTATGTATAAAACCATGGGTTCTGAACATACATGGGTTATACTTTGTGGTGTCTAAGGACATGTATGTATAAAACCATGGGTTCTGAACATACATGGGTTATACCTGGTGGTGTCTAAGGACATGTATATAAACCATGTCCTGAACATACATGGGCATAATTGGTGGTGTCTAAGGATGTAGTAAAACATGGGATGGGAACATACATGGGATAACCTGGTGGTGTCTAAGGACATGTATGTATAAAACCATGGGTTCTGAACATACATGGGTTATACCTGGTGGTGTCTAAGGACATGTATGTATAAAACCATGGGTTCTGAACATACATGGGTTATACCTGGTGGTGTCTAAGGACATGTATGTATAAAACCATGGGTTCTGAACATACATGGGTTATATTTGGTGGTGTCTAAGGACATGTATGAATAAAACCATGGGTTCTGAACATACACGGGTTATATTTGGTGGTGTCTAAGGACATGTATGTATAAAACCATGGGTTCTGAACATACATGGTCATAATTGGTGGTGTCTAAGGACATGTATGTATAAAACCATGGGTTCTGAACATACATGGGTTATACCTGGTGGTGTCTAAGGACATGTATGTATAAAACCATGGGTTCTGAACATACATGGGTTATATTTGGTGGTGTCTAAGGACATGTATGTATAAAACCATGGGTTCTGAAACATAACATGGGTTATTGATATTTTGTTTGGGGTGTCTAAGGGACAGGTATGTTATTACAAACCCATGGGTTTCTGAACATTACATGGGTTATACTTGGTGGTGTCTAAGGACATGTATGTATAAAACCATGGGTTCTGAACATACATGAGTTATACCTGGTGGTGTCTAAGGACATGTATGTATAAAACCATGGGTTCTGAACATACATGGGTTATACTTGGTGGTGGGCGGTGGGGCATGGATATGTATCCTGTATGAAAAGTGGATAAGGGGTAAGGACCAGATAAAAGTTTGGGAACCACTAGTCTACTACATACACTCTCACCTTTAGGCAGTTGATGCAGACCACCAAAAAATGTTTTTAAGTTTTACGACAACTGGTTGAGATGGGAACTACATTATAAAAAACTTACAATGTCTACTGATGTTAGTAAAGATAAATAATTCGACCTGGATATAATGGGAAGGCAAATCAAAACAATTAAGAAATGTACGTCTATCGATGGAGAGAGAGAGAGAGAGAGAGAGAGAGAGAGAGAGAGAGAGAGAGAGAGAGAGAGAGAGAGAGAGAGAGAAGAATGTTCTACTTAACAAAAAAATTCAAATTTGGAATTACGGTTCCCAAAAGGCACTGTTAGTGCTTCAGCATCGACCTGCATCTTTCGAAAGTCTCTTCGAGTTAGTAAGGCAACCATTATGATAAAACTACTACAATTCTACAGAGATTCTCTCTACACGTACGATACAAGACAAATGGTCATTATTTTCACAGAAAATAAAAAAGATGTATAAGTCTAAAGTCGGTACATAATATTATGAACAACGGGGTTTCCTGAAATGGCTGCAAACGCCGTTTTCTATAAACGCCGTTTTCTTTACCTTTACAAGGAAGAAGACATCTGTCTATTTTATAGTCGCCCACTCGCTTGGCTTCCAAAATGAAGTAGTACGAGCTGTCACCCTACTCGGTACTGAACTCAAATTTCCTTATATTACCTCCATTTCTCTCTGTCAAATACATAACTGCGATTACTATTAATTTTTTTTCTACAAAATTTAGGCAGGCAACATAAATACGTTTAGAGAAAACTTACTATCTCTCAAGATCACTTGGTATATTGTAGAATATTTAACACAGGAAGAATATTTTCATGTATAAAAATTCACTGGACTATAAAATTAATATAAACATACACTTTGGCATTCCTGAATATCAATAATTTCAGGACGAAGACTTTATCATACTCTTCTTCTTCCCAGCTTTTTCCTTATTTGGGGTCGCCGTTTGTAATGAGTCTCTTCCATCTACCTTATCATACTACAGGCCTGATTTACGCAGAAGCCAGGAGAGAGGGCGAGAGGGGAATATATTTCTATAATAATTATTAGAAAGCCCTAGAGAGTAAAATCGGGAAATATATCGACATGAAGAGTAAAAACATGAGCGGGAAAACTATCCTCGAAGCCTTATCGATCTCCTTCCACAGGATCTTCTTCTCCCCCGTCTTCGGGTCGTTCCACGCCAGGGAGAACCTCCCTCCGTTCGGCCGTCGGAAACCAGCGCTCTCGGCGTCCCACGCTGATCTGCTTCTCGTGTGGAGGTTGCAGGGGATGCTCCCGTTTTCCAGCGGGTTCTGATGAGGAAGAGGAAGGATCACATGAGTGAATTGTTTTGGTTTAAAAACACACACACATACACACAAATCAAATCAGTCACAAAAGTGAGGGGAGGGAAGAAGCATATATTCCCGAACTGTACTAGGCCTAACTGAGTATGGTAACCTTCCCTGAAGAGAGCAGGACGCCATATCTTTAAAAACTAACCATAGAATCTTAAACACACACACACACACAAACACAACTTAAATCAGTCACAAAAGTGAGGGGAGGGAAGAAGCATATATTCCCGAACTGTACTAGGCCTAACCGAGTATGGGAACCTCCTTCCCTGAAGAAAGCAGGACGCCATATCGTTACAAACTAACCATAGAATCTTCTTGAAAATAATCTCATTATGTTTCCTACACACACACACACACACACACACAAATTAAATCAGTCACACGGGTATGGGAACCTTCCTTGAAAAATGCAAAACGCCATATCCTACACACTAACCACAGAACTTTCTTGAAAATAATCTCGTTATGTTTCCCACACCTAAATTCCAGGCTGGGTCATTGACTGGCCTGACCTAACCTAACCTAAATGGGAATGGCAAAAAAAAAAAAAAAAAAAAAACAGGGCTGGTGCAATAGTGCCAGTAAGTAAAATACCATCTCGGGAATTAGCGGGCGGGAAATGAATAGAATATTTACTTTCTCGAAGAGGAGAGAGAGAAGAGAGAGAGAGAGAGAAAGAGAGAAGAGAGAAGAAGAGAAAGGAGTAGCGAGAGAGAGAGAGAGAGAGAGAGAGAGAGAGAGAGAGCAATGCAATATCAATACAGAAAACCCACTGGAAAATTCTCTGATAATTGAAAATCAAGTAATACGGTGTTGGATGTTTCTACATGCGTACTCAAGTACACAATGACTACAAATTTAATACCCTTTAGTGAAACAGAATATAACCTATATCATAGAATTTAGTGTAACATAGAATAAGTATCCTAGAATGAGTTCTATTGTAATTTATGGCTAAATACGAAATCATATTATCCCCTTTGGATTCATATTTATGTTTTCTGTGCGCATACTAAACTTTTATAAACACTTCTAAACTAACCGCAAGTGTAAAAGACCGTGATTTAAAACTCCTATAGTTATGCTAACAATCAGTATAAACTCGTTTTCTATGAATGCTACCCTACCCTTTTATAGAAAACAGACATTATAGGCATAAACTATGTTAAATTTCTATACACCAAATTGAGTCCCCAGGTTAGTACATCGAGTTGTGTTTTGATTTTCATTGTCTAAATATATACACAGCGGCGTTCAGATATAATAACAAATTCCATACAAATCTTATTTTATTCATAAATTAGACTTAGTATACCTTACGTGAACACACCCTACCTTAAAAGATCATTTGGAGTTTTTATCTGAAATATATATTTTCAAAACCCTATGTTCACAGTTTTTCAATGCACTAAGACTGCGTTCTTGAGGTCAAAGTGTGTTGCACTAGATTCAGCACTTGTTAGCAAACAACTAGAACTAGAATAAAGGCCATGATAGTGCCTACTAGAACTAGAGTTAAGGCCATAGTACTTGAATTAGTCACTGAAATAGTACTAAACAGCTCTGCCAGTAAGCCTGAAGTATTGACTCACCATGGCTTGGTTAACTTTGTTGTTATGAGCAGCTATCGCTTTGTCCTCGTTATCTGCAGTTCCATTAGTCATAGCCACACGACGCAGATAATCGCTTCGTTGATCCGCCTTGGCCGCTGTTGCAGAGGGCTGCAAGATCAACGATGCAAAATATAATAAGGCTTATAAATTGCATGACGAGGAAGATATAATGTTTGCAAAATCTTCTCCAACCTACGGCAATCATGCGTATTTAAGGCGTCTAGATATGATGAAAAACAAGTAATATACATGACTAATTCTACGAAAGCTCATTTACGTATTAAGCTCGTAATAGGAAAAATAAAAAACATGAAATAGGGGAACTTCAAAATTTGCTAAAGCAAATCATCAAAAAGCCATTTCATCAAAATGAGATGGAGTATCATCTCCTACTTAATTTTTCATCAATAAATTTAAAAAATAATTAATAATCACTAAAACTTGTTTGTGGGGGATAGTTTCCAATTCGTAGCAGAAATGAAACCGTGTAAAATTTTGGGAAAAGGATGTGGGGTGGTCTACTAGGAAGGGCACGGGGTGTTCCTCCTCCCTTTCTTAGAGCCCTGCGGTCCGTGGACTATTGTGACTGACTGTGGAAAATGAGAGGGATTACCGTCTGAATTGGTTGGACGGGTGTTGGTGGGGGGAACACTGGTTCTACCTGTCTACTGACGTGCATCACGTTTAACACCCTGACGACGACGAACTCGCCCAGGGCAGCAAAGACGAATACCATGCAGCCTGCCATCCACACGTCGATGGCCTGTCGAGGAAGTGAAAGGGTTAAGGATTGCCCACACACACACTGGCGGGCATGCACGACGTCAGGCACTTCCAGCTGTTTATATTTTCTCTCGCTTCTGAAGCAGTGTTACCAGACAGTCGCATCGTTCTGGGTTCGTAGTCGGTAGGTCAGTGTAGTGGATCAGGTTATTGGAACAGTGCCTGCCCGTCAGGCAGTGCCCGCTAAGTGTGGACGGGGCACTCTTGAAATCAACTGGACTGGTATTACTGATATGTAAGTGAATAAAAGGCACGTGCATCATATATATTTAAAATCTCCAGTAAGCAGTTTTCCTAATAGGTTTTTAACTTGAGAGCTGCCTCGATCACCTTATAACTACCGAATCGAGAACAGGCTTCCTGTGTTGAAATAAATCTTCAACAGCATCAACCACTTCTTTTAACTTCATTGTAGACTCATTAGAAATCTATATAATGTGTTATAGAGCAAAATATGTCGAGTGCAGGTAGAACCTCTAATCAGTCCCACTAAACTAAACATGTAACAGGCTGATTTGGAGTACACAGAATGTGTATATATGGAATATATATATATATATAATTATTTAGTCATAGTATTATATCTCTCAGTTACGTCACTATCTATCAAAACGGCAATATATTAACAAATAAGTATGGTATAATTAGCCATGTTTGCCCAGCCTGGCATTCAAATACATTAAATCAAGCTGAAGATTACATTGAAAAACATCTACCCCGTTTTCACCTGGTTACGCCGAGCAAACTGAAGAGGAGCCCTTCCTTACCTTGACGTAGGCCACGGGAGGGAGTCCCTCCTTGATCCCCGTGAAGAGCGTCGTCAGGGTGAGTAAGGACGTGACCAGGAGAGTCACCCGGCCGGGGATGGCTTCCAGGCCGAGCCAGAAGCTGAACCAGGAGAGCGTCACGACCAGGAACGACGGGACGAAGGTCTGTACTATGTGGTGGCCTATTTCTCGCGAGAACTCGAGTTCCACCACCAGCTGTTGCGTGTTTCTCGTACCATCTGGAAAGTAATATAAGTGTTCTATGAGCAAGAGCCGAGCTGGCATAAGGCCAGCTTAATCTCCAACAACAAGAGTCGATGTCTGTTCGTCCGGTGTATGCAAAGAGCTTTTTCTGGCAATCTAGTATACATGCTTGTATGGAAATATCCGGTGTGCCACAAGGTACGGTGCTAGCTGCATTGCTGTTTGTTATTATGATTGCAGACATAGACAGTAATGTTAAGGAATCGGTAGTGAGTAGTTTCGCCGATGACACATATACTGGATCGACACGGCTTAAAACAGAACAGCCAATGCATTGAAAAATACAAGGGTTGTCCCGTTAACAACAACAACAACAACAATATTAAGCAACCTTCTTATCAGAAATGTTTAATATGCATGGGAATGTATCTTAATTGCCATACTAAATATTTTGGTATAAAAGTTTAAATTGTGATTCATACTAGTCATAGTGAATAAAGGTTTTCTCGTAACTGAAAAATTTCATTTTGTATGTTACAATTGAGTCATACTAGCCACTGGGAATAATTAAAACGTTTTCTATTAATTGAAAAATTTCATATATTATACGAAACTTGAAATCTGCGGCAATCTTTTAAATGATTTAGTGAACGCTATACCTATAATCATCAACCATTTGTTTATTCGGAGCCATATTTAACAGAAGCATTAAATTTATAATTTACCGTCTTTTTGACCCACCAATAATGACAAAGTCACATTGCCTTCTATTAGTCAATATCACCAGCATCTCTCTAAGTGATCAGTCATGTTATCTTAGGTAATGTATTATATTTATAATAATTAATAAGGGCAAATATTAAAACGATAAGTTTTATATTGAGAAAGAGAAGCTATTTTGCAGGCTAATCTCATTACACAATTAGCTAAAGAAAACAGTAGTGACACAAAGAAACATAATACAAATATACTAACTCACAAACGACTGTGTCAAAACCCTAAGAAAAGTCATGCCAAGTCCTTGTCAGCAACTTCAATACGACCCTCTTCTTAAACATGTAGTCTGTGATATATATAAAACCATAAGAAAAATCATGCCAGTCCTTATCAGTTAATTTAATTCGACCCTCTACCCTCCACTTCTGTAAACATGTAGTCTGTTTTATATTATATTATATTATATTATATTATATTATATTATATTATATATATATATATATATATATATATATATATATATATATATATATATATACATACTATTTATTCCTCATGTGGCTCACCTACTACAGTTGTTATTCCCGTGAGACCTATCAACTCGTACTACTCAGCACCTCACCTCCATGTTCGTTCTCCTCGCTTAACCTGACGTAGTTTTTCAAGGGTTGTTCGAGGGAGAACTGGAGGAGCTTCAACTCCTTGTTGATCATCACCGGTGACCATTTGCGCCACTGGAACGCCACCTCGGAATGGGAATGCATAACTGGAACGAAAGGGATCCTTAGTGGAAGATAAATATTAAAGAATAGTTTTCAGTGGGGAATACCAGCAATAAGGAGAGCAAGGCCCTCTAATCACACGGGGACATCCGACTGGTTTGAATGAGAGCCCAATTCTAATTCGAATACGAAAAAATTTCTATTTCAAATAGGATCAAATATTTCCACAATCACAGATAAATAGATAAATAACAATAACTTGGAAATAATAATAATTATTGCAAGAACAAACAGTGACATATACAGCAAGTGTTCTTTATCAACATGTTATGTGAATCAACTCTCATCAAAAGGAACACGAAAGGATTATGAGAATACCAATTCCTATTAAATAGCACACTGGGGACGGAGGGAGGGGGGATGGGGTTTGGTTTTCAAGGGGGGCAATTTGAGAATATTTAAACAAAGTTAATGGCCACGTGAAAATATGAATTATACGTGGTGTTATGGACACCCTGTATATCACCACAGAGGGCATCAGGATCGTAGACGTCATGAGTATAGCCTTTTATTTATAACCGGCCAGTTTTACATGAGTGCATCGGTACTTGTTCAAATATATAGCACAGATGGGCAATAAAGGAGCTTTTGAGATTAGGCGACGCATAATTCTAAGCAAATATGTAAATATGTGAGAATACGCAAAACCTTGTCAAGAACGACTTCCTGTGATTAAGAAAGGATTGATAAAAGGTTGACTCACATAGCAAGAAAAAACAAAATAGCCTTTCTTTCTGAAAGACGAAAACTCTGGAAGAGGAAAAATAATCTACATAAATCACTTCACCTCAGAGCAAGACAGAATGATCAAAATTAAGTCGACATGATGGAACAGATTAAAAAAAAAACGGTAATCCAGAAAGGTCTCCATAAGTAGCTTCGACCATGCGAAGTTTTTATCCTAACCTATTACATCAGACATCAGCAAGTAACTTTTGTTTGTTTATATGGTGCTTTTAAGTTGCATGGAGCCAGTGGTTATTCAGCAACGGGACCAACGGCTTTACGTGACTTCCAAAACCACGTCGAGAGTGAACTTCAATCACCAGAAATATATATCTCTGACACCTCAGTGGGATGCCTGAGAAACGAACTCGCGGCCACCGAGGTGGCAGGCCAATACCATACCTATCACGCCACTGAGGCGCTCTTCAGCAAGTAACTGACAGACAGCTGTACTGCTTCGTTATATTCTATCTTTATCAAAATTACCTCAACAGAAGAGTATGTTTTTTTGTGGGGAATATGGCAACGCGAATTCCTTTGGCAATTGTGAGTTCGCATCAAAGGAGGTTTTAAAAAGATTATCGCTTTTTATCTCCTTCACACGAAATCTCTCATTCGTGAGAGAGATATCAATCATCTTTAGAAATGCTGCAGCTTTCTCGACCAGCTCCTGGAAATCTTCAAAGCGTTCTCAGCACAACACGAGGCTTTCTTTGGCAGGGTGACCTGAATTGAATATATAGTAGAACTTAGGCCAAAGGCCAAGCACTGGGACCTATGGAGTCACTCACTCTGAAACGAAAACTGACAGTAAAAGGTTTGAAAGGTGTAACAGGAGTTAAACCTCGCAATTACACTATGAAATAATTGTTAGAGAGGGTGGAAAGTAAGATGGAAGAAAGAGAATATGACAGGAGGTACAGTAAAAAATTATAAAACTGAGTAAAAACCTCCCTGTTGCAATATGATTCAATTATGAGAGCCTGGAAAGTAAGATGGAAGAGAATATGAAAGGAGGTACTGTAAAAGAAACGAATAGGGGTTGCAGCTAGGGGCCTAAGAAAGGCACGCTGCAAAGAGCCTTAAGTAATGCCTACAGCGCACCGCATCAGGAGCACTGACGGCACTGAAAACCCGTATACATGGGAAGTGTGGATGTTTTTCTAGCTTGGAACTCATCACGCAAGGGACAACGCATTCTGGAGGTGCTTATGTAATCACAGGGACGTAATCTTTCTGGGTCAAAAGAATCGAGAGAGAGAGAGAGAGAGAGAGAGAGAGATTTTCAGGCTACTGATCTGACCTCGAGATAATCTACTAGCTTTCCCCAGTCTGATCTCTTGATGTTTCTTTGTTATAATCCTTCATCATAAAGCATATAAACGTGAGTTCTAAAAAATATGAAGGAAAAATCAGTAAAGACAATTCATCAACTCGGCTACTACCTACAATTAATCATAATCGCTTCGTACCGAGTTATGTAACCCCAGGTTGCGTAAGAATATCATGCTTTATGACAATAATAATTCTTTTTCTTTAGATGCGAATGGATTATACCCCATTATCATTTCTAGGCATCACATAACACGAGAGTATTGCATTAGGGTAGTCGACAATATTTGAATTAATAATTCATTTCCTTGTTTTTTTTGTTTTTTTTTTTTTTTGCTTGGTGGCTCAGGAAAGATTTGTTCTTGATCTAGTCGTCATGTGTATATGTATATATATAGTTCCCTTTGTAAATATTCATGGTTGACAGTGCTTTAATCAGAGCTTATATATATATATATAGATATATATATATATATATATATATATATATATATATATATATTCCTTTGTAAATATTTCATGGTTTGCAGTGCTTTTATCAGGAGCTTATCTATATATATATATATATATATATATATATATATATATATATATTATATATATATATATATATTCCCTTTGTAAATATTCATGGTTGACAGTGCTTTATCAGGAGCTTTATATATATATATACTATATATATATATATATATATTATATATATATATATATATTTATTAGTATTTATATATATATATATATATATATATATATATATATATATAGTAACAATATACAGCAACGCATACTCTCTCTCTCTCTCCAAAATCCACGAAGTTACAAAGTTAGACTTCTTGAACTTTTTCAGAATAGAAAACGAACGACGAGGAAAGGCACAGGCAGACGGGGCTACAAGAAGAGACAACGAATTCGATGAATCCGTTCAAAAGACGAAAAAAAAAAATGGACGGAGGAACACGAAAACAGAAAGAGACAGGCAATATACTGGACGGACACGGCTTAAAACAGAAATAAAAGCCTTCATCCTTTGCTCCAACTGGTGTGCATCACGGCAGGTATTTATCGCCCCGGAGAGATCACGAAACACCAACCACGAGTAAGATGATTTGCTGATGGGGGTACGATGTAACAAAGGCAAAGAAAAAATGATAATAATAAAATAAAAATAAAAGCAAGTAATTCGACGCCTTGACGACCAAGTCAGCCACATAATTACAGAACTGTAGCATTTAAATGTGGGTCAGTTTCGGAATTACGTGATGTGCCTGCAGTACGAACTGAAAGGGGATGACTAAAGGTGTCAGGGAAAGAAACGAAGAGAATGCGTAAGGTAAACACATACACAGACAGACTGGTAAGGTGAAAGAGCAGTAAATGCAGTAAGATTGGAAGCCTATAACTACAATGACAGAGAACCCATCTTAATCTTGCTACCGAAATGGGAAAAATAAAACCTAGGGAGATGTTTCTCGATGTAACACTTTGCTGTAACAGACTGCCTTGCGTCATGGAAGTTCCAGGAATTCTGAAAAATCTTCAAAAGGCTTGGAACTATATCCCCCTCATAATGGTACTACCTGGGAGAGGGGAAGAAAAACTGGAAATGACAGGAAGGAGCTTCCACGGAAGCTTCAGATAATTCAGCAACGGTACAGAGGAACCCTCGTAATGAAGGTGGTGGACCTACACGGCACCAGAAGTAAAATGGATTAAATGATTGCAAATCAAAGCGCTGAAATCACGGTTTCTTCATAAACACAATGGCAGGAATACAAACATCAAATCGGCACCGAAAATAAATTTTACCTTGTCAATAAATTTTTCGCCGATTTCAGTCATTTCATTCATGCCATGTCCAAAAATGGAAATAACCATCAAACATTACCAAAGAATGTCTAAGAAAACTAAGCAATATTCTTCGGCGAAGGAATGGATAGATATTTCAAACAAATCATAAGATGAAAACCACAGAGGGGAATGATTGTTTACAGGCACCGTTCTCTGCGCTCTGATTACAGCGTTCCGTCTGGCAGCTGTCCTGTCCGGCAGCTTGGCCACACTAGGCTAAAAATAGAACGAGCGTTGTATATTAATCAAAAGATATCGCTGGCTAAGATATTCCTGCTTCGCGGAAAGCGTGTGGGGCTCAATCCTTACGCATTTCTTATTCAAAAGAGCGACAGATTCAAGGCCGTCGATGTCAATAGGACAGAAAACATACGTTGTTTGTTTATCCAGCCTTTTGACAGAGCTACCAATCCCCTTCACAGAGCTACCAATCTCCTTCAGAAGATTTTCCTTACTTTCTATTCCGGATTCCCGCACTTTTTACATTTTTCTCAGTGGTCAGCCCGTCTGCCCATCATCTAACACAAAAGGGGAATATATTGAGAGTGAGACTTATCTTAAGGGGGAAAAAATCAAGACTGATTATTATCTTAAGATAATTCCACTTCTGTGAAAAAAAAATGGGGAAATGGCTGTTAATGAAACTGCGGCATATTACGTAAGGTGGCCAAGCCGATTAAGATGATAAAAACGGCGCCAGACGAGAACAGGTTAAACCGTGAGTGCACGGACATTGATATCAACGTCAGCTTTGGGCAAACGACGCAATGTTTTAACTATGCATCTCATTAAACACACACACACACACAATATATAATGATAATAATAATATGTTTTATTAAAAGTAATTGATGCCCAGCTGCATTAATTTTATATAAAATTAATGCAGCTGAGGCAGCAATTACTTTTAATAAAACATGTTTATAAGAGGGTTTACTTCCAGAATAATAATAATAATAATAATAATAATAATAATAATAATATAGTAATAATAATAATAATGGCTTTATTTCGCATAAAATACACTGGAGCGAATTCTACACATAAACGGTTACTTTACAAA
This sequence comes from Macrobrachium nipponense, assembly GCF_015104395.2. Classification (NCBI taxonomy): domain Eukaryota; kingdom Metazoa; phylum Arthropoda; class Malacostraca; order Decapoda; family Palaemonidae; genus Macrobrachium; species Macrobrachium nipponense. Next base: position 71,097,931 of record NC_061094.1, read on the forward strand.
ATTACTAAAAAAAAGTATATATATATATATATATATATATATATATAATATATATATATATATATATATATATATATATATGAGTCTGATCACATCACCGTGATTCATATATACGCATTAAGCTACAAACGTCCTTTAATATCTAATTCGGTCTACCTCAGAATTAACATATTCTCATATATGTTAACTGAAGGGGAATTTTTAGTTGATAATAATTTCGTCGGCTCCTGGACGCGAACCTAGGAACCCAGAAATCATCAGAACGTACAGTGAAAATATATTAATTCTGAGGTAGAGCGAATTAGATATTATAGGACATTTGTAGCTTAATGCGTGTATATATATGGTGTGTGTGTGTGTGTGTGTATGTGTGCGTAACATCCTAACCATACTCACAGCTCTGGAAAATCATGTGGCAGGTCTGTACGTCCATGGGGTACTCCCTGAATTCCATTTGGCACCCTATGATGCTGTAGACCCGAGCGGAGTACCGGATCGTGTGGTTCCTGTAGAGGGTCAGCGATGCGTAGGTCGTCGTCAGTTTTGTTATCGCTGGAAAAAATGAAAAAAAAAATGAGACGACATGTGGTATTAAAATCAGTGTTAGAATACGACTTCTTATAGATTAATCAGAACTCGACTTCTTAGATCTGTCAGAATTCGATCTCTTAGTGATTTGTCAGAATTCGACTCCTTAGAGAGTTGTCAGAATTCGACTTCTTAGAGATTTGTCAGAATTCGACTTCTTAGAGAGTTGTCAGAATTCGACTTCTTTAGAAGAATTTGGTCCCAGAATTCGACATCCTTAAGTGAATTTGGTCAAATTCGAAAATTCGGACTTCAGTGTTAAAATATAAATTTAAAAATACGACTTTCTTTAATAGACTTAGTCAGAATTCGACTTCTTAGATCTGCCAGAATTCGACTTCTTAGAGATTTGTCAGATTTCGACTCCTTAGTGATTTGTCAGAATTCGACTTCAGTGTTAAAATACGACTTCTTATAGATTAGTCAGAATTCGACTTCTTAGATCTGTCAGAATTCGACTCCTTAGAGATTTGTCAGAATTCGACTTCTTAGAGATTTGTCAGAATTCGACTCCTTAGGGATTTGTCAGAATTCGACTTCAGTGTTAAAATACGACTTCTTATAGATTAGTCAGAATTCGACTTCTTAGATCTGTCAGAATTCGACTTCTTAGTGATTTGTCAGAATTCGACTTCTTATAGATTAATCAGAATTCGTCTTCTTAGTGCTTTGTCAGTCAGAATTCGACTTGTTAGTCATTTGTCAGAATTCGAATTCCTGGCCATTTGTCAGAAGCACAAAAGGATAAAAAAAATATAGGATTAATCAGCGATAAATAATCTTAAGCACTTAAAATACTGGTTAGGAAATTTTAAAAAAATTGATGTAATTAATAAATCTGTTTTAAAAGTTGTGTAATAGACGGAAAATGAAAAAAACAAAACATGATCAACATTGCAGATGCAAGTTGTCAAAGGATTGATTTGAGAGAGAGAGAGAGAGAGAGAGAGAGAGAGAGAGAGAGAGAGAGAGAGAGAGAGAGAGAGAGAGAGAGAGAGAGAGAGAGAGATTGCATAAGGAACTTTTACAGAATTAATACAATACAATGAACATTCTATCAAAACTTTGAAAATGCGAAGAATAAACTTTCTAATTATCATGACTGGAACCCTCTTCACATGGAAAAAGCCCAGAAGGGCCACTGACTTTAAAGTCATCTTCATTCTCTTAATTGCTCAATAAATTTCTTTTCTGCGTTAAAAATCCTATGGTAGCGTGACCCATAAATGCCAGAATAAAATTTATCATCTATAAGCAAACAGATATAATTGGCCTGAAGATCAATGAGAGTACTTAAATAAACATGTAGATTATTGTGGGCCCAATTTTTTCAAGAGGAGGATTACTGTTGACATCTGAATGGCTTTCGGTGTTGATTTTACACTTTGGTCCACGATACTGTCGATAATTAAACACAAACGCATATTTTATATATATATATATTATATATATATATATATATATGTGTGTGTGTGTGTGTGTGTGTATGTGTGTGTGTGTGTGTGTGTGTGTTTATGAGTATACAATTGCAATGTCATATACTCAAATCGTGTCTAGGACCTCCTACAGGGATTCTGATTCAGAGAGAGAGAGAGAGAGAGAGAGAGAGAGAGAGAGAGATCTTATCAATATTCTATCATAACATAACCTTGGCTTCTACTAGTTCAGGTCATGAGAAGACATCTCGTGTCGTAAAATACGTGACTTACTTCAAAGTCTTTGATCTCAATCCGGGCCAATTACTCTGATGCTTCGTGTAAGTTTATTTTTTGTTATCCCAACTTCAAAATCGAGTATTTATAAAGATAATCGCGCAACGTAGTCACGAAAAATTGGGAAGGCTGAAGCCTTCGGATTATATTAATTATTGCTCCCAGTAATTCGCCTCATTTTAGCCAACTGCGTTCGCGTGCAAATTATTATAATCACGACGTAATTGCCATGATAAATTTCTATAACAGAACTCATACTGGGATCTCAGTATGACGTCAGGATGACAGTGGAAGTAAGTTCGTAATATCTATTGCATTCTGCAGGAGGCTACATCCATGGCAAATGTTTTTGACAATGACTCAGACTGCCTTATTTTTTTGTTTCTGGGGCAAATTAACGATTACGAGCGCTTAGGGAAAGGCAGGTGTGGGCGGGAGTCTACGTAGGAGATGCGATAAGGCTACGTTTCGTGACCGTACTATTCAGCACGCGAGGACTTGTCAGGTTTCGTGTAAAACCTGCAAGAAAAAAGAAGAAGAAGAGGGAGGAGGAGGAGGAGGAAGGAGAAACCACTGACATAAACAGC
>NC_061094.1:71105817-71133317 GCF_015104395.2 Macrobrachium nipponense
TGCTATATATATTGAAGCATTTATTTTTAATGCTATATATAAAGAAGCATTTATTTTTAATGTTATGTATAAAAACATTTATTTTAAATGCTATATATAAAAGCATTTATTCTCAACGCTATATATAGAAGCATTTATTTTTAATGTTATATATAGAAGCATTTATTTTCAATGTTATATATATATAGAAGCATTTATTTTCAATGCTATATATAGAGGCATTTATTCTTAATGCTATATATAGAAGCATTTATTTTTAATGCTATATATAGAAGCATTTATTTTTAATGCTATATATAAAAGCATTTATTTCTAATAACATTATTTTTTAATTCAACGCTTTATATATAGCATTTATTTTTAATGCTATATATATATATAGAAACTTTCATTTTTAATGCAATATATAGAAGCATTTCTTTCTAATTACATTATTTTTTCATTCGAGTTACATTATATATTCATATTACAGTATTTCTTTTCCTTATACTCCACGTACGCGATAAAAGCATCTTTTTTTCCAATTAAAATGATATTCTAAATGAGAACTGATTCTGTGACACTCACCTTTTCCAAAGAAGATGATTTCTCTTCGGTGGCAATTGTTTCTATGACAATTACGCTTCTAAAAAATTCATATCGCTACTCGGCACTGGCCAAAGGACGATTCGGTTTCATTACCCGTGGAGGCAATAACGCTTTCACCAATAAAGAAAGACGGGACAACTTAATAGCGTGCTGAAAAGCTCTCGTATAATTCTGTTTGATTAGAATGACGATACGTACGAGCCATTATCTCAGGGGGTTTCGAAGACATTAGTTGTGGTTGATTTGCGTTTGGACCTTCGCGTCTGTCGACAAATAATTCATGGGTGAAAGGAGAGCAGAGAGAAGAGAGAGAGAGAGGAGATTGATGGAGAGAGAGGAGAGAGAGAGAGAGAGATGAGAGACGGGGGGGGGGGGGGTTGGGGGTTGGGGGGATTGGGTAGTGGGGTCTACCATGATAGAACAAAGTAACTGTGGTATTTTTTTTCATAAAACAATTTTTCGAGCTGCAAGCAGTTATTATCTCTCTCTCTCTCTCTCTCTCTCTCTCTCTCTCTCTCTCTCTCTCTCTCTCTATATATATATATATATATATATATATATATATATATATATATATATATATATATATACTATATAATATTATATAATATATATATATATATATTATTATATATATAGATACATAATATATACATACATACAAATATATATATATATATATATATATATATATATATATATATATATATATACTATATATATATATATATATATATATACATATAGTATATCTAATATAATACATATTCATATACATACATACATATATATTATATATATATATATATATACACGCATAAAATATTAAGTGTGTACGTGTATGTGCAATGCGTGCTTGCGTTTGAGTGCGTATGACTACAGATACTGAAACACAATTACTTAAAGCATCGATATAAACCTTCAAATTCGTCTGTCCCCGGGATGAACTATAATTGCAGCTATAAATATGCCATAAATATAAACCACTATTGAGCGTTATAATTGACTTGCTTCAAGCGTGACCGATTACTTTAATTGTGTGATGATATACTGGTTAAGACAATATTGGCTCTTGAGAGAGAGAGAGAGAGAGAGAGAGAGAGAGAGAGAGAGAGAGAGAGAGAGAGAGTTATAAATTTGGGTCCTTTTTTACCTCCTGGATTGAAATGATCTGTTTATGTATTTTTGTACACATACATATTTACAATTATATAACTGATATATATATATATATATATATATATATATATATGTTTTTTCTTTTTTCTTTTCTTCTCAATTTCGAATTCATGATTTTCAGTGGAAAACTAACACCCTCCCCACAAAAAAGAATCAAGCAGAGAAATTGGTTCATCGCGTACTGGCCGTTTTGTATCATTTATTTTTCTTTTCATCTAATTGTCACACACACACCACCACACACACACACCACACAACACACACAGAGAGAGAGAGAGAGAGAGAGAGAGAGAGAGAGAAGAGAGAGAGAGATAAGTTGCCATGTCCTTCGTACCCCCTTCGTAAGAGATACTGAAACGTGGGTTGCCAATTCCGTAGATTTATTTAGCAACCGATGACATAATAACTAACAATCGCGAATTATTACTATTAATAACATATAATATAAACATAAATATATAATATTATCATTATATTTTTATTATAATTATTCAGAAGATGAAACCTATTTGAAATTCAGGCTTCCTAAGAATATTTAGGTAAAACCCGAGAAAAAAAAAATAAATAGATAAAAAAAAAAGGAAAAGACACCGTGCGCATAATGGCCAATCCATCCAATAAAAAAAAATATAAAAGCCAGGAGTCTGGATAATTAATGGGAGTTACAGGGGACTGCGTGAGAGAGAGAGAGATAGAGAGAGAGAGAGAGAACGGTGGGACGAGCTCGTGCTCAAGAAAGAAGAGGGTGCCCCTCACTTTAGGATAATGGTCCTATTAGTGCCTACTTTAAGTGTCCACGGCCACTTTCTGGTTGTGGCTGACTAGGCCTTCATTTTTATTTTTTATTTTTTATTTTTTTAGGGAGTGAATTTCAAGGCCAATTCTGCTGTATTTCGCTGTGAATAGAAATTTGTCATTTTTTTATTTATTCATTCAAGGGTGATTTGCCAGGCCACTCTACTGGGCATTAATAGAAATTTGTCAATTTTTTCGCTGGACTTTGTTATGAATAGAAATTTGTACATTTTTTGGTTTGATTCTTTTTATTTATTTATTTATTTATTCAAGGGTGAATTTCAAGGCCAATTCTGTCAGACTTCACAATGAACAGAAATGTGTCCATTTTCAGTTATGACAACGATGCTTTTTCATCTGTTCTTCATTTAATTTGTCATTCCGCTGTTGTGACTATCTGATGCGTTTATTCTTTCTTTTTACCTATTCCAAGTAGTGAATTTCAAATAACACTTCTACCGGACTAAACTGCCATAATTCACAGCGAACAGAAATTCCTTTCTCAAGCAGCTCTTCTTCATTATTCATTCGACGCTTCACAAAGACCTCATCTATACGCTTCGTCCACCTCGCTACTTTCATCATCATTCCTCGTCGTTCTTCGAGTTTGTGGTTTGGTTAATAAGCAACACGACGAAACAGGCTATTTTTAGTGCGATTACTTGCATTTTTCATGTATATTACCTCTCCGCGGAATTTGATAGGATTTTAAATATGTTTGACCAGCAAACATGATATATATATAATATATATATATATATGTACGTATGTATGTACGTCCTGATTTCTTGGTTCCTAGGTTCGCGCCCGGAGCCGACTAAAAATTCCTCTTCAGTTAACATATTTGAAAATATATTAATTCTGAGGTAGAGCGAATTTGATATTAAAGGACATTTGTAGCTTAATGCACCAACCACACACACATATATATATATATATGCATATATATATACAAATATAGATATATATATATATATATATAGATATATATATATACTAATTATATATATATATATATATATATATATATATATATATATAAACTTGCTTAAGTTACCGCATGTATGTATGTGGGCACATTGTATGTCCTCTTACGCAAAAATGTATTTTTGAAAATCAAACTTTATTGTTTTCTGATTTCAGAACAATATACACTAATTTCATCTCATATACAAATTGTCTTCAAGTGGGAAAAACAAAAACCATATTTTAAGATTTTACTTTTTTCAATATAATTATGCAATAAAAATTAAAAAATATAAACAAAACTCTCTCTCTCTCTCTCTCTCTCTCTCTCTCTCACATAGCATCCTCCTCTTAGAATCCTTACCAGAATCCTTGGAGTTGGTGACATAAGGATCAGGGGTCCAGATGTAGTCGATGGCATAAGCGGGCAGAGTGATGTAGTCATGTTCGTTCTGCCTTCCTTCCACGAAGTTGATTCTGGTCAAGTTGAGGCGAGGGTCTTCCCAGGTCATGTGCAAGAACAGGTCAATTCTGAAACGGTTGGGTTCGATGAGGTCAGTGACGATGGCAGAATGCCCTTGTTGCTGCTGTTATAATAACATAATGGTAGGGTATCATAAGATCATATTCTTGTATGACAGAATGACCTTGCTGCTGTTATAATAACATAATGGTAGAGTATCATAAGATCGTATTCTTGGATGAGAAATGAGTAGTGATACTCGATGGCGCCATAGTTGCAAAAGTAGCAGGAGAATATATAAAACTTGTTCTTGACAGATTTAGATTCATTAAGTCTGAAGCCACGACATACCTCACTATAGTAAATTACACTGAAATCAACCAAGAAAAATTCGTATCTCACCTGAAATCCATATCAGCCGCATTGATGGAATTTATATCCTGAATATACATTGTAAATTCGACCTGAACGGGTTTGCCACGCTCGGTGGGGGGGCGGTACTCTGAAAAGACGAGAATGGAGTCGTTAAAGAGGCAGAACAAGTAAAAAATGCGCAATCGACTTCTCTGTACATCGTATAACCAAGTCCACCTGTGGTAACCAGTGGTTATTCAGCAACGGGACCAAAACGGCTTTATACGTGACTTCCGAATCACGTCGAGAGTGAACTTCTATCACCAGAAATACACATCTCTAACGCCCCAATGGAATGCCCGAGAATCCAACTCGCTGTCAAGACCATACCGATCACCCTACTGAGGCGCTTGTGGTCTCGGTATAATGCTGTATGAGCCGCGGCCCATCAAACTTTAATCACCGCCCCGTGGTGGCCTATATCGTTGCCAGATTCACCATTATGGTTAACTTTAATCTTTAATGAAAAAAAAAAAAAAAAACCACTGAGGCTAGAGGGCTGCAATTTGGCTTGTTTACAGGGGTCGGGGGGTCGCCAACCTGCAGCACTATAGTAGATCCACATCAACCGTGCATCTGATGTCTAGACCAGTCCCTTACAAAGCTCCTGATTGGCTATTGATAAGCTAGTCACAGGGCTGGAAACTCTCAGTCTCTCGAGAGAGTTCACATAGGCAGGATGCATGTTCCACCTTTCCTGAGGGCTACGTTTTTCAAATGTAACCTTCCGGAGAGGTGGAACATACGTCCTGCCTATGTGAACTCTTGAGGGAGACTGAGAGTTTCCAGCCCTATGATTGGCTTATCAACAGCCAATCAGGAGCGTCGTAAGGGACTGGCCTAGACATCAGATGCACGGTTGATGTGGATCTACTATAGTCGCTGGGTCGCCAACCTGCGGCCCAAGAACCGCATGCGGCTATTTCAAGAAACTAGTGCGGTTCCAAACACTAAGATATACCTTTTCATCCATTTAAAACAAAGAAATTACGCAACACTCTTAAGACAACAATTTGATTAAATTTTATTCAATTTCAAAAGATACATTAAAGGCGTCAATTTTATTGATTTTTTTTTATAATGAGAAATAAATAGTTTCTAAGGAAATTTTTTGTGATGGCGGCTCTAACAGGACTACATTTTGTATGATTCCTCTAAATAAATGGCTTTTCTGGCTGCAGAGGTTGATGACTCCTGGGGTAGTAGTACATGACGATGTACTGAGGGGAATGATTATACTTTTATAGACTTTTATAGACGTTCAAAACTGTGTAGGAAGTCATCATTAAACGGATAGAATAATGATTGGGTGATTACGAAGGCATTTTAATTACATATAACCATTTGGTTAGAATATGAACATTCTAAATAGATAATAAATGAATAAAAAATGAAAGGGCCGTGGGTGATTATGAATGCAATCAAAATAGTATACAAGGGTTTGGGTACGATATTATAATTATAAATAGAGAATAAATGGATAAAAAATGACAGGGCCAATTTGGGAGGAATACCCGAAATGGACAGATAAATGAAAGGAATAACAAAATGAAAGACCCACAAGAATTTGGCAATAACTACTACTATGATCCTGTGAGACTGATCAGTTTTATAATAGATAAGAAAAAGTCTTCTCACACTTATTTTGTAGCTTATAAACTTTTTTTCCAAGATACAGAAACTTAATCAATAAAATGTAATGCATTTCAAGGCCTTATTACAAAAAAAGAAATCAAAAAAATAATAATCAAAGTATAATATCTGAAGTAAAATGTAAGGTACTTTGAGGCCCTATTAGGAAAAAAAGAAAGACAAAATGAATAATCAAAGTATATCTGAAAAAATAATAACATGATTGCTACCTAAGACAAACATCAACTAAATACATGTCATGTATTTCGAGGCCCTATTACAAAAAATAAAAAATAAATAAATAAAATGAAATAAAAAATAAAACTAATAATCCAAAGTAGATCTGAAAAAATAACAACATGATTGCTACCTAAGACATACATCAACTAAATACATGTCATGTATTTCAAGGCCGTATTACAAAATAATATAAAATAAAATGAAATAAAATAATATAAAAAATAAAACTAATAACCAAAGCAGATCTGAAAAAAAGATAACATGATTGCTACCTAAGACAAACATCAACTAAATATATGTTATGTATTTTGCGGCCTTATAAAAGAAACATATAACAAAGTACATAACACCCGATAAAAAACACTAATGCTACCTACGACAAACATCGGCTAACTTTTACGGAACTTACGAATACTATGATGAGCTATCACTGTCAGAGCCAGCGAGTCAAGGTAAATCATTACCCATAAACAAAGTGAAAGTAATACATAGCGTGCTACAACAAAAGGAGCATAAACTAAGTGATTAATTATAATGTTGCTGTTAGGGAAGTCGGTGCGGTTACCTGTAAGAACTGTCCGAAAAGTTTCGGTACAAACTTTTCATTATATAAAAATTATAATGCGCATTTTCCCCTTTTTTTCTGTTCACTTTCTTTATTTAAAAAATTTTATTTTTTTTTTTGCTATCATTCAAGGTAAAAGGTTTAATGGTGGACGCTGAGCGAGAGAGAGAGAGAGAGAGAGAGAGAGAGAGAATAATAACAAATGAACTATATTAAAATCCAAATAATTTACAAATAGATAAGAATACAACTTTGATAATCAACAGTAGTTGCGAACGATGTTAGAGGAGTTGGCCAGACTAAACCAGATGTCAACTTTCCGTTTAGATACGCTTTTACCTAATCTGGCTGCGACCCACTACAGCTAACTACCAACCACGAACCACGACACGGCTTGAGCCAGAAGAGACAACAGATTTCGTCAGAAGCGAACTTAAATCGCCACCCATGGAGGAATTGAGCCCCTAGACTCTCTGGGGGGGAGGGGGAGAGGCCGGTGGGGGTAGTCCGAGTTCGACTCCCCGCTCCGTCAACGTGAAATCAGGGGAATTTATTTCTGGCGATTAGATATTAATTTCTCGAAATAATTTGGTTCGAAACCCACAATAAGCTGTATAGGTCCCGTTGCTAGGTAACCAACTGGTTCCTAGCCACGTCAAAATATCTATAATCCTTCGGGCCAGCCCCTAGGAGAGATGTTATCCAGCTCAGTGGTCTGGTTAAACTAAGATACACTTAACTTTTCTGGATCAAGTGAGAGACAGACTCTTAAACATAAATACAAATAATAAAAGAATACAAGAAGGTAATACAGTAATACAAACAGATATCATACTGAAAATTATACAGCATTATACAGATACTGGAACAGATATGTGAGACGCAAAGTTATTGAAATAATTGCACGTTGACATATAGAGGCAGTCCCCGGGTTACGACGGTCTCGGCTTACGACGTTCCGAGGTTACAACGCTTTTCATCTGGCAGATGAAATATGACACCAAAAATGCAAAATAATCAATATTTGAAGGTTTTTTTGATGAAAAATGTCATAAGAATGCAGTTTACATAGTTTTCAATCCACCCAAAGCATTAAAAGTAAGGTTTTCTTAGGATTTTTGACGATGTTCCGGCTTACAACAATTTTTGGCTTACAATGCGTCTCAAGAATGGAACCCCCGTCGTAACCCGGGGACTGCCGTATATATATATATATATATATATATATATATATATATATATATATATATATATATATATATATATATTTATATATATATATATATATACATATATATATGTGTGTGTGTGTTGTGTGTGTGTGTGTGTGTGTGTGAGCATCATTTACGATTACTGTATCACAAACAATGGATCATAGCTCGTCTGCTTGCGGCAAAAACTCGCAAAAGCACAAAAAAACTAACTAAGAGTATACAGCTCAAAAGACAATAGACTTCGAAGAAGACTTACGCAATATGCAAAGGCAAAATGCAACCTTCCCCCCCCCCCGCTCCCCCTTATGTAAAGGTTACTGACACGTACCTACAGCTATACAGTAAACAAATGATGTGTCGGGACATACAATGGCTTTGTAATTACAGCAATTACATAGGTGTCCATCTATGTGGGCGCAGTTCCCGTAATTACAAAGTAATGGTAACCATTTTTTTTCTCTCTATCAATATTATCGTTTAGATTAATATTACGGTAGAGGAAGTTTGTCGTGGAAATGATAAAAAAGAATGGAGATCTGACGGGGTAGGACTTCTTTGTTAAGGGATATAGTAAACCTAGAAAGACGCCTTTGTTGATATGAAATAGCTAATAAGTATATATTCCACTAACAAGTGATTATATATATATATATATATATATATATATATATATATATATATATATATATATATATATATATATATATATATATATATATATATATCTGTATGTGTGTGAGAGTGTGTTACAAGGGAATACATGAAATCCAGGGATTTCACGTAATCCCTGGGCATGCGTGACATATCAATCCGCTTTAGGACACTTCACTCCCCAGGGACAGGTACTAAACACGGCGAAACAGTGTAGATGATTCACTTCTTCACCGCGTTTAGTCCCAGCCATCGGGGTTGAAATGGTCCTAAGCGAATTGGTCATTATTTCGCGACACCCCTGATTTCACATATTCCCTGTAACATTATATATGTTATAAATACCCCCATAATATCGAGTTCCCTCTGGAATAACACAGCAAAAGACCGGGGTTCGAACCTATGCCTCTTGGTTGATTTCGATTCTGCCGTGCATATTCCCGTCGAACCTACGTAAGTCCCACCTAAAAGGCACAGGTTCGAATTCTGGCCCGTGAATAAGCACTTACGTATTTCCCTCTGGATGTAGGTTACTCCTAACGTCAAGTGATTGATATTAAAGGCGTATTTGAGGGTTTAAAATTTTGGCTACAAAAACTCACGTGACAAAGCTATAACTTAATATCGATTCTAAAAAAAAAAAACAGAATATTTTACATAAATACGGCAAAAACCTCATGTGAAAAAACTATCTAAATATCAATTCTAAAACTAAAAAAAAAAAATATATTTTACATAAATACGACAAAAACTCACGTGACAAAGCTAACTAATATCGATTCTAAAAAAAAAAAAAAAATTTACAGAAATACTACGACAAAAACACACGAGACAAAACTATATTAATATCGATTCTAAAGCAAAAAAAACAGAATATGCTGCATAAATACGGCAAAAAAACTTAATATTCTACAGAAATACGAACAGCAGAATCGAAATAAATTGATATTCCTAACTATTTTCCACTGACACAGCCGAGTTAAAGCAACTGAGGATCAAAGATCATGACAGATAAAAAGTTCCGTTGTCAAGGTACTGTTACCAGCTCCATAATTTGCGTGTTTCTCCTTAAGGGCCTAACCGAGAACCAATTTGCATAAACAAATTCATCATGAGTCATGTTGATTGATGTGGCAACTCTGCGTCCACACAATGACGTCACAGTGACGTCACCGTGACGTCACTGGAGGCCAACTAAGGTTATTCATTACGTATTAATGAATAACCGAGAGGAATTATATCAAAGGGCTACTGTCGTTCGTTGGTGTGCCTTTCAAGCCCTTTCTAGACCATGGGCGTTACTTCCTGATACGTGAAATGCTATCAACTTGGCGCGGACTATTTTGTAATCTATTTTTCAATTATTTAAACATGTTTTAAGCCCTTTTAATCTCTTTTCTTTTTTTATCTTTCTTTTATTACATTAGAACACAAAGGTATATAAATAGATAAAGTTCTTGTGTGGGCTTTTGTATATGTGCTAGTGTGTCCATTAAATTTTGTTAGGAAATTATATAATGCAGTAACGTTACATATTATATATACATATAGATAGATAGATAGATAGATAGATAGATAGATAGATAGATATATATATATATATATATATATATATATACACACACATATATATATATATATATATATATATATATATAAATAATAATATATATATATATATATATTATATATATATATATATAATATATATATATGTATCTGTATACACACCACAATACATATATATATTTTATATATACGGAGATAGAGAGAGAGAGAAGAGGAGAGAGAGAGAGAATTTGCGAAATTTAACTGAATTGAGGATGCATCAAACGACGAAACACTTCCTGGTACGCTCGATCAGGTGGGTGGAGGAATTTTAGCCTTTAAAAAAAATAAAATAAAAACTTAATTTGCACTTAGTGCCTCATTCGGGTCGCGAGTTTATTCTGCATATTTGTGGAGACACTGATTCATAATATGTTTAATATGAGGATAAAGTAAATGGCTATATAGTTAGCGCCAAACACGGGTTCGTTTTTCATTATCATGAAATCTGACTGTTATCTGAGCAAATAATAATAATAATAATAATAATAATAATAATAATAATAATAATAATAATATAATAATAATAATAATAATAATAATAATAATAATACATATTGTATGTATATATATATATATATAATATATATATATATATATATATATATATATATATATATATAGAGAGAGAGAGAGAGAGAGAGAGAGAGAGAGAGAGAGAGAGAGAGAGAGAGAGAGAGAGGTAAGCTGACAAAGAAATAAGAGACAGAAGAGCGCAGATAAATCAAGGATGAGACGTAACTTGAATAAAGAAAAATAATAACATACATTTCCACCACTAATCCTCTCATTTCTCTCTTATTCTTCTTCTTCTTCTTCTTGATGATAACCCCGAGACATGCAACAAATAGAAGCCTAATTGTTTTCCTAATAGATATATTAAGAGCGGCCCGTCTGTCTTTCGCCTCATAACCCAGCAACAAACTTCACACTGCAAATTCGTGGGCCAATTTAGGCCTCTTAGCCCACCCAGGCTGATTGATTCGAGCAACTTCCGAGCGGGAATTACGTCATCGAAGTGAAGTTTGCTGGAATAAATATTAGGAAGGTGATTGTCCAATACGTTACAGAGGACATTACGAAAGAGGCGAAGTACCGGTTGTATACATAGGGGTCGATGTTAGTCAACTAATTCTGTAGAGGTGATAAATAATTGCAGTTTTTGTTTAGCCAAACAGCGACAGAAAGACTTGTATAACGTAGCGGAGAGAGAGAGAGAGAGAGAGAGAGAGAGAGAGAGAGAGAGAGAGAGAGAGAGAGAGAGAGATACTGAAAATAGCATTATGTCTCTCGTTTGCTTAAATGGCAAGGCAATAATTCTCTTATTTCCAATTATCATTTGAATGTCACCTGGCATGGGATTCTCAATTGGAAATGAAAAATAAGAAAAAAAATGAGTTCAATAATGTTGATAAAACTAAAACAGCCGTTTACACTTACTTCATTCAACATGAAGCAAGAACCGTGATATCTATTCATTACAAATTTAGGACGAGTAGGCAACGCTATACAAAAGACAAAAGTACTCACATAAACCGAATTCTTAATGCCTATGGAAAATCATTTTACCAGTTTGCTCTACATAGACCGAATATCTAATAACAGTTCTGAATAGAATAGAATACAATATATAACTTAGGCCAAAGGCCAATTGCTGGGATCTATGAGGCCATTCGGAGCTGAAACTGAAATTGACAGTAAAAAGTTTGAAAGGTGTAACAGGAGGAAAACCTCAAAGCAGTTGCACTGTGAATCGATTGCTAGGAGAGGGTGGAAAGTTCGAGGAAAGGAAACTTATGAACGGAGGTACAGTAAAATAAACGAAAGGGGTTGCAGCTAGGGGTCGAAGGGACGCCGCTAAGATACTCAAATATTACCTACAGTCCACCGCATAAGGTGCACTGACGGTGCTATCCCCCCATATTTAGAATAACGATTCTGAAAGACTGTGCTTGGACAAGAATACTAAATGATCGTACGAAATCATTTTACCAGAGTTTGTCTTCTTTCGAAGCAGAAGAGAACCCATATAAATCCAAATAAAAGATGAATAGATACAACATAGAAATCATGCGGGAAAAAAAATGTAATCTTTCTTCCCTATAAAAACTTAGCGTGACCTTTATAGCGTGACCTTCCGGCCGTGCCTTTATCAAGTGCCATCTTTATGTGTCCTTACGATACAGTCTGCCTCGTCTGGTTGCTGACGTCTTTGTCCTAAGTACCCTCATTCTAGTACCTACTTTGGGGTATGTCACTCTGTGAGTGGGGTTGGGGAGGGAGGGGGGTTCGTCGATGCCATTTTTCCTTTGCCTTATATTTTCGCTTTTTCAAATCTATTTCTATTTTTTTTCGTCGTTTTAATAACATTTCCCTTTCACTCTTGTCGACGCCATTTTCATCATTTCTTACCTATTTCTTGTTTTATTTTTCCTTTCACTTCTTTTATATTCTCTCTCTCTCTCTCTCTCTCTCTCTCTCTCTCTACTTTTTTTAACAATTCCCTTCTTTCATCCTTTTTACAATATCATATCTCTTTTTAATTTTTTTATATTTTCCTTTCGCCTTTTATGCAATATCTTTATTCCTTGCCCTCTTTTTACAATTCTCTCTCTCTCTCTCTCTCTCTCTCTACTTTTTTAAACATTTTCTTTTCGCCTTTTATACAATATCTTTATTCCTTGTCCTCTTTTTACATTTTCCTTCTCTTTCTCTCTCTTTTCCTCCTCTCTTCCTCCTCTTTTTCTCTCTCTCTCTCTCTCTCTCTCTCTCTTACTTTCTTTTTTAAAACATTTTCCTTTCGCCTTTTATACAATATCTTTTTATCTTGTCTCTCATCTCTCTATCTCTCTCTCTCTCTCTCTCTCTCTACTTTTTAAACATTTTTCTTTTCGCCTTTTAATCAATATTATTTATTTCCTTGTCCATTTTTACATTTTCCTTCTCTCTCTCTCTCTCTCTCTCTCTCTCTCTCTCTCTCTCTCTCTCTCTCTCTCTCTCTCTCTCTTTACTTTTTTAAAAATTTTCCTTTCGCCATTTATACAATATCTTTATTCCTTGTCCTCTTTTTACATATTCTCCCTTCTGCCAATTCCTTTCCCATTTTCCTCATCATCTCTCTCGCAGGTTCGATTCCTGTTATTCCCACTTCCCACGAAAACGGAGCTAAGTGGGAATTCTCATAACCAGAAGGAAATACATTTCATTTTGATCTACTCTATTAATGAACTGCTTTCTCTTATAAGGTATTGCAACGAAGAAACAATATCAATATTCAAATGCAAAATCTTACACGTACTGCCCAAAAAAAAAACATCTTTAACATCAGGACGTCCACTCACAACCTAAAACATCCCAAAAACATCTTTAACATCAGAACCTACAATCCCAAAAACCCAAAAAAAACATCTTTAACATCAGAACCTAAAATATCCCAAAAACATCTTCAACATCAGAACGTCCACTCACAACCTAAAACATCCCAAAAAACATCTTTAACATCAGGACGTCCTCTCACAACCTAAAACATCCCAAAAAAACATCTTTAACATCAGGACGTCCACTCGGGACCTAAAACGTCCCCATTGACGGGTCACAAACCCTGGGTAGTCCCCTCACTGACCTTTGACATAAGTGCAAGGGATGATGCTGGCGAGAAATGGGTGGGACTGGAGTTCTTGTTCCTTAAACCTGTGACAGTCGTCATCGGCGTGTCCTGCCACGACTGCTCTCAGCGCCAGACACAAACTGCAATACAAACAAATGAATGAATGGATGAGTACAGGAAAAAATGATTGAATGAAAGTGGATGACGCAATCGTGCCACTACTACTGTTCTCAGGGCCAAGCACAAACTACAAAACTAACAAATAAATGAATAAATAAATAAATAAACAAATGAATAAATAAATAAATAAACGAACAAATAAATGAATAAATAGATAAGTAGAGAAAAAAATATATGAATATATACACTACTGTTATCAACGGCAGACACAAACTGCACGAAAAATAAATAAATAAATAAATAAATAAAATACAGAAAGAAGTACTATATAAATAAATACGTGGATGACAATCTTTTAATGTTACTACCTGCGTCTCTCTCTCTCTCTCTCTCTCTCTCTCTCTCTCTCTCGTCTCTCTCTCCCTTTGTTTCACTCTCTCTCTCTTCTCCGCTCTCTCTTCCCTCTCTCTCTTATTCCACAGCTTTTGCAAGATCGATGTCATGATGAATCAACGTCTCTCTCTCTCGCTCTTATGCCTCGACTTTTGCAAAATTGATGCAATGATGAATCAACGTGTCTCTCTCTCTCTCTCTCTCTCTCTCATTCCTAAGCTTTTGCAAAAGCTCGATGCCATGAAGAATGCAGGTCTTAGTACTCTCTCTCTCTCTCTCTCTCTCTGTCTCTGTCTCTGTCTCTCTCTCTCTCTCTGTCTCTCTCTCTCATTCCTCAGCTAAGCTTACTTCAAAAAAAATAAACTCATGACATTCTTTAGGCAACGAAAGTCCCAAATAAGCTAAAAGAAAAAAAAACACTTAAATCTCTAAATACAAAACATATCACTACATTTAAACCTCGAAAGCAAACAACTTCAATGACATGAACCGAGACAAATCATGACCAAAAACACGATTTACATTTTGACCATTTTAATGCGACAATTACATTCACATCTTTATTGGAAAACATATCACTACATTTAAACCCCAAAAACAATAATTCAGTTATAAGAAAAAGACAAAATCATGACCCAAAAACACGATTACATTTTGACCATCTTTATTTGACAGTTACATTTCACCATCTTTATTTGACAATTACATTTCACCACCTTTACTGGACAATTACGTTTCAACATCTTTATTTGCCAATTGTGTTTCACTATCTTTATTTGACAATTACATTTCACTATCTTTATTTGACAGTTACATTTCACTATCTTTATTTGACAGTTACATTTCACCACCTTTACTGGACAATTACATTTCACCATCTTTATTTGCCAAATGCGTTTTCTTTTTCTATGACACGGAGAACGAGATAAATGGACACCACAGAAGATAAGTGAGTCTAATGAACAATTCAGCATCCGTTTCGTGAAATATTTAAGTCCTTCCTTGACACCGAACATCCATCAACTAATAAATTACACTCTCCGGTGATTTAGTGAATGGATAACGCGTTCTTTGTGCCTTAGGTTTTCCTAGTAAAAGAAGCGGCGTTTTTTATTTTTTTACTTTTCTTTCTGATGATGAACGGTTTTCTCATACATTTCGAATGAGTTCTGAACGTTCTGAAGGAGATTGTGGTAGGATCCATTAGACAGCGTAAGTTTAAGATTTAGGACAGTTAATGTAGTCCTATAATAATATGTATTATTGTATTGTACATTATGTGAAATATATGGACTCTCCCCCCCCCCTCTCTCTCTCTCTCTCTCTCTCTCTCTCTCTCTCTCTCTCTCTCTCTCTATATATATATATACATATATATTATATATATATATATATATATATATATATATGGGGTACATATATATAATATATACGTATATACATAATTTATCTATATATAAAATACATACATACATACATACATACATATATATATATATATATATATATATATATATATATATATATATATATATATATATATATATATATATATAATATATACACCGGGGTAATAATAAAAAAAATCAGAGGAAACGACGCTGGAAAGCAAACACAGGGCATTTGATAGTATTTAACGATGTAAAGCCAACGAATTAATTATCGTGAAGACATCACGACGCAGTAAGGACAAATAGAGGGGGATTATCCAGCTCACGGTTTTACCGAGTTTTCCGTTGGAAACGCTTCCACGCAGTCCAGTCTGCTTTCAATTAAAAGCGGTTGAGACACGCGATACTTTTGTTTTCCTACTTTACTCTTTCTCACGGCAGAGATAAGCAAGGACACGAAAGCAGGTGTTTAATGATGTGTATCATTAAACGGCTTTAGTATCCAATTCGCTCTACTTCATAATTTGTATATTTTCCTATAAGTAAAAACCGAAGGGGAATTTTTTTAGTTGATAATCATTTCGTCCTCTCGTGAATTCGAACCAAAACTTCAGTGATGTCTTTACCGACTCTGTCAAGACAACACTGAAGTCCTGATCCCTAATAATTAGTGTATTTCCATATATGTTAACCGAAGGGGAATTTTCTTAGTTGATGATCATTTCATCCTTTTGTGGATTCGAACCAGCGCACAGAGGAGAAATCAGGACTTCAGTATTGTTACCGACTCAGCCAACAACTTGAGTTCTCCTCTGTGCGCTGGTTCGAATCCACGAGAGGATGAAATGATTATCAACTAAAAAATTCACCTGCAGTTAATAGATGAAAATACACTAATTATGAGGGATCAGGACTTCAGTGACTTCTTGACAAAGTCGGTAAAGACGTCACTGAAGTCCTGATTTCTCCTCTGTGCGCTGGGTCGAATCCACGAGAGGACGAAATTATCATTAACTAAAATAATCCCTTTCGTTTTTACTCATATGAAAATATATTAATTCCGAGGTAGAGCGAATTGAATATCAAAGGATATTTGTAGCTTAATGCATGCATATGAACCCATACATTATACATACTTATTTAGAAAACATTTATGAAGCTGTTCCCCCTGATTCTGGGTATCTCCATACACAAACGCAAAAAGTATTAGAGCGAATTGGATATTAAAGGACATTTGTAGCTTAATGCTTGTATATGAATCCACACATTATACATACTTGTTTAGGAAATATTTATAAAGCTGTTCCCCCTGAATCTGGGTATCTCCAAACGCAAAAAGTATTATTGTTTGTTTGTTTGTATGTTGTTTTTACGTTACATGGAACCAGTGGTTATTCAGCAACGGGACCAAAACGGCTTTATACGTGACTTCCGAACCACGTCGAGAGTGAACGTCTACCACCAGAAATACACATCTCTCACACCTCAATGGAATGCCCGAGAACACACACCAAAAAAAAGTATTATGAAAAAATTCCCAAATACCTGAGGACAGCAGCCCCGGTCAGATGCCGGGTCATCACTCGTCCTATGGGGGTCCTAATTGCGGCTGGAGAGCGATCTCTGTTCCTAAATCAATTTCAGCGGTATGTATGGCTCACCCTGACCGCCCTGTCACTTTCAACTTACGCCCTTTCCAGTCCACGCCCATGCTCCCTGGAAAAGAAAAAAAAAATGTCAGGTATCTGAAAATGAACAAAAAAAAAAAAAAAGAATATCAGGTTTAGGATGAATTTCTGTTTTTTTATTTATAAAAAGTACATTTTTTTTCTTGCTTTTATAAAATAGTGTATTCGACTTGAGTAGACGAACTGACAAAAAAAAAAAGAATGTCAGGAATTAGCATGAATTTCTGAATTTTTTTTTTTCATTAAAAAAATACATAAAATTCATTTTTTTGCGTTTATAAAATAAAGTGTCTTCGACATAAGTGGAGGTTTCTAAGGCAATAAATCGGAGTTTAAAATGGTTCTATTGATGGATGAATTACAAGGCTCGCAGAGCCAATGGCGCGAGTAACTCATCGCGAATTTATCGGATTCCTGCGAATACTATAAAGGTCACCGTAATTGGACAAAGGATAACATGACGAGACGAAAGTTGATATTAAATTTAACTTTCCTATTTAGATTCTAGAGATATAAGTACATAATACTGTGTGTATATATTAAGCTACAAATGTCCTTTAATATCCAATTCGCTCTACCTTGATAGCCGTGAGGTTCAAAGCGCGTCGATGTAGTCCCGAATTCTTCTTTTCCGTGGTTCGAGCCCACCAGGCGACGAACTTAATATCAGCTAGAAAAAAAATTCCCCTTCGGTTAACACATATGAAAATATATGATTTCCGAGTTAGAGCGAATTGGATTATTAGAAGGGACCTTTGTAGCTTAATGCCTCTATACGAATCAATATATATATATATATATATATATATATATATATATATATATATATATATATATATATATATTGTAAAAGCAGGCAAAAGAAGTAATGAATGAAATGTGCTTTGTAGCAAGGAAATTCAAACCTAGGACGTAGGTTTAGGAATATAGGTCAGTAAACTCCCCTTTCTTTATATATCCCATCGACTTCAAATACCAACACAGATACTTCGACCAAAAGCAAAACATAGCTGAGAGGACTCGATTGCCAGAACAAATCGTGACGTGAAACCGATTACTACAAGATTAACAAATCACCTGGAAAAAAAAAACAGAAATAAGCACCACAAGGAAAAAATGACTACAGCCATAACATTAGATAACTAAGTCGCTATAATTAGCAGATGTGTATCAGCCCGGCCTTCCGCGGAGCACGCATGCCGAATGTTCTCCTTATTCTTAGCATGTTGAACGAAACCACTCCGCCTACTGGTTAGGAACTTCGGTATTTTGACCCTCGTGTGGTTGATTTTCATCCTTTTATCTATAGTGACAGATGAAAAAAAAACTTCCGTGGTTGATTTTCATCCTTTTATCTATAGTGACAAGAAAAAAAACTCCTGTGGTTGATTGTATTGCGCTTTTATCTATAGTGACAAGATGAAAAACACTCCTGTAGTTGATTTTAATCCTTTTATCTATAGTGACAAGATGAAAAACCCTCCTGTAGTTGATTTTAATCCTTTTATCTATAGTGACAAGATACACCTCCCTGTATGTTGATTTTCATCCTGTATCCTTTTATATGATAGATAAAGATAAAAAAAATCTCCCATGGTTGATTTTCATCCTTTTATCTATAGTGACAAGATGAAAAAAACTCCTGTGGTTGATTTTCATCCTTTTATCTATAGTGACAAGATGAAAAAAACTCCTGTGGTTGATTTTCATCCTTTTATCTATAGTGACAAGATGAAAAAAACTCCTGTGGTTGATTTTCATCCTTTTATCTATAGTGACAAGATAAAAAAACTCCCGTGGTTGATTTTCATCCTTTTATCTATAGTGACAAGATAAAAAAAAAACTCCCGTGGTTGATTTTCATCCTTTTACCTATAGTGACCAGATGAAAAAACTCCTGTGGTTGATTTTCATCCTTTTATCTATAGTGACAAGATGAAAAAACTCCCGTGGTTGATTTTCATCCTTTTATCTATAGTGACAAGATGAAAAAAAACTCCCGTGGTTGATTTTCATCCTTTTATCTATAGTGACAAGATAAAAAATAAAACTCCTGTGGTTGATTGTATTGTGCTTTTATCTACAGTGACATCTGTGGGGAACAGAGACCGAATTCCTTTTTATTTATTCAAAACCTTTCTTATTTGTGAGAGATTTGAACAGAGCGGAGGAAGCAATATACCTTCGGATTGAATGGCGGTATCGTCTTGAGTTGATAACTTAGCCTATAAATTCGACAAGATGAAAATGCCTATGATATTTACTGTTTGTAGCGTCGTTAAAGACCTGTGATACGTCTTACAGATTATAGGGAATACAAAAGTCCATGCATTCACCCACACAGTCATTTTCTTACTAAGGGGTTAACAGGTGAGGGGTACCCCCGTAAGGAGGATAACAAATGCATAAATAAATATACATACATACACACACAAATATATATTCATATATATAAATAAATTCCTCTGTTAAAACGGGATACGTCTCAAGTATAAAAGGCCCATTAAAACACTCTGGTTTAAAGCTCAGGACTATATAGTTTGGTTGACTAACTCCCACCCTTATCAAGTAGTACTTGATAAAGGTGGAAGTTAGTCTATCGAAATATATAGTCCTTAGCTTTCACCCAAGAGTGTTTTAATGGGCCTATTATTATATTTATATATATGTGTGAAAAAAGTATAGGATCATGTGACACGTGACAAAAATAAAAGCTTAAAAATAAAACATACGCTAATCTCTTTTTTTTTCATTCATAGTTACACGACTTAATTATCCTGCAATTGCGAGGAGGAACTGTCCCCCCCGTTTAAACAGCAAGGCGCCTGCCTGCTCATGCAAGATGCAGGCAAAGTTACAAAAGGTTACAAAAGACTTCACAATCATCATCATGAGACCTTTTGTACTTCAGGGTTACAAGAAAAAGGCGTTTCCCGGATCATGTTAACTCACGTGGACAATTTCCTTCGTCTCTCATTCTCTTTCTATACAGTGGCACCTTTGGACTCTGTTACGAACTTCTACCTAATGTTGGATTGGATCTGTCTAGGTCTGACTGTTAAACTCTTTCTGTCTCTCTTTGTGAATATATATATATATATATATATAATATATATATATATATATATATATATATATTATATATATCTATATATATGTATATATAGGTGGTTCTTCAGCATTCAATTATAAAGTGTCCAGAAGGAGTCCATGATACGAGATTTATATGTATATATATATACATATATATATATATATATATATATATATATATATATATGATATGTAAGACATAGGGTTTTTGATTAATTATATATTGTTCGTGCATTCTCTGTAACCTGTGGAATGTGGAGGACAGTGCAGAGATAACGACCTGAGAGTAGCTGATGAATGAGTTTCTGGGGGATGGCGTGAGATAAAAATGCTTAGTTCGTCGAGTCAATGTACGACAGTTTATGAACTCTTCCCAAAGTGCCTTTGTGAAACTAGATGCAGCTAGAACCGCGAGGCGTTGTCGAAGTGTGCATTCGTATGTGCGTGTGCGCCTCTTCTATTCATAATGCCAAGTTTGATGGGAAGACTTGCACAGACATTCGGGGAGGAAGGCGAAGCCATGATGGCAGATGCCAAAGTGTTTTTATTTATCAGTGAGTGATATCCGGTTGGGAATGGTAAGTGTTACCTTTACTTTAGCCAAAGGGGTGGCTTGTTTGATGTCTTGTAAGATGTTCCATCTTATTAACTTTGTCTTTAAACTTGTGTGTGTACTTACCAGAATGTGTTCTGTATCTTTGGCAGATGGTTCTGGATTTCTGTGGGACAGAGTTCCCAGGGAAAGGTGTGACCTTTTGGGTGACTTGACAATGAGTTGTTTTAAGTTAGTCTGTAAGACTGGATTACTTAGTTAATCGACTTAGTTCTTGTAAATAAACGTTATGTTATGATGCAACTCTCTCATTTTCATTACCTGTTAGAATGGAGAGAAAGAGGTGGAGAGAGAGAGAGAGAGAGAGAGAGAGAGAGAGAGAGAGAGAGAGATGTGGGGTGATTGCCGAGAGAGAGAGGAGAGAGACCTGTGTGTGGGGGTCTGCCTTCCGTTTCGTGTCCACGCTTACCGTATGAAATACATGGAGGTTTCCCATGTAATAGTGTGGCAGACGGTTAAAGAGGGGATATAAAAGGTTTTCTTGTTTTTTTATGCCTAGGAACGCCAATGTAGAGATATGAGTGGCCAGTTAGAAAAATAAAAAGGGGCCGTGACTTAGCGATAGTTTTCGAACGACAAAGCTTTGTGGGATTGTGGAAAATCGTTAAACTGTTAGTTTTCAGTTACTTAGTGGAAAAAATGAGAAAATGTCTGTCTGATTAACTGTGCTAAATGGGAGGGAACGGATTTTTATGGGACTCAGCATTTTTCCCAGGGAGTCAGCCTGAAGCAGTGAGCGCACCCAGTGTGACTTTTGCTTGTGCAATGACGAGTGTTCCGAGATACCTGTGCGGCGGTCGTTGTTATATCACTACCGCGTTTTTACGAAGAATTTCGAGTTCTTTTTTCCCATTATGGAGTGGTGAGTGTTAAACTATTGTTTATCAAAAAGGAGAGGTTTTTGTAAATATTTCAGGGTTATGGGATTGGTTAGGTCAAAACAATTCTTCCCCCATAGTGGACGTGTTTTCTTTATTTGCACGTGTTTATAATAGACGTATGCATTCGTCTTTGTTTAAAACATAGGAGTGTATTTTTCTATGCATGGGAACTGTGCTTATATAAGCAGATTTGGCTTAGTGACACAGAGCGGCCACAATTTTAAGGGCTCAGC
The DNA here is from genome assembly GCF_015104395.2 of Macrobrachium nipponense. Taxonomy (NCBI): domain Eukaryota; kingdom Metazoa; phylum Arthropoda; class Malacostraca; order Decapoda; family Palaemonidae; genus Macrobrachium; species Macrobrachium nipponense. Next base: position 71,128,152 of record NC_061094.1, read on the forward strand.
ATATTTCTGCAGAGAGGCGCCTTGCATTGCGAGAGTGTACGGGCATCCCTTGGGAGGGTAGTTGCATGGGTACCACTAGCCTCACTCGTGAGATAGTGCAGGGGAGGGTATTGCGAGATGGGTACTTGTGTATGCCTCGGGCTGTTCTGCCGCTTGACTGAGGGGTTGTTCTCAGGGGGGGAGAAATTTTTTTGTCTCAGTGTGGGTGAACTTCCCCTTTTCCATTTTTTTTTTTTTCTTAGTGTTGGAGATGGATCTGGCTTTGACATTGAATGCTAAGATATCAGCTGATTGATTAGTTGATGAAGTGAAATGCCCGTAGAGTCTTTTTTTTTAGAAAAGAGATTTTTTTTTTTCTTCTCTCTTGGATGAAGAGAAAAGGAAATAAAAAGAGATTTTTCTTTTCCGAAAATGAGGGGAAAAGTAGTTAACATGCACGGGATGTGTTATATGTTTCTTTGTGCCTTGAAAGACACAAATATAAGGGGGATACACAGATTATTTTTTTTTTATTGTGTTGGAGAAATTACTTTGAAATGCCGATGATTGGTGTTGTATCTGTGTTGTGTGGCAATGGTGTTATGTCATGGGTGTTGCATGCTGGAGAAATGTATGTCATAAGAATTCAGCATTACTGTTGTATGCTATTTGAATTTCACCCTTACTTGAAATCTTGCAAGAGAATTATTGCTTTGGAGAGTTATTATTATTATTATTATTATTAATTATTATACTGAGAGGTGTCAGGGAAGTATTTGCTTAAGTATAATATCATTACGGGAGAATTGTTTTACGAGAGATTTGAGATATTTCATGGGAGATTATTCAATATTATTACAGATAATTATTCAAGGAGAATTATTACGATGAATTAATGGGAGAAGTCTTGTGTTAATTATTTGTTCAGTTTTGTAACTTTGGAGAATATTTCAGTGATTCACGGGGATGAGTTTTGCTGAATCTTTGATGAATCTGACTGAATCTTGGTGAATTGTGTGGAATTTTGCTGAATTTTGCTGAATTTTTGCTGAATTTTTGGAGAATGGACAAGCATTAACTTTGGTGTTAATTTTTGTACTGATACTGATGATTTTGATGATAGCAATTTTTTTTGGTGATTTTGTGATAATGATATTTCTGATACTGATTTTTTATATACTAATACGTGGGTGTTTTAATGCTGTCAAGGGAGGTGAAATCTTTTGTGATTATGGGAAGAACTAACAACACATTGTTTTAGTTTTTTTTTTCTTTTTTTATGAGTTCAGCAGATAATTGCTTGACATCTAGTGAGTTACGGGAGATAGTTAATGGTGCCGTTGATTTTTCTTTTCTCCTTTTTTGGAAATTAGCCATCGCTGACACAAGTTTTTTTTTACCATGGGTGAATTTGAATTTGTTTTTTCTCTCCAGTTAGTGTGAATATTATCTCAGTTCATGACTTAGAGCCATTTAAGAGAAAGTGTTCGTGTTTTAGCTATTTGATGCTATAGAGTAATATAGGGGAGAATTTCTTGCATGTTTTGAATGCATACGTAATGGCACTACATTTTTTTCTCTGGATATTTGTGTTCCAGAAATTGTGAGTTTTCTTGCACAATACATTAGTTGTATTTGTGACAACTTTGTGAGAGATAGGAAACTTGGTTAAGTTTTCTAATGGTTATGTCGTAGTGCATATGGGGAAGTCTTTGCTTAGACACTGTGAATTTGGAGTTCTGTTATAATGACTTGTGGCACATTGGTGATTTTTTCTAGAATTTTCTAGACAGTTTTATTTGCCGAGTTTTTGCCCTTTTTTAGCAGTTATGCTAAACGGAGAGAGTTTTTTTTTATAGTTTTTACTATAACATTGAGTTATTCTCTGGAGAATTGGAGTTATAATTGAGATATATTATTTGGAGAGATAATTGGAGGTATATATTATTTTGGAGTTATATTTGAGATATAATATATGGGAGATATATATTTTTGGCCATTTTTGATATTTGCCAATAGTGGTATGAGCTATGTTTAGTTCAATTATTTTGCAGCCATCTTTGTTGCAAATGGAGACACATATTTGGAGATTATGGGGCAATATTTGGGAGTGTGTGAGTTAGTTGCCTTGAGTGCACATTTTTTGGAGATATATTATTTGGAGCCTTGTTTTGTTCCACATGGAGTTATTGTGGAAATAGAGGTAAAATATTTTGTATTTGCCGAAATAGAGGTGATTATTCTCTATTCTTGGAGTGGTGTTTTTTGTTTTTACTGACATGTGGCTTTGGAGAAATAAGAGAATAATATAGGGGGTTGGGTTGGTTTATTAACCAAATGGAGGAAATATTTCTATAACCGGAGTGGTGTTATTATTGATATGATGTCTCATAATGGAGTTGGAATTAATCTTGGGCGGGTGACCTTTTTTTTCGTGGTTATGGAGTTTTTTTGAGCAAAGAGAAGATTTCTGAGGTTCTTTTTTTTTTTGATTTCGTGTCTATTTAGAGGCGAGTGGCATTACTGCATTACGAGTCATTTGGAGATGTGTGCATTTTTCATGTTCACAAGTGTGTTATTCTTGGAGAAATATAATTTGGGGAAAAGTCATGTTGAGAGAATAAGTCTTCGAGACAAATTTTTGAACACATTAGTCATATCCTGGAGTTAATTCTGTGAAATGTGTCAGTTAGACCTTTTTTTCTTGAGAATCATGAGTTTCCAAAACTTATGTGTCTGACTGGACAATTTTTTGTGTGCTGTTGTTTGAGCATATGTCTGCAGGAGATTTTTCTGCTGACAAGCGATGTGATGAGCGCTGTGCTGATTCTTTTCTTCTGATGTGACAGATCAGAATTTTTGCAATATCTGGAAATGTGGCTATAGCATTTCACGAAAGCGCATGTGTGAGAGTTTGCCTTTCTGGCAAATTCCATAACTTTACATGGAGCATTTGGGGAAAACGCGGGAGTTATGCAAATTATACATGTATTAGTATTTTGTGATTGGGGAAATCTACTTGTGATTATTTTTTTTTATTATTTTTCTTCCTTTTCCTATGAAAAGATATGATTTGGGGATTGAGCTTAAATAACATTTCTTTTTTGGACGGGAGATTTGATTTTACCGGGAGGTATAATTTTTTCGAGGGTTGCTATTTACGAAAGGGAGTTTAAACATTAAGTCTCATTGTGATTAATTATTGAGCAGTAAAGGGGGTTTTTGCTGTTAAAAGTTGGAGGTTTTTACTGATTTTGTGGGTTGTCAGAACTTGAGAGAACATTTTTTGGGTCTGGGTGTTACGTGATTCTTTTCTTTCTTGGGCTTGTTACGAATTTTTTCTTTTTTTTGTGAGCACATTCGAGTTCGAAATGTGAGTGCAGAATTCCGTGGAGTTGCTGTGATTTCTGAGTTGTGTGTGTGTGCTGATGTGCGAGTTTGAGAATTGAGTTGGAGAACTTGATGTTTCTTTTCTTAGAGAGTTGTGATAATGACTTATCATTTAGTAGTCATATTTGAGGGAGTTAATTGGGAGACGTTCAGTTAGTATTTCTGACCTTTTGAGATCGTTGTTTGATAGAAGTAGTATGTTTGGGTTAATTAATTTTCTTAGATTGACCAAAGACCTGACTGACTACTAACGCCCAAAAGTTTCACCGACACCAGCAAGACGTCCACCAGCCGTGAGGTTGCTGCCATGTTGCCCATGGTGATTACAAGTATTTCCACGTGGGTGATCGAGAGAATTCTACAGCGTGTTTTTTTGGGGATCTACAAGAAGCCGTGAGAGTCTTCTACGATGAGGGAGGCATTCCGTCTTCCTACAGTTGCTACAGTCTACTGTCTGTGCAGCTACTTGCAGACAAGCGAAGAGGGATATTCAAGAATCCTTATGCAGAAAATATCAGAGATAATGCGTTTTGTGTTATTGGGAGATAAAGCGTGATAAGACTTTATTTTATAATGCCAGAGACGTGCAGTTTTACTTATTTTGTTTTAAGCCGGCCAATGTTTTATATTATATAAGCAATTTTGCTAGGCGGGAGCTAGCATATAGGTGCGAGGCCGAGCAATCTGTAAGACATAGGGTTTTGATTAATTATATATTGTTCGTGCATTCTCTGTAACCTGTGGAATGTGGAGGACAGTGCAGAGATAACGACCTGAGAGTAGCTGATGAATGAGTTTCTGGGGGATGGCGTGAGATAAAAATGCTTAGTTCGTCGAGTCAATGTACGACAGTTTATGAACTCTTCCCAAAGTGCCTTTGTGAAACTAGATGCAGCTAGAACCGCGAGGCGTTGTCGAAGTGTGCATTCGTATGTGCGTGTGCGCCTCTTCTATTCATAATGCCAAGTTTATGGGAAGACTTGCACAGACATTCGGGGAGGAAGGCGAAGCCATGATGGCAGATGCCAAAGTGTTTTTATTTATCAGTGAGTGATATCCCGGTTGGGAATGGTAAGTGTTACCTTTACTTTAGCCAAAGGGGTGGCTTGTTTGATGTCTTGTAAGATGTTCCATTTTATTAACTTTGTCTTTAAACTTGTGTGTGTACTTACCAGAATGTGTTCTGTATCTTTGGCAGATGGTTTCTGGATTTCTGTGGGACAGAGTTCCCAGGGAAAGGTGTGACCTTTTGGGTGACTTGACAATGAGTTGTTTTAAGTTAGTCTGTAAGACTGGATTACTTAGTTAATCGACGTAGTTCTTGTAAATAAACGTTATGTTATGATGCAACTCTCTCATTTTCATTACCTGTTAGAATGGAGAGAAAGAGGTGGAGAGAGAGAGAGAGAGAGAGAGAGAGAGAGATGTGGGGTGATTGCCGAGAGAGAGAGAGAGAGAGCCTGTGTGTGGGGGTCTGCCTTCCGTTTCGTGTCCACGCTTACCGTATGAAATACATGGAGGTTTCCCCATGTAATATATATATCTTCAGTAAAAACATAAAATAAAACGAACAGAACATACAAACTCAAAACATTAAAAACAAAATTACGAAAAAACTAAAACAAACGTAATTTTCGTAATTTTTTTGTTTAATAATATTTTAGTTCGTCTGTGCTGTTTGTTTTAACTTATGTTTTTACTGAAGATTTTAGTGAGAAAATTTATTATGTATATATATAATATATAAATATATATATAATATATATATATATATATATATATATATATATATATATA
>NC_061094.1:71138317-71153317 GCF_015104395.2 Macrobrachium nipponense
TATATAGACAGCCCTCGGGAATGTATAGACAGCTTTCGGGAATTTATAGACAGCTTTCGGGAATGTATAGACAGCTTTCAGGAATGTATAGACAGCCTTCGGGAATGTATAGACAGCTTTCGGGAATTTATAGACAGCTTCCGGGAATTTATAGACAGCTTCCGGGAATGTATAGAACGCTTTCGGGAATTTATAGACAGCTTTCGGGAATGAATAGAGAGCTTTCAGGAATGTATAGACTGCTTTCGGGAATTTATAGAGCTTTCGGGAATGTACATACAGCTTTCGGGAATATATAGAGAGGTTTAGGGAATGTATAGACAGGTTTCGGAACGTATAGAGAGCTTTCGGGAATGTATAGACAGCTTTCAGGAATATATAGACAGCTTTCGGGAATTTATAGACAGCTTTCGGGAATGTATAGACAGCTTTCAGGAATGTATAGACAGCCTTCGGGAATGTATAGACAGCTTTCGGGAATTTATAGACAGCTTTCGGGAATGTATAGAGAGCTTTCGGGAATGATTCCCCTTCTCAACTGAAAATGGGAATCGAACAGCTTCCCGACAGCTTTCCGTAGTTTTATTTCTAAAATATATATTAACCCATACATAACTGCAGATGAGTTTCTCCATTTATTAAGAACTCGTGCAACTACGATTAATTCTTTTATGATGATGATGATGATGATAAAACGTAAAAGCAAGAGAACTGATAAATGCCATGAAAACAAATAGGGAAGGAAAGAAACTGGAGATAGTGCTCAAGACGGACCTATTAATTTTTTTAAAATATTAAATGCTTTGCAGTTACAACGTTCAGACATTTCTGACGACTGAATAATCCAGAGCGTGCATACCGTTCTAGACAATTCCACGAAATCGAAGGTTATGTATGATAATAATTCCTTTTTGGCAAAAAAAAAAAATATAAAAAAAATAAAAAATATTGTTTTCCCTAAATGTGAGCGTCTCGATCAACTACTCATGCATTGGTGGTTGTTACGCCAGGTAATGACGATCAGTCAATTAACCCGTGCAATATCCTCTTCAGGGGAATATGCTGGTGCCATATACAAATGTCTTTCAAGGCCCTACCATGCGTAAACCTAGCTTGCTTGTGTTCAAACCCTTCTATCTATCTAATCAGCCTAATCGAATACTTTCCCTTCCCTCTTCAATATATCACTTTAAGACTTTAAGTCTTATTCCTCCCATTTTATCTAAACGCTCTTTCCCGTCCCCTCACCTTCCTACAACTTGCTTGTGACTACAACTTTCTTGCACCTTCTCTGCCCACCTTACCAAATTTCCATCGCTCCTCATACACTTGGCCCGTCTTGAACTCTCACCTTTGGCACCTGTGGCCTCGCGTGTCCGTTCACCAACCGCATTATTAGATTTAATAATGCCATATTTTAGTGCATTGCACAGGACGTAAAATGAGGAGGGGGCGGGGTGCAGTTCCCAGAGAGAGAGAGAGAGAGAAAGAGAGAGAGAGAGAGAGAGAGAGACTGATAATTATCTAATTATTCCTGAGGTAACTGGAATTATTTCATAGATGATAATACAGATAAATGAGTGGATCGTGACCTTACACACAAGTGCCAAGTAGTGATATTATGCAGTTTTTATTCCTAAATCATCATGAATGGTTTATATAAGAGCTTTATATATATATATATATATATATATATATATATATTATATATATATTATATATATATATATATATATCTGTAAGAGTATACACACAAGGCAACGTAAGGTGTAGAACATTTCCACAGCATAAGGTGTCGAAATCAATATAAGATGTAGAACATTTCCACAACATAAGGTGTAGAAAATATTCACATAAGTTGTAGAACTTTTCCACAAAACATGTGTAGAAAATGCCCACAACATCGGGTGTAGACAATCTCTACAACATGAGGTGTAGAACATTTCCACGACATAAGGTGTAGAACATTTCCAAAACATGAAGTGTAGAACATTTCCAAAACATGAGGTGAAGAACATTTCCACAACATAGGGTGTAGAACATTTCCAAAACATGAAGTGTAGAGCATTTCCAAAACATGAGGGGAAGAACATTTTCACAACATAGGGTGTAGAACATTTCCAAAACATGAGGTGACATTTCCAAAACATGAGGTGAAAAACGTTTCCACAACATAGGGTGTAGAAAATATTCACAAAAGGTGTAGAAATTTTCCACAACGAGGTGTAGAAAATATTCACAAAAGGTACAGAACATTTCCACAACATAAGTGTAGAAAATATCCAAAACATAAGGCGTACAAAAGTATTCCCAACATAAACTGTTCCATACACCTACATGGGAAGACCATCAGTAGAGTTAAATCCCCAACATCCTCTACAATTCAACTCCATCTTGCTTTCACTCTCTCATATCCTGAGTGTTAAGGACTTTCCTTTCTGTTCCCTTCATCCAGCACTTTCTAATTCTTCCTCTCTTTTCATTCAACTGTCTCTCCCATTCGCCTTTTCATTACTTATACTTATCTCTATATATCTCACATTTTAAAACCTTCTCACTCTACCTACCCTATGCTGGGACCCACATGAGTCAACTAAATTCCAGCTACATGACACAATGCTCATTCCAGGAGAGACACAACGGGACTTCCAGATCGTGCCTGGAACGTCTGCTCTCTCAGAAAAGTCCCAGCCACTGGAACACTTTAAGCTGGATCTTTCCGAGATTGTCGTTATCTAAGACTAACGTTTCTTTTGGGAGTCATTATCTTTAGGATATTGACAGTCTTTTGTTTATGTTTTCACGGTCATGCCTAGCGGGGGCTTGTGGTACTAAACACGCCGCAAGGGTGGATATATGCCAAGATAAAAACCTTGGAGGTCTCTACCTAGGAAAGATCAGTTTGGGCGCTTCTATAAGTGTTTAGGTTGAAGTAATTCTTATCATGAATAACCTTTCTACTCCCACGAATTAACTCGCAATTGCGCGCAGATCAGCTGAATTACATCATCGAGAGTTCAATTGGTGGTATGAACAAACCAATACCATTTTTTTTTATTCCAGCTACACTTTACCGATCAACCGTACTTTACATCTTTGGTAAGTAGTTTCAGCGTGATAAATCCAGACCTAAACTGAACCTAAACACCGATGGAAACCTACTTACAACTTTCTATACTAGTTTGAACAAGTTCATCATAGAGTCAACTTACCCAAACTTTATCTAGAGCAGACGGAATTCTATAAAGCTCCTGACGCAAACTTAAATTTGACGAAACGAGTTTAGATCGGCTGAATAGCCAATTTTCAGAGTAAAACAAACAAAGATGCTTTGGACCGCTGAAACTAGACCACTTCCAAACTAGATGAAACCGGCTGAGACGCCTCTTCAAACCAGCTAAAATCATTTTAGATGAGCCACGGTTCTATTAGATCCGCACCAGAGGCGTAGCAGCAGCACTGCTAGAGCATAGTTACCCTAACTAGATCTATACCGAGAGGGGATTGTTGGGAGGAGGGGAGGGGGAGGTGACCTTCGGCACTCCTCTACAGGCCAGCGCTCACACATGGCGGGAAATATGTCGTCGTTGGCGGGAAATATGTTGTCAAGCGCGCGCCCTTATCCTACGTAGGCTGCTGACATGCCCCTCACGAGGCCTGATTGACATGTCCACATCGGTCTTTTCACGCTGATTCACCCATTCACGGTACGACTGCGTGTAAGGTCCGTTAAGCTGTTGCTTTTGTCCTGCTTCCATGCAGCCGTTTGTTCTACTTTCTCTGAGTCGTCCTCAGTTTGGTGTTACTTTTCGTTGTCCTCAGTTCATGTTACGTTTTGTTGTCCTCAGGTGATGTTACGTTTCGTTGTCCTCAGGTGATGTTACGTTTCGTTGTCCTCAGTTGGTGTAACGTTTTGTTATCCTCAGGTGGTGTTACGTTTTGTTGTCCTTAGTTGGCGTTACGTTTTGTTGTCCTTCTTCTTCAGCTTTTCCCATTTCTATATGGGGTCGCTATTTCTAGTCAGCCTTCTTCTCCATCTCCCTCTGTCCTGTACATCTTGTTCTCCTAGACCCTTTTCCTTTATGTCATTCAATAGTGCATCTTACCACCTGAACTTTGGCCTTCCCCTCTCTCTCTCTCTCTCTCTCCAATGACAATAATAGTGAGGTTTTGGAGACTAGTGTGCTTGAACACACACGCGTGATGATTATTTCCAAGCAGGTCCATTTTAAATGAATTTTGTTCCATAACCAGAGGAACTACTGTTTAGGTATTTGCCTCGACTTCCTAACCTAAGCGCTCGCATAACCATGCAATCCCGAGCAGTTAAAGCAGCAAAAAAACACGCATAATAATGAAACGACATCAGAACTCACCGGCGACATAATTAGCAAACAACAATGGGCTTTCATTCCAACACGAAGGATGCTGATTCAATTGCCAAATTAGCGGAAAAGGAAGTGGAGGCAGGACAGACACAGAGGCGCCAGGGGCCAGCCAGTGGAGGAGGAACCGCGCTTGTGAGCGAGGGTGGAAACTAACAAGAGAGCCTCTGACCCTGATCAGATCATCAGATTTGACCCCTGGTCAAATGTGAAATGATGCTGGACTTCCCAGTGCTGCATGAACAAGAGAGGATTCCACCAAAATGGTACAACTGCGACATATGACCAGCATACAGATAAAATTAAGATCTCAGTCACTATTAACAGGTAAACGCATCATCACAAGATAGATACAAAAGTGTACTGACAATGGCTGGGGAAGCAAGAAGGATTAAGGCAGGAATACACAAAATTCAATCACTTCCAAGAAGCAATTATATCATTAAAATATACATATAAAGTTGCACAGACAATTATACTTGGCAAGTAAGAAAGATTACGGCGCCAGCCAAGAGCAACTGAGAGAGAACTTATGCAACTCAACATCCAAAGCCCTGACAGGAAGACCCGTCAATCTTCAAGCACGGATATAAATAACCTCATGGGCAGTATGGCATTGTGGGCCCCTCGACATACTACTAATACGGATACAAAACAAATGACGTGCAACTCGTCCTGAAGACAGAGAGAGAGAGAGACCTGAAAGATGGCAGCGGAAGCTCTCTATTGAAATAAAACTAGTTAAAGCTCGCCAAACAGGATACGCCGCTGATGGTTTTCAATGATAATTACACCCGTTCGGGAAAAGCACCACTTCAAGCAATTTTGTCTCCGAGTTAAAGATACGAGGAAGCTGCGCACATCCAGACAAAAGAGTAATATTCCAGCAATGGCACAACAAAGAGCTTGATGTTTGTGGCCCCGTCTGTCAATGCAGAGGATCTCATCACACGCAGAAGGACATTTTCTTGCAGTATTAGATGATGCGTTTCGTAAGTGCTCGGGAAGAAGAATGTTGGAGTTCAGGTTACATCAAAAGTATCGTCAAATACTCAGAATGACCAAGTCTAAAGTTAAGAATGCACGAATAGTCGAACGGAACTTCCTTAATTTGAGCTACGAAGGTCAAATACTGAGAATGACCAGTCAAATATTTAAGAATGCACGAATACTGAAACGGAATTTGAGCTACACACAACACAACACCAGCTCCGAATTCAAGAAAACCTTTACACAAAGGAAGGAAAACTTGAAAAAAAAAACAGGTTTGTTTTTCGATACAACAACAAGAATGCACTTCAAAAGTATCGTCAACAACAAGAATGCACTTCAAAAGTATCGTCAACAACAAGAATGCACTTCAAAAGTATCGACAACAACAAGAATGCTCTTCAAAAGTATCGTCAAATACTCAGAAATGACCAATTAAATTGTTAAGAATGCACGAATAGTCAAACGGAACTTCTTTGATTTGAGCTACGCAGGGCACATAACCACCTCCGAATTCAAGAAAACCTTTACACAAAGGAAGGAAAACTTGAAAAAAAAACAGGTTTGTTTTTCGATACAACAACAAGAATGCACAAATAGTGAAATGGAACTTCCTTCATTTGAGCTACGCAGGGCACATAACCACCTCCGAATTCAAGAAAACCTTTACACAAAGGAAGGAAAACTTGAAAAAAAAAAAACAGGTTTGTTTTTCGATTCAACAACAAGAATGCACGAATAGTCAAACGGAACTTCCTTAATTTGAGCTAGCAGGGCACATAACCACCTCCGAAGTCAAGAAAACCTTTACACAAAGGAAGGAAAACGAAATTAATAAAAAACCAGGTTTGTTTTTCGATACAACAACAAGAATGCACAAATAGTGAAATGGAACTTCCTTAATTTGAGCTACGCAGGGCACAAAACCTTTACACAAAAGGAAGGAAAACTTGAAATAAAATCAACGAATAAGTTTGTTTCTCGATAGTTAGTTAGTTGGTTATTCTATTGACTAAAAAATATACAATTATTAGTACAAATTTGTCCACAAAGAGATATAATACAAAATAAACTAAGTGGACAGTAATACTCTTCTGTTCTTGCAAGTACATGGCCTACAAAGAAAAATACATCAAGCGCAAATAATAAAAGCCTATATGACTAAAAACACGAAAACAGCGACATCAATGAAGAACATCTGCTACAACAAAAGCAACCCTGAGGACTCCACCATCGAGGAAAATAAAAAAAACATCGTACTTCACCCCTGCATTGATTGCAATAAATTCTACAGACCTACTGACAGGATTACCTGAGCCGGAGAGAGCCGTCTATCGTATATAATAATGACATAAAGTTCGGTAGTCGTCCATGACAAAAAAAATATAAAAAACCGGGCCTGGTGCAACACTAGCAGATACATCTCAGGTATTTGCTAACGGGAGCAATAGAAGAGAGACGTAGTACATCTACCAGATTAAAAAAACGGAGATTTTTAGTTCCAACATAAATGAGTCTGGGGAATTCCTTCTGGAGTTTTACTTTTAAATAAATGTGATCGTTCTAGATTTTCACAGCCAATTTCTAAGCTTCATATTTATTTCATGGCAACTTCCTACTGTATTCTCAAGTTTAACTAGGAGAAAATATATTACCATGAGTTTCATTTGGATTATTCATCACGGTGTGTCCTTTAGCGAGAATTGCAAATTGTCAAAACAAACTTAACCATTTCTATTGATTTTATATGTTTTTTTGAGATAGAACGAATAAAAATTGATGTAAGGAGGGGGTAGTATTATGGCTTGAAATTTGGACACGTATTTTTTCCTATTTTAATACTGAGTTATGCTGTATATCACGAGTTTTCAGAATCCTAAGGGGCTTTAACCTCAGTTCAAGAAGAGGCACCAGTCAGCCGAGACCACCATCAATTAAAAGAGCAAGAAATTTAAAGTAAACGATACAAAAGCTCAAATTGATAACAGCTTGAACAAATTGATAATACCATATAAAAACATGTATAAAAAATGAAAGTGAATAAAAAAGAAGAGCAGGAACTTCAAAATCAACGATATAGACATAGAATAAAATTGGTAACAGCTAGCAAAAATTATAATACCCTATAAAAAAAATGCCCCATCTCTCTCTCTAGATAATGAGAGAGAGTTTTTACTCCTCCCATCTCATGCACAACTTACTACATTTACGAATCGTACATTCCCCCAACCCTCCACCCACCATTCTCTCTCTCTCTCTCTCTCTCTCTCTCTCTCTCTCTCTCTCTCCCTTGGCCTTGAATGGCTCGATATCTTTCTCATTTTCATTCTTCCTGTCTGAAAGACGAAGCCATCATGCACGTGGCGCGATCGCCTGGCCGGGAAAGATCTTTGATTGTCAGCGAGTCATGTAATACGAAAAGTCTTTCTTTTGCAGTTTACTCTCTTCTCGTTATAAGAAATGGGTCGAGAATGCGTTTCTACGAATAACCATGATAATCATCACTATATTTTGGTCGCCCTATTTTGGGAAGGGGAACACAGCAGCTCCTACATTACATTATTATTATTATTAATATTATTACTTTATTGACTAAATATTACAAGAGATTTACAAAGCTAGAGGAATACATTGTTATTATTTACATTATATAAAATAATCTTGCACAAGACAAACTTCCTCTTCGGCTTTCGACTCCCCGCTCTGCCAACGTGGAGTCAAGAGGAATTTATTTCTGGTTGAGTTGAGTTGAATATCAAATTTAGGCCAAGCACTGTGACCTGTGAGGTCATTCAGCGCTGAAATGGAAATTGAGGGTCAAAGGTTTGAAAGGTGTAACAGGAGCAAAACCTCGCAGTTGCACTATGAATCAAGTGTTAGGACAGGGTTGAGGAAAGTAAGAAGAGAGAGAATATGAAAGAAGGTTACAGTAAAAGCAACGAAAGTGGTTGCCGCAAGGGGCCGAAGGCACGCTTGCGAAGAACCTTAAGTAATGCCTACAGCTGTATAGGTCCGTTGCTAGGTAACCAATTGGTTCCTTACCACGTTAAAAATAATCTGTAATCCTTCGGGTCAGCCCTAGGAGAGCGCCGTTAATCAGCTCAGCGGTCTGGTTAAGCCAAGATATACTCCACTCTTTTCTTCCTCTGGAGCTGGGGATCGTGTGAGGAAACAGACAGGGACTTCTGAGTTTAAGAAGAAGACATGCCAGAATTCTCGGAACAAAAGGACCAATTAAGACGGAAGCATCAAAGACTCTGCCAGGAGTTAGAGGTAGATGGCGTTGTTGTGTGCTTGTATATGAAACGACTAGTAAGCCTGTGTGGAGGCTTTCAGCATTTGGGGTGCATCCTTGACTTAGCAATTAGTGAAGGAAAATGGCAGTGCCTTCAGTATTACTGTTTTGAATAGGGGGCCTTTTTGATAGATATTGGCTTACTAAAAAAATGCCTTCTTTTTACAATCTTCTTTATTATTATTATTATTATTATTATTATTATTATTATTATTTATATTATATTTTTATTATCATATCACAAAGGTAGGGTGGCAAGATCATAATACTGATCTGATAATTGTCAAATACAATAAATGAAATTGTACGGAAATTTAAAGACCTGAATGAATCATTGAGAATTTAATGTACTAAAAATAGTGATATATATATATATATATATATATATATATATATATATATATATATATATATATACTATATATATATGTATGTATGTATGATGCTTCTGGCCTGCCTCATATCTCTCTCTCTCTCTCTCTCTCATCTCTCTCTCTCTCTCTCTCTCTCTCTCTCGCTCTCTCTCTCTCTTCTCTCATCTCATTGACAAGTTTTATGGCTTAGTTGAATAATATGCTTTCTTTCAAACCCCAGTAATCTTCAACTTATTAATCCGAGTGTAAGAACCGTATGTAAACAAATGAACAAATAAACAAAAAAATCAAACTAAATTTGGGAATTATGAAAAAAGTAGCGAGGAAAACTTCTCCCAATAAATAAAGAATTAAACTCGATTATACCAATTGAACGTTTCTAAGTCACGATAAACAAAAACAACAAATAGAGAGTTCCAGTTCCGGTTCCAGAAAACACACAAACAAAAATGGAAGTTTAGCGAAACACACAAACAAAAATGGAAGTTTAGCGAAACATCCAAACAAAAAGGGAAGTTTAGCGAAACATACAAACAAAAATGGAAGTTTAGCGAAACATACAAACAAAAATGGAAGTTTGGCGAAACATACAAACAAAAATGGAAGTTTAGCGAAACATACGAACAAAAATGGAAGTTTCGCAAAACATACGAACAAAAAATTGAAGTTTCGCGAAATATACAAATAAAAATGGAAGTTTCACGAAACAATCAAAAATGGAAGTTTTGCGAAACAATCAAACAAAAATGGAAGTTTTGCGAAATGTACGAATAAAAATGGAAGTTTCGCGAAACAAACAAAAATGGAAGTTTTGCGAAATGTACAAATAAAAATGGAAGTTTCGCGAAACAAACAAAAATGGAAGTTTTGTGAAATGTACGAATAAAAATGGAAGTTTCGCGAAACAAACAAAAATGGAAGTTTTGCGAAACATACAAACAAAAATGAAAGTTTAGCGAAACATCCAAACAAAAATGAAAGTTTAGCGATACACAAACAAAAATGGAAGTTCAGCGAAACATACGAACAAAAATGGAAGTTTCGCAAAACAAACAACAAAAATGAAAGTTTCGCGAAACATACAAACAAAAATGAAAGTTTCATGAAACATACAAACAAAAATGGAAGTTTCGCGAAACATAAAAAAGAAATGGAAGTTTCGCGAAACAAAAAAACAAAAATGGAAGTTTCGCAAAGTTCGTAAAATATTTGGTTTCAGAAGAGAACAGAGGTGCCATGCAAGGTTACCGAAAGGAATGCGAAAGTTCATAAAACGTAATAAGCAACGTATTACACACTTACTTCCTTGTCGCTTTACTGTATTAAGGATAAGGTTTTTTTTAAATGCTCCCTTTTTATCTGTATAAATATTTCTTTTTAAAGTCTTTAAACCATCCCGTTTTGTCTGCACATTTTTCTGCAGATAAAATTGTACTTTTTTTTTTAAAGAAAACAAGCCGTTTTTTGGCTAATCTAATATTATCTTTCTTGTTTGTATGGTATTTTTACGTTGCATGGAACCAGTATGGTTATTCAGCAACGGGACCAACGGCTTTACGTGGCTTCCGAACCACGTCGAGAGTGAACTTCTATCACCAGAAATACACATCTCTCACTCCTCAATGGAATGGCCGAGAATCGAACCCGCCACCACCGAGGTAGGACGCAAACACCATACCAACCACGCCACTGAGGCGCTTATTATCTTTCTTGTCTTGTCAAAGGTGAAATCTTTGAAATTTTTTATTATTAAAATAAAAAAAAAACTTTTTAGGCAAAAATGCATTTCTTAGCCCAATCTATAATTATATTTCTTGTCAAAGGTGAAATCTTTGAAATATTTTCTTTATTAAAAGTAAAAAAAAAAAAACTTAGGCAAAATGCATTTCTTAGCCTGATCTATAATTATATCTTGCACTGCCAAAGGATAAATCTTTGGAAATAATTCTTTTATTAAATATAAAAAAAGATGTTAAGCAAAATGCCATTCTTAGCCTGATCTATAATTATTTTTCTTATCTTGTCAAAGGTGAAAACTTTGGAATAAATCTTTTATTAAAAGTAAAAAAAAAAATGTTAAGTAAAATGCAGTTCTTAGCCTAATCTATAATTATATTTCTTGTCCTGTCAGAGGATAATCTTCGAAATAATTCCTTTATTAATCTTTGTAAAATATTAAATTCATTTGCATCCAGTCTCCAACAAACAACGCCACATTTCAGGTAAGAAGGGATTATCATAAGCACTGCAGGTGTCCTCACCTTTGGCTGTTAATGTCTTGCTGTTCTGTCTATTTATTCATCTATTTTCTTTTGTTTGTTTGTTTGTTTGTATGGTATTTTTAAGTTGCATGGAACCAGTGGTTATTCAGCAACGGGACCAACGGCTTGACGTGACTTCCGAACCACGTCGAGAGTGAACTTCTATCAACAGAAATACACATCTCTCACCTCTCAATGGAATGCTCGAGAATCGAACTCGGCGGCCACCGAGGTGGCATGGAACACCATACCGACCACGCCACTGAGGTGCTTTCTATCTATTTTCTTTTTCTTTTTTTTTATCCTTAAAATTGACGTGTTTTAGAATAGGTAGATTGGGAGAGTGTCTGGTTTGCTGTAAAAGTAGGTATACTTATGTACATATATACACATCTCAAGTATATAAATGTATGTATGTGTTATGTATACCTACTTTTACAGTAAACCAGACACTCTCCTATCTACCTTTTCTAAAACACTTAATTTTGAGTCTCGTTCTTTCCTCCCCCCTCTCTCTCTTTATATATATATATATATATATATATATATATATATATATATATATATATATATATAGTATATATATATAATTTATATATATATATATATATATATATATATATATATATATATATATATATATATATATATATATATATATATATATAAGTCACATTACGTGATTCATATACATATATCGAACTACAAATGTCCTTTAATATCTAATTCGCTCTACCTCGGAATTAATATATTTTCATATATGTTTAACCGAGGGAATTTATTAAGCGATATAGAATTGGCGGGCCGACAGGCGCGAACCATCGACCTCTCAATTCCAGGACTGCCCTGAATTGAGAGGGTCGATGGTTCGCGCCTGTCGATCGCCAATTCTATTATCGCTTAATAAATTCCCCCTTCCCCTCGGTTAAACATATATGAAAATATATTAATTCCGAGGTAGAGCGAATTAGATATTAAAGGACATTTGTAGTTCGATATATATATATATATATATATATAGAGAGAGAGAGAGAGAGAGAGAGAGAGAGAGAGAGAGAGAGAGAGAGAGCCTGAATCGACTTATACTTACAATCAAACTATACGAACGGAGAGGCATAAACCATATGTGTACTTACACAAGTACAAATCCTGATACATGCCCATGATGATTTGCACTTTCCTCTTTAATACAACCTAACACCAAAAAACCTCCTCTTTAATATAACCTAACACCAAAAATCCTCCCTTTATTACAACCTAACACCAAAAAAAAACCCTCCTCTTTAATACAACCTAACACCCAAAAAAAAACCTCCTCTTTAATACAACCTAACACCAAAAAAAACCTCCTCTTTAATACAACCTAACACCAAAAAACCTCCTCTTTAATACAACCTAACACCAAAAAACCTCCTCTTTAATACAACCTAACACCAAAAAAATCCTCTTTAATACAACCTAACACCAAAAAACCTCCTCTTTAATACAACCTAACACCAAAAAACCTCCTCTTTAATACAACCTAACACCAAAAAAAACCTCCTCTTTAATACAACCTAACACCAAAAAAAAAACCTCCTCTTTAATACAACCTAACACCAAAAAAAAAAACCTCCTCTTTAATACAACCTACACCAACTCCTCTTTAATACAACCTACCAAAAAACCAAAAAACCTCTTTAATACAACCTAACACCAAAAACCTCCTCTTTATTACAACCTAACACCAAATAACCTCCTCTTTATACAACCTACCCAACCTCCTCTTAATAACCTAACACCAAAAAAACCTCCTCTTTAATACAACCTAACACCAAAAAAACCTCCTCTTTAATACAACCTACACCACCTCCTCTTTAATAACAACCTACACCAAAAAAACCTCCTCTTTAATACAACCTAACACCAAAAAACCTCCTCTTTAATACAACCTAACACCAAAAACCTCCTCTTTAATACAACCTAACACCAAAAAAATCCTCTTTAATACAACCTAACACCAAAAAACCTCTTTAATACAACCTAACACCAAAAAAATCCTCTTTATTACAACCTAACACCAAAAAACCTCCTCTTTAATATCACCTAACACCAAAAAACCTCTTTAATACAACCTAACACCAAAAAACTCCTCTTTAATACAACCTAACAACCAAAATAATCCTCCTCTTTAATACACCTACCACCAAAAAAACCTCTTTAATACAACCTACCACCAAAAAACCTCATCTTTATTACAACCTAACCAAAAAACCTCCTCTTTAATATAACCTAACCAAAAACCTCCTCTTTAATATAACCTACAACCAAAAACCTCCTCTTAAATACAACCTAACACCAAAAAACCTCCTCTTTATTACAACCTAACACCAAAAAACCTCTTTATTACAACCTAACACCAGAAAAAAACCTCCTCTTTAATATAACCTAACACCAAAAAACCTCTTTAATACAACCTAACACCAAAAAACCTCCTCTTTAATACAACCTAACACCAAAAAACCTTTTTAATACAACCTAACATCTCCTTTCTAAAGTCGCTAGTCATATCACCTTACAACCTCCAGCGGATGATAAGAGTTGCATAATCTTATCTAGTGGGGTGGGGTGGGGAGGGGATGTTGTTGTTGTTGTTGTTGTTATTGTTGAAGAGGACATAAAGAGATCCCTTGTTAATGTGGCCCTCAAAGAGGGTCTGTCATTGAACTGGTAGCATGAGTGGTAGCAGTGGTGGTGGTGATAGAATGAGTGGTGATAGAATGAGTGGTGATATCATGGGCTGTGGAGATACAGGCCAATGGAGGGGGGGGGGGAAGGGGGAGCCGGTTAACAGTAGTAAGGGGGTTACCACTAGTAATAGTAGTGACAGTACTGGTAAGGGAAGCAAAAGGAGTATTGAAAAGGGGCGGGCTACGAGCAGTAACATTAGTGACAGTATTAGACACGGAAGTCAAGGAAGTAGTAAAATACATTTCTTTTTATCTTCTTCCTTCTCAGTAACACACATCACGCTAAAAAAACATTCATTAATTTGATTTTGACCTTGCAGGAAAAGATCTTTTGAATGACCTCGGTATTACGCAGCCATCCAACACATTAACCAATAACAGTACAAAAAACAACATGGACCTTCAGATCTGCCTCCAGTAACGTCCACGAACATCCCCTCATTCATTCCTAAATAACATAAACATGGGGAGCGTCGATACTATTAAATAACCCGAGGCTGAATGAAACAAATTGGAAAATGAATGGCGAGATAACTGGGCATGCGAAGGAGGGCAGAAAGGAGGACGGAGAGACGACACATGTCCATCGCTGACGGCGACGGATATTGGTAATAAGAACCCATCAACCGCGTGACGTCACGACGTTCCTCTCGGCACATCCTTGTCACCTGCGCTAATCGCCAGTCTCTCGAATTACTTTATCAACCAATCTCCCCCAATCCCACCCACAAACCACCTGCAATCTCTCATCCTGATTAATCTGGACGTTCGGATTAACTGCAGCAGGTGCTTGTGTGTGTGTGCGATGGGTGTCTGCTGATGGTGTAACTGTAGCTGTTGCTGTTCGGGTGTCCCTGTATATGTATGGTCCTCTCTCTCTCTCTCTCTCTCTCTCTCTCTCTCTCTCTCTTTTCATGTCAGTGCGGTCTATTAGAGGTGTATCAACAGGATGCGTTGATTAGCGCT
>NC_061094.1:71155817-71168317 GCF_015104395.2 Macrobrachium nipponense
GATGTCAAGCCATATGCAAATTAGTTTCACTTCATTCAAATCTGGTATGGAAGCTAACATGGGTGAAGAAGCATGGCTCAAGACTGAAAGATTAAATTATCTGCATTTACGAAGCTTTCTGGCAGTGTGAGGTCTATACACAACCCTCCATAAAACAAAGAAAACGCAGACCATTTGTTTGAGAGAATATCCATTGCCAAGCATGTATGATGACGCCCCTGTCGCGTGACGTAGCGGCCGTATTGGAAAATGTGCATAACCTAAAAATAACTTCTTCAAACCCCTGGTTAGGTGCATGTAACCTAAAAATAACTTATTCGGACCCCTGGTGAGATGCTTCTGACCCCTGGTTAGATGCATATACCCTAAAAATAGCTTATCCAGACCCCTGGTTTGATGCATGTAACCTAAAAATAACTTATCCAGACCCCTGGTTTGATGCATGTAACCTAAAAATAGCTTATCCAGACCCCTGGTTAGATGCATGTAACCTAAAAATAGCTTATTCAGACCCCTGGTTAGATGTATAAACCCTAAAAAAACTTATTCAGACCCCTGGTTAAAGGCATATAACCTAAAAACTTAATCAGACCCCTGGTTAGATGCATAAAGCCTAAAAATAACTTACCCAGACTCCCCGAAAAAAATAAAGCAATTCAATCCGTATTAACACGTATACCAATCAGGATTTGGCAGCCATGTCGAAACTGACGTATGCCTTGAAACTTTCGCCTTACTAATTTGCCAATAATAATCATTATATCACCTATTATTCACTCGCGACTTTTAGGCGGATAATTACACGTCTAGCCTGACCGGCCCCCATCCCTCAAAACCCCCCAAGCCCCCTTGTAATTAACTCAGCCTGGATTGACTTCTTTTGACTCCTTACAGGAGTTTTCCTTACACGTCGTTGTCTTGGCAAAGTCTGACTGAACGCGAAGTGTTCCTAATTATCTCACTCGCTTTTAGGTCCAGTTTATAATAAAAAAAAAAAAAAAAAATTAAATGTAATTTTGTTCGTTGCTCTGTGCTGATTTCCTCTTTTCTCGACGCGTGAACTTATTCTTGTTTGTTTTTCTTACATTTTTTTATTTTTATTTTTTCTACTTATTTTTTTTCTTCTGTTTCTTGACGCGTGAGCTTTTTCTTGCTTTATTTTTATGTATTTTTTTTTTACTTATCATTTTTTGCTCCTGATTGTATTATTAGAATTTTACCTCCGTTTTCAACCTTACGCCGATGATATTTTACGTTTTTTATTGTTTTACTAAAATATATAAAATATATATATATATATATATATATATATATATATATATATATATATATATCATATATCTATATGAATGTATGTATATATTTATGCATATAGTATATATATATATATATATATATATATATATATATATATATATATATATATATATATATATATATATATATATTCTCATTCACATAATTTCTCTCAACGCCGCGTGACGCAAAGGTGTCTGTGTGAACTGTGGGCCCAAGTCTTCAAACTTTTCAGGAGGCCACAAGAACCCAAAGACACTATCACATACTATAAGTCCCAGGAGGTTATTCGAAAGCCATGTCCAAAGCATCTCCATCTCACTTACATATGGAAATTCCTTAAAGCTTTACTATCAAATCGACCAAATCTCTTAGTTTCATTGTCATTCAGTGATTCGTGTCCGTATAGAAATATAGATCGGACCAGACTTATGTATTAATTTTATACGCCCCATTAGTCAAACTGATTTCTAAATCTTATGCAGTCTGTCCTCTCTCTGATTTGACTATTTTGATCATTCGCTAAATTCTCACTCAAGAGAACCTGTACTGGATCTCACCTGTTCCCGAACATTTGAAAGATTCAACCTTGTTAGTGTCTCACTTGTTCCCGAACATTTGAAAGATTCAACCTTGTTAGTGTCTCACTTGTTCCCGAACATTTGAAAGATTTAACCTTGTTAACCCTTAACTCCATCTAGTAATATTTCGTCCTTTTGTAGTACATACTCTGTCGCTGTATCACTTGACTTCTGATTTGGACTGATTTATTAAAGATTATCTGGCGTCGCGACTGCTAATGAATGGTTATTGACGCCACCTTATTACTTCTGTCTGTTACTCAGTGATCCATGTCCATAAGGAAATGTACCTGGATATATATATATATATATATATATATATATATATATATATATATATATATATATATATATATACACACAAACAAAACAACAAGCAACGCAAACAGCAGATACAGACCACGAGTCACGTGACCGACCACCGGTCACAAGCATGAACAGGAATTCTCTTCATTTCTCTTCATATCTTCCACTTAATAGAAATGATTATATCACGTGTATATACACTGAGGGGAGCTGAAGTGGAGGAGGGAGGGAGGGAGGGGGAGGGAGGGGAGGGGAGAGGTGGGGTGGGTGGGGGCGAAAAGAGTAGAGAGGGGTGGCGGTAGGAAGTTGAGGAGGGGAGGAGATATTTTCGGGAATGAATTAACAATGAAGTGAACGGAGGGAGGAGGGGGAGGGGGAGGGGGCGGTGCCTGAGGTGATTTGATGGTGGCTGATGATGTGTGTACGAAATAGACAGGGGAGGGGAGGGGAGAGGGTAGAGAGGGTAGAGGGGTGGGGGGGGGGGTTAGGATGGGGGGGGGGGTGTTGCAGAAAGCCCCATGTCGATATCCTGCGTGAAATCCCAAGAAGACTCAGCCATTCGTGTCTGCAGAGCTCTTGATTCGTATGGCTGGATTAATTCTGAATTTTACTCTGTTTTTTTTTACTGGCGCTGTCACTCACTCTCTCTCTCTCTCTCTCTCTCTCTCTCGTGTCTGTCTGTCTGTATATGTATATCGTTATATAATATATACTATATATTATATAATTATTATATATATATCTATATATATATATATATAATATATATATATATATATATATATATATATATATATATATATATATATATATATATATATATATATATATATATATATATATATAATATTGTACATATATACCTGAATTCACGAACGTGACATTAATGAATAAACCGCCCTATTTCCTAATTCTTTCAAAAAAAAAACTTATACACGTGAGAAACCCATTTATCTCACCTTTTAAGGTCGCGAAAAACAGATATGTTACAGACAATAAAAACAAAAAATAAAGCAGGACAGTTATTTCCAACTACGAAAGTTATAATTTATTATGGGTTTTTTTTTTTCGTGATAAAATGTTCGACGTGCTACGCATGAGGTCTATGTGTTTATGTGTGTATGATAGGTCCCTGAGTCGTTTTATATATTCTCAAGCTTTTGGGAATATATCAACCGCGATTTTACAATAATTCATTTATTAACGAAGGCCAAAGATGATCCAGAATTATGCAAAAAAAAAAAAAAAAAAAATTTATTACAACAATTCCATTATTACCGAAGGTCAAACATGATTCCGATTTATGTCACAACAAGACCCTTATTATTACAAAATTTCGATTATCAACGAAGGTCAAAGATGATCCTGAATTATATCACCATAGGACCCTTTTTATTACAATATAATTCAGTTATCAACGAATGCCAAAGATGATTCAGAATTATATCACAATAAGATCCTTTTTATTAAAATATAATTCAATTATCAACTAAGGCCAAAGATGATCCCAAATTATATCACAATGAGATGCTTTTTATTACAATATAATTCAATTATCAACTAAGGTCAAAGATGATCTCGAATTACGTAAAAAAGACCCATTTTATTACAATAATTCAATTATTAACAAAGGTCAAAGATGATCCCGAACTTATATCACAATAAGACCCTTGTTATTACAATACATCGGTTTTCAACGAAGGCCAAAGATAATCCCAAATTATATCACAATAAGATCCTTTTTATTACAATATAATTCAATTATCAACGAAGGCCAAAGATGATCACAAAATATGTCAAAAAATACACTTTTTATTACAATAATTCAATTATTAATAAAAGTCAAAGATGATCCCGAATTATATCACAATAAGACCCTTGCTATTACAATACGTCGGTTATCAACGAAGGCCAAAGATGATCCCGAATTACGTCATAATAAGACCCACTTTTTTTCTTTCTTTCTTTGTCCACTTCTGCCAGGCACCGTGGCACTGACACAGTTAAAACTGAAGTGCCACATCGATGATGGAGGTGGTCAGCACAAACGTTCATTTCCCACGCGCATGCGCGCCTCGTTAGGGCATTGATTTATGCGCTGCTGACCTATATAATAAGGACAGTAAGCACGTTTGCAGGCCAATGCATAATTCGCCCGCGACAGGGTCGTTTGAGGTTTACTTTTCTTAAGTATTCCGTAAAAGAAAACCGCACTTTTTTCTGTCCGCCCTCAGATCTTAAAAACTACTGGGGCTAGAGGGCTGCAAAGTGGTATGTTGATCATCCACCCTCCAATCATTAAACATAACAAATTGCAGCCCTCTAGACTCGGTAGTAATTAGTTCATTTTCAGCTTTAGTTTAGCTATAATCGTGGTCTCACCCCCACGTCAACAAGATCCAAATACCGCCTTGTGACGTGTTAATTTAAGTGTTTGCGAATGCCATAGATGAAAGAATGATAATTGTCGTGATTACTAGAACAAACACACATTCATGTTTGCCGAAATCATACATCAAAGGTTCAGGAAAATAGGAAGTTGAGAAGTCTACGTTGTACGTCAAGTTTCCCCTTTGTGCTCAAAATGCTTCAGAGGAAAGATAACTTATGATCCCTTGTCACATTCATTCTTGCACTGCTGAACCGTGGATGAATCTCCTGCTTAGAAACTGCCATAACATTAACCCCTCCATACAACTCAGAAACCTCACCAGCATGGCGTCACACCATCCACCAAGACTGCACTTTTTATCTCTTGACTTTCGTGCGCTCACTCGCTCGCTGGATTTCGAGGTCCCTCTATCTCTATTCCAACCCTTTCCAGTTTTTTCGTATCTTGTCCCTCCTAACGCTTTCCAATTTCATCATCTTTTCCGCCGACCTGTCATTCTTCATTCCCTATACACGACCGAAGCAGCATCGCTACAGATTGGTCCACCTTTCACCTAAGTTAACCCTATTAACACTTGTTTTGCTTATCTTAATACATCTCGCCCACTCAATTTGTCCTATGCCACATCCACTACGCAAATAATCTACGTCTCCATGCCCTACTTTCCTTCATTTACAATCAACATCAGCACTACAATTCCATATTGGGGAGTTGGCTCAACATTTATGCATTCCAACTTTTGTCCCTTTAGACACTCCAAACTTTTGCGCGCGCGCGTGTGCGCTTTCTTCGCGAAACTTTTTAAATAATAGCCAAAGGAACCGAATTACACCATCGTCAGTTTGTTTTTAAAGATCCAATGGGTAGTTCTGGATGGAATTCGCGTTAATCTCATGAACAATTCAGTACTTTCTCATGAACAGCACAGAGGGCACAAAAATATTTAGAGTTCCAGCCGATATAGTAAGAAAAACATAAAGAGATTTAAGAGGTTACTTATTATATTTTAAAGCCTTCGGCGACATCCCCCAGAGCAAGCATGACGTTCTTCACGTGAATAACCAGGGAACGCACGAAGCGAGAGTCTCTTAATAAAGTTGAAATTATAAGCAATGTATTTTAGATGAAAATGTAAGTAGTTCTGGATTTGTTGTAATGTTTTATAAATAATTTATTGAATAAAAACTTAAAGAAAAAAAATTAAGTTGAAATTCGTAACGTAACACCCAATTATTTTTTTCTGCCATACTTTTTTTTCCATTTTGTTGGTGTTTTTGATTGAGCTGGCCTAATGCCAGCACGGGCTCTTGCTCATACAGCAGCCCGTAAAGCCAGTACGAGCTCTTGCTCATAGAGCGGCCCGTAAAGCCAGTACGGGCTCTTGCTCATAGAGAGATGCCCGGAGAGCCAGCACGGACTCTTGCCATAGCGCAGCCCATTAAACGTTTTACGAATGTTCATCATACAAACATTTACCTCGTACCCCAACAGTGACAGTTCTAAACGTTAACATTTTCCCCTTAGGAACTCCTTTTATAGGCATATCAGACGAACTAACCTTATAAGTAGCCGTCCCTCTGCTTTGCAGCTCCTTTGCGAAACGACTCGGCGTTGACGGTGTCTCCGTGTGAAGGGCAAAAATCACTTGAAGGAACGCACAAAACGAACGCAGAACGTCATTCACGCCACTTATACGGTATCCCAAACAAGGATCCCAAACAGAGTCGGTCGAAGGCTTCGCCACCTAGGACGCCGTGACGAACTTGGAAACAAGCGGTTGCCGATTAGCTAATTTCCCGGCTTTTTTCACGACCACCTGAACTGTCCGGGAACTGAGCGAAGCAATGACAATACTATAAGCTCTAATAAGTCGGTGTCGTTAATCTTTGTGAAGTTTTTTTTTTTTCCTAAAAGTTGTTATTCAATAAATTAATTACAAAAGATTACCACAAATCTAAAACTACATACATTTTCCTCTAGAATGCATTGCTTTCAATGTTGCGAAAGTTCTTTGTGAAATGCTTTAACGATCTGTCTTGCAGCGTGGCTGATAATTAGTTATCTTTGAACGACTATAGCTTTGAGCTTAGTGATGTTCTTGATCGCAAGTTATTTTTTTATTATTTTTCACCATTATGGGATCTTTCCTCTGAAATAATTAACTGATGATTAGTTATCTCTGAACAATTAAAGCTCTGAGGTTAATGATGTTCTCGACTGCAACTTTTTTTTGTACTTTAAGGGATTTCTGACTTGAAAAGCTGGTGCTTAAGTTATCTTCTAACAACTACTTTATAAACAACTGCCTTCTAATAATTAATCGGAAATCAATTCATAGCAGGACCATCAAAATTAATTAGTAAAGAACATCTATAAGGAATAACTGGCCACCTGACGAAAATAGATATCAATTGAGGACAACCTTTCAACAAAACTAGAAAGTTCGGGTTTCAAAACAAACATCTCATGTATGCAACGCTTTTACTGTACCTCCTTTCATATTCTCTTTCTTCACCTGACTTTCCACCCTCTCCTAACACTTGATTCCTAGCGCAACTGCTTTGAGGTTTTCCTCCTGTTACACCTTTCAGACCTTTTATACTGTCAATTTCCAGAATGACCACATAGGTCCCAGTGCTTGGCCTTTTGCCTAAATTTGATATTCAACTCAACCGAAGAACTTTTACGTTATTGGAGATACTGAAAAGACACTTCGACTTTATTTTTATTGTCAAGAAGTTCCGATAAAGATACAAAAACAATTGACGAAAAACCGTGTGACGTTCTCTGGCGTATCACCCCAGAACTGGGCCTATAAACCAATCACCGTGCGCGCCATTCCACACTCCTTTGATAACATCAACACTGATAACACCAAAACCGCAGTTTAAACAAGAAACAAAAAAAACACCAGGACGCTCTCTGGTGCTGTCAATAAGCTAACGTTAAAATGATACCCAAGAGCAGTATTGAGTTGCAGCTCTTTCGAGGAGAGAACATCAAGACTCAAGCGAAGAGAATTAAAAAACAAGTCAGTGGAGCTTCAGTATTTGTAGGAGGAGGAAGTTTGTGGGGAGGAGAGAGGCTGGCCAAGGAGAGATGGACGTAATTGCTCAACCCAAAAAGATCAGCGACCAAAAGAGTACCTGTAGAATGGCACAGATCAGTGACCAAAAGAGTACCAGTAGTAGAATGTGACAGACTGAATTAGATGTTAGAAAAAACAAGTAAAAAATGCGCCGAAGTTTCTTAGGCGCAATCGAGTTTTCTGTACATCGTATACTCAAGGCCACCGAAAACCTATCTTTCGATGATCCCGGTATTATGCTGTATGAGCCGCAGCGCATGAAACTTTAAAGACCCCCAGGTGGTGGCCTGTCCTATATCGTTGCCAGACGGACAATTACGGCTAACTTTAACCTTAAATAAAATAAAAAGTACTAGGGCTAGAAGGCTGAAATTTGTTGTCTGATGATTGGAGGGTGGATGATCAACGTACCAATTTGCAGCCCTCTAGCCTTGGTAGTTTTTAAGATCTGAGGGCGGACAGAAAAAGTTTTCAAAAACTAAAAGCAAGGCTTTGATAAGAGAATGAAGAGCGAAAGAATATCAGCATAATCTTCAACTTATCTAAAATCCAATCGAAGAAATGTCATCTTTTTTTATGAATAATTACTAAGTAAATTTCATTACCAAAATTCATTACTATGAGTAGTTCCTTGCCATGAAACGGATTGAACAGTAATTCAGATATCGCTTTTTAATGTAAAATAGGTAAAAATAAAATAATAATAAAGAAAAGGCGACAGAAACATCCATATAAGTAATGATGACCAACTGGGAAAGTCATACAACGTTGGCCCTGAACCCACACCGTAGGGCTCTCGACCTCATCCCAAAAACTTTGGTTACAAATTTAATGGTAGCACCCTCTGGAGTGCCACCATTAACAGCCCCCTCCCCCCCCTACCTATAAAAAAACGAAAATCTGGAGGTTTGGAACAATATTATCATTATAGTCTGGCAAAACCTGCTTACCCACATATATACAAAAATAAAACACATGAATGGACTAAATCTGTAACTAAATGCATACAGACATTCACAACCAACCAATTACATATATATATATATATTATTATATATATATATATATATATAGAAATATATATAATATATATATTTATTTATTTATTTATTTATTTATATATATATATATATATATATATATATAATAGTGTGAGTGTGTGTCAACACGGTTTCATACATATTACTGAAATATCTACTCTCTCTCTCTCTCTCTCTCTCTCTCTCTCTCTCAATACGATGAGGTAGCAGGAAGGGAACTGGCATTTCTGATCTATGAAATCAGCAACAGTCCTAACCAAAAAGATACAAAATCATTCATAGATATATTAGAAGGATACAATCCTTCAAACTGGAACAAATCAAATGAAAACATCTTGAAAATAATTGAAGAAGTTCCAAATAAATCCAAGTGGTCAAGAGACTCATAAAGAAAAAATATACATAAACCAACATATTCCGACAAAGAAAATGAATAAAGTGAACCTTGTGAATATCCTAATTGATGCATTAGGAAAAAGAATGCCAAAAGCATGTAAACTGTGTAAGGTGTGGTATAGCATAGTTATCCACAAAACCTAATCAGAAAATGTGCTGCATGCAAACATTCCGACCCATCCACAGTGTGCTGAGGTAATGCAAGATATGAGAAAAAGACACAAGAATTTTTTGCTCAACATGTCTACCATGGATAGACAATGTTATTAAATCAAGATTGAATGTACAAATAGTTGAGGATGAAGAAGAAGAAGAAGAGGAAGAAGAAGAAGAAGAAGAAGAAGAGGAAAACGTAAGAGAAGTAAACAAAACTGAAATGACAGAAAAAGATAAGGAAAACAAAGAACAAGATAAAAGTATGGATGCAGAGATACTCATTGATACTACATATGAGGCTATAAAAGCAGCATACCTACGAAGAAATAAAATTACGATATGACAGCACAAAAGAAAATGCCGAAGAGGCTCTACCCAGATCTACACAATGACGGGAAAGAGGAAAAAATATACAAAAAAGACAAAGTCTGCAACCTTTTGAAAAGAGGGAATTGCAGATATGGAGAAAAATGTTACTACAAACATCCTAAGGTATGTCACAACTATGAAATATATGGTAAATGTGCATACTTAGATGGATATGAGAATGATTGCAGAGATCTACATCCAAAAATATGCAAAAACCTAAAAGAAGGAAAAGGATGTAAGTTCGGACAAAAAAATGTTAAATATATGCACCCTGTAGCCATGAAAAATAATCAAATAAATAACCAATCAAGCAATAAAATCCAAAATAAGAAAGAAACAAATAAAGAGAGGAATGAAGAATATCAGGTAAAGAAAAAAGCAAGCCATCAACGAGATATGCAGAAGGTGCCAGCAAAAAATTTCAAATGCAATCAGCTCCAAGATTCTACTCAAGAGATAATAACTGTTTTTATTATGCAAGGGGATATTTGCAGATATGGAGAAAATTGCAGATTCCAGACACAAAATGAATAATTATGATGAAGGAAGAACAAATATTATGGAAAAGTTGGATTTTTTAATGTCAGAATTTCTGGAAATGAAAAAAGAACAACATACCAGAAACAAAGAGACATGGGAAAATCCTTATTATTACCAATATTAAACATTGAAGGAGAAAACACGCAAACCATCATAGTGATGAATGCGCAGGGTTTAGTTACGAGTAACTCAAAAAGAAAAATAGAGTACTTAGAAGAACTAACCCAAATTGAAAAGAAAATAGATATAATGAATATAAGTGAAACCTGGTATTCCCAAGAGACTGGGAATGATGATCAAATAAAAGGGTTTCAAACTTATAGATCAGATAGAAAAAATAGGAATCAAGGGGGAACCGCAATATATGGGAAAGACAAAAAACAAGGAAAAATATATGAGAAATATAGTAACTCAGAATGTGAACTAATAGCGGTAGAATTTGAATCTGAAAAATTAATGAACATAGTAATATATAGACCTCCTAATACTAAAGAGTTTGACTTAATAATAGAAAAATTGGATGATATATGTAGAAATCACAAGGACTGATATTCTCCTATCTGGAGACTTCAACTTTCCTTTCGTAGACTGGAAAGAACGAATAGGAGATTGTGGATGTACTTATACATATAAAAAGAGAGTAATAGTAGTGCAGAAGATAAGAGGCAATTCGAAAAGCTATTAGATATGCTACTAGAATACAACATTCAACAAATAAATCACCTGCCAACAAGAAAGGAAAATACTTTAGACCTAGTATTTGTGAACGAGATGAATTATGTTAAAGAAATAATAGTTTATAATGCGAGTATTTCAGACCATAATGTCATAGAATTAACAGTCCATTCCAAAGCAAGTGAAAACAGAGATAAGCAAGAAATGAAAAAGTGGGAAGGATATGGAAAATACAACTTCTACAGTAAAAAAATATAAAATGGTCAGAAATAAAGGAAAGAAGAATTAAAACAAAGATTGGGATAATATTTTCGTAAGTGATGGACATAAAAGGTAAATACGGAGATATTATATAAAATATTAGAGAAAATAGTGGATAAATATATACCGAAGAAGAAAAGTAAACATCAGTCATGCATACCAAGAGACAGAAGGATCTTGTTCCAGAAAATCAGAAAGGGAAAAAAAGGTCTAGCAAAAAAAAAAAATGCATGGAAAGTTATAGAACTAAAAAGTAAGATAGAAATGCAGAACAAAAAGATTATACAATCAAAAGAAAATGAAAAACGGGACTTGGAAGAAAAAACCCTATTTAAATATCAAGCAAAATCCCAAACTATTATACTCATATGCGAAGAAGATGAATAAAAGAAGAATAGAAATAGGCCCTCTAAGAATTGAAGGGAGATTAACGAATGAAAAAAAGGAAATTTGCAACATACTGGCAGAACGATATAAGAGAGAATTCACCCCTAGAATAGATAATGAAGATAATGATATAGAAGTAAGGGATGAAAATAGTGAATATTTAGCTGACATAGATATTAATGAAGCTGATATTGTGCAGGCTATTAAATGAAATTAAAAATGGAGCTGCTGCAGGGCCTGATGGAATTCCTGCTATTTTGTTAAAGAAAGTAGTTCATTCTATCGCAAAGCCACTTGCAATATTATTAAGACAAAGTGTAGATACAGGCAAGATTTATGATGAGCACAAATTAGCATATATTACCCCTACTTTCAAAAGTGGATCAAGACTAGAGGCAAGTAATTATAGGCCTGTGAGTCTAACATCACATATTATGAAAGTGTATGAAAGGGTAATGAAGAAAAATATTATGAAACATTTAATAAAAAATAATTTGTTTAATAAAGGACAACATGGTTTCGTACCCGGAAAAAGTACACAAACCCAACTGTTAGTCCACCGTGAGAACATATTCAAAAATATGAAAAGCGGAAATGAACAGATGTGGTTTATTTAGACTTTGCAAAAGCTTTTGATAAAGTAGACCATAATATATTAGCGAAGAAAATTAGAAAACACAATATCGTGGATAAAGTAGGAAGATGGTTAAAAGAATTTTTACACAACAGAAAACAGATAGTTATTG
Source organism: Macrobrachium nipponense (assembly GCF_015104395.2). Classification (NCBI taxonomy): domain Eukaryota; kingdom Metazoa; phylum Arthropoda; class Malacostraca; order Decapoda; family Palaemonidae; genus Macrobrachium; species Macrobrachium nipponense. The sequence goes on from NC_061094.1 coordinate 71,168,051, forward strand.
CAAACGACGAGAAATCGGATGAAGCCAAGGTAATATCCGGTGTGCCGCAAGGTACGGTGTTAGCTGCAATACTGTTTGTTATTATGATTGAAGACATAGACAATAATGTTAAGGATTCGGTAGTGAGTAGTTTCGCAGATGACACAAGAATAAGTAGAGAAATTACTTGTGATGAAGATAGGAACGCTCTACAAAGAGACCTTAACAAAGTATATGATTGGGCAGAGGTAAATAGGATGGTATTTAACTCTGATAAATTTGAATCAA